>NC_070607.1:28080068-28424443 GCF_027172205.1 Podarcis raffonei | reverse complement strand
TACTTTGCATATTTGTGTAGCCCTTGTTGTCAAGACTTTCTTTTTTTTAAAGTAGGTTTATGTTACTGAGTGAGTTAAAAGTCTCAGGGAGTATTGACAGTTCACTTTTTAAAACTTAAGTGTGCCTTTCTTGAACTTGAAATACTTTGAGGAATAAGCTACTTACTGTACTTAAAATGCATTGCACCTTTAATGGATCTGGAAATATTTGCTTGTGCAAATGTAAATCGCCTAGAAAGTGTCCTTTGATTTATGTACATTCAGCGTGGAGATATTGCTAGATTGTTTTTTTGCTAGGGACCAATTTGTAGACAAAGTGAAATTTAGAACGTGTGCATGGACTTTGTTAGCATATTATTTTAATGTTCTCTAACATATTCTGGTGTGCTAGTGCTATTTGTTAGTCAAGTTAGGGAAACTTATTTCTGCTTATATGATTTCATTTATCCGGTCAGATGAGCTTGCTTGATTTAATTAAATGTATCTGTAGGAAAGCTTGCCTGCTTTTTGGTTGGTTCCTTCTCTTCAGTTTGCTTCTATTTTCCGTGCCTTAAAATGTGTGGAACAAGCCAATTTAAGCATCCTTATGTAGATGTCTGAGACAGGAAGAAAGGAAATAGTCTTTTCACACCAGTAGATGACAGTTTGATCCTTGTTTCAAAACATTTCATGATACAAGGCAGTCTTGTTTTTCTGCACTCACTGCCGCAAACCCCCTCTTCTTGATATAGGATAGAAATACGTTTTTGGCTTTGTCTTTTGTTAAATGTATCATCTGGAGAATCTGAAGAGAGGGAATATAACTGAAATTAGAATATAACTCAAGATCTGGATTTATGACTTCTCATAAGCAGAAATTCATTTAATATAAACACTTTGTGGTCAATTAACTGAAAAATGAATAAGCTTGCAGTTCTGATGTGTGTTAACTTGCTAGTATTGCGTTCTTTTCCCGGAGTTAAAATATTTGTAAATATGCATTTGTAGGAATTATGTTTCTTGCCACCATCCATATCATTTTCTAATACTTGCTCTTCACCTGTTTACAGTACATGGGAGACTTTGGAGGCATGCATAGACCTGGAATTGTGGTAGACTATCATAACAAACCCAGTAATGCAGCAGTAGCTGCACGAGGAATAAAGAGAAAAATGATACAGCAGCCGTATAATAAACCAGGTGGGACATTTATCAAGAAACCCAAACTGACAAAACCTAATGTGAAGATGAACCAAAACAAACCTAGTAAGTAATTGAATGAAAGATATAAATAATAGCGCTATTTAACTTTTTCTGGGAGGAGACATTTATGATGATTTGCCATTCTTCATTTTTCAGCCTCAAAGCCCCTTTTGAAACTAGCACAGATTAGAAAATTTAATCTGCTACTTAAAATGAAGTCACTTTATCAGATTTGTGCCTATATACTATTCTCCTGTGTGAAATGTTATCTTGGAAAATTAGTCCTTTAATACATGTACGCCTATATTTTGGAACCTCTTCTGGCTTCTTTTATTGTGAAGACTGCTTGCTAGATGCTGTAGGATTGTTACCAAGAGAACAATTGATGCTTAGACAAATTTCAGACCTTAATGTTTGAATGTTTATGGAAATACAATATTCAGATCAGATTTTTTTTTTGTTCCCTTCTGCAAAGATTGTTGACTTGCTATTTGAAACAACAACAGACAGTTAACATTTTTTTTTCTGCACTAACTTCACTAAGCCTGTTGTATGGTTTGCTGTGTATGTGTATTTCACCTTATATTTCCCCCTCATACTTTTTGGGCACAGTGTGTGGTTGCTATTTGAATTGACTTGAATTTTGAGAGGACTCCAAATGGCACACATGCCACTTTGCAATATCTCTATTAGTGATTGCGACGAATGGAGTATATGTGGCTAAGTTCTGTGGCAGAAACGTGAGAGGTGGGTGGAATGACTGTAACATATTGCATGGTATCTTCACGTGAATCCCTAGGTGATGGAGACTGGGCCACTTGCCATCAGTGTTGATGGGCAGGTTTGCTCTTCCTGAATGGCTGCATGTGAGAAAGTAAAGCAGATTTTTCCAACCCGGTGCCCTCAAGATGTATTGAACTACACCTGCCACCAGCTTTGGCCACTGGCTATGCTGCCTGGGGTTCATGGGATTTGAAGTCCAATAATATCAGGAGGGCACCAGGTTGGGGAATGCTGGAGTAATGGGTTGTCAGAAGGAATGCTGGTTGGGATGGGGGCATCAGAGATGGGTTGTCAGAGGGAATGCTGGTTGGGATGGGCCCTCGTACCTACGGGACCGCCTCTCCTGGTATGCCCCACAGAGAAACTTACGGTCTTCAAATAAAAACATCTTGAAGGTCCCAGGCCACAAGAAATTAGGCTGGCCTCAACTAGAGCCAGGGCTTTTCAGCTGTGGCTCCGACCTGGTGGAACACTCTGTCACAAGAGACTAGGGCCCTGTGGGACTTGACATCTTTCCGCAGGGCCTGCAAGACAGAGCTGTTCCGCCAGGCCTTTGGCCAGGGCACAGCCTAACTCCCTCCTTCGGCAATCTTCATGGAGCTCTGGCCCAATGGTGGCCAGTGGCTTGAATTTAATTAATTTTATAATGAATGATTTTAGAGTGTTGTTTGTGCTGTACTTTTGTACTGTTTTATTGTTGTTAGCCGCCCTGAGCCCGGCTTCGGCTGGGGAGGGCGGGATATAAATAAAATTTATCATTATATTATTATTATTATAAGTACTACCAAATTTACTTTCAGAACCTTGAAACCAAAATAAGTATTTGCTTGCAAATGTAAATGTGCCATCGAATCTAATGCACACCTTAATTTTTCCAACGTAATTTGGCCAAAAATAGTGAGCATTAGATTCGAGTAAATACAGTCACCTGCTGTATTCATCTAATATTGTGCATTTGGGTATTGGTCACTAACATCGCATCAGCTATAGCTGGTGTTGTTCAGGGGTGGCCTGTGCAACAGGTACAAAAGATATTAAATAAATATAATGAAAACTGGAAATAATATTTCCTCTTACAGTAGAAGCATACCAGACTAGATTGAGAGATTTCTCATAAGGGTGTCTGCGTTCATCCACCCACCTGTTTCTATTTTGTCTTTATTTTGAGGAAGATTATCCTGTTTCTTGAATGTAAAAATATGTCCTACTGGTGCCCTTAAGCTATGATTTTTGTTTTTAACCAGCACGAAATTGACAGTGGTCTCTGTTTGCTGGAAATATCTTCAAAACCTTGTTTCGGTTGTCTTCATCTCATTTAAGCCAACCTGAGATTTAGGCTTAAGACCTGAGATTTAAAACTTGTTCTTTATATGAATAAGTAACTTTTTAAAAAAGTATTCTACTGTTGCATATGATATTGTTTCCACAGTGTAATCAATGAGATGGTCTAAATTTTTGTTTACCATTTCTTGTTAATTCCTCTCACTGGGGTTGGTGGTCTGTTGAAAGCCTCAGGTATGCTATTCTACCTTTGGAGTCTGAGAGTAAATGTAGAAAACACAACTGATTCTTTCATGCGCACAATATGATGACTGATTTTAAGTGTGATATAAACAACGGTGAATTGAATTTAAAAGGTGTGTAACCAATGAATGGAAAACCAATTACACAGTATGATGATGTAATCCTACATGTGCTAGTTCTGCTGCATTCTCCCAGTTTTGATATAATTTCAGTACCAGTACAAGAGCTTGATTAATTCAAATTATATGTATTTTCTTTGTGGTTTTTTATATAACCTGCAACTGCATGCTATTTTCTTTAACGTATTCTTTCAGTTTTCTATAACCAAGCTTCCTATTTTCCCAGTTTCCCAAGGATTTAAGCAAAATTCTAGGTGAGACAAAATATTACACTGCAGCTTGATTCTCTTTAAATTTCTTCCTCCTTTCATGCTAATAGAACCATGGACACCAAGCAAGAAAGCTACTACAGAGGTAACGATCTCCAGCTTTGCAAAATATTGTACTTTGCAACAAGCATTAGAGTGTGTCTTGATAGTTAACACAAACACCATATATGATCTAGAAGGCCATGGGGCACAGTGATGCCTGTCCCAATGAGATTTTTCAGTCTCTCCCCCCCCCCCCCCGATAGTGCTGGACTAGAATAAGAACCTGCTGTTAATACAAGAGTGAGGATCTCTGTGGTGCAATCCAGAGATCAATCTAAAGAGATTAGAATTCAGTGTCACACTATTCCAGTTGCTCCATTCTGGGGGTTCACCTGACCCTCCACAACCCGATTGGGGAAAAGGAAGGGGGAAAGCCCCATTGCAGAAGTGGAAGATGTTGCACTCGGCTTCCACTGATGGGACTGGTTAGGTGAATCCTGTCCATTGAATTTTAAGGGTAGGCAACTGGTGGTTCTTTTATATGTGCCATTGTGGTTTTAGTCTTAATAAGACATAATCGAAAGGCAAGATAAAAGCCATGTACTTGCGACTCTTCACCTACTTCCAGATTTTGGTAATGAAACCTGCATTTCTAAAAAAACACATTTAATACATTTATATCCTTCCTTTCCATCATGGAACTCAATGCAATATCAGTAATAGAATGAACACAGCGAAAACATAAAAAATGGCTGCATGAACATGGCACAACACAAAAACCAAAGACCCTCTCATAGCCTGGTAGAATACAAATGTTAAATGACATCCTCTAAAAGCTCAGTGTAACAGTTCTGGTGCTCCTTGTCGCATGTGCCACCACAGGAAAGTTCCTGCTTCCATTCTGACTTCAGATGATGGACACCATGTAGGGAACCCCAGGAAATTTGCTGTATATGGGAATGGTCTCATAGCGTACATCCTCCTGAGATTGATGGGGCAACTCATTAAAGTTGAAAGAGCAAAGGTTGAATAATGGAAACTTAATATTAGGAAAGTGGAAATACATGTTGGTAAGATTAAAGGATAAGGAGACTTCCATTTCTGAGTTGGGCAGCTATTAGAAAAGCCAGGAAAATAGAAGCTTTTGTCCCGTCAGAGCCTGAATGTTGAGCAAGATACAAATGCTCTTGTAGCTGACATGCTTGGTTGATCAGAATATTTTATCACGCCATGTGCAAAGTAGATGTTCCAAATCTGATAAAATAATTTTGATCAGTCAAGCATGTCAGCGACGAGGACATTTGCATCCTGCCTAATATTCATTAGCTCTAAGGGTGCAATTCTAATGATAATTACAGTTTTAAATGCATTATGCTATGTAATAGCACAACTCTTCAAAAGGTTTGACTGATGGATTGTTAATGCCAAATAAGTGGAATTTAAAATTATCAGTTTCAGCGGAATCCGATATTTTATCATATAGTGGAAGTTAACCTTCCTCTCCACCCTTTGCTCCGCCCCCACCGCTCAGAAAAAATCTTCTTTAGAGGGCAAGGAGAAGAGAGGAATGTGAAGTCCTGTTCTGTGAATGAGTGGATGCCTGCTCCACTCGCCCACAGACAGTGTTCAATGCAACCAGATTTACTCATCACCACACTAAAAATGGTCTTGTAGCAACTTAACATACAGAAATACACAACCAGAATTTACTTTTTAAATTCATTCCTCTTAATTCAAGCTGATCACTTCAGCTATTTGAATTGAAATGAATGTTTTCTTCCCGTTCTGGAATTAATGTGCCATGTTTTGTCCGCTCATCTGTTTACTCTGGAAACTTGTGCGTTTTGACCTTTCATTAGGGTAATGAAGCTGAAGCAGGTGGCGCAATTACAGATGAAGACTTTACACAAGATGCCTGTGATGGCATCTGTCAGGAATTTGAAGGTAAGCCTGCTTATTTTATCAGGTAACTCAAGGTACAGTGCCTCTACGGTTTCATCTGGTGACATTTTCAAGAAAAACTGTACTTAATGATGTGTTATTTCCTGCAGTTGTGTGTTTCATCTTCAAAACAGAACGTTTAGTTCTATGGCTCTTGACTGTGACAAACGTATCATTACTTGCTTGTGATAACGTTTTCTTTTCTACACCCAGATCATGTATACACAACGCTTATTTGACTTTCTGTTTCCTGTAGCATTAATGCTATCACTTAAAATTAGAGCTCTAGTATTGATCATCCTTATCTTTGTAGTTACTTAATATTTCATGGTATTGATTTTAAAGTAGACCAACTGCCAGCTGTTCTTCACCATAAATTGGTTGTGTTTATACATGCTGCTTATTAAAACAGGTAAACTATCTATTTCTAGGAGAAAGATGTTTCAGTTGCTAAACCATATCTTCAAACCCACAAGCAAGAAAATTCTACATTGAGGCTGAAATTCTGTCCTAAACTTCTTTCCCCCCTGATGTGCTTTGCTATTGTATACGGTCTGTATGCTAAATGAGGAATGCTGGGAACTTGCTACAAATTGTGTGGAGTTTCTTGTCTCAAAACCTTGGGTGTGTCTCATACTGTGTAATAGGCTTTCCATTGAAATACTGTTCACTGAAATACTGTTTGTGCTGCTATGATTACAAGGTGAAGCGGAATCTTCTTCCTTTTTTTACTCTAAAATCGAACCATCTTACCACTTCAGGTTACCACTGAAGCCTGTTTTGAGATTCTAGTGTAGTGTTGTATCTGGATTCATATTGATGGCACCTTAGCAAATTCACAAGTTGTTCCGCTTAAATCTTCAAATAAAGCATCATGCTGGAAAGTAGGTGTCTTGAGTTGGTTTCTGGACTTGAGCCTCCATTCCTCTGGACTTCAGTAAATCTAGAGATTTAGAAGGTGTCTGCTGATCTTGAGAGACAAGATGCAGACTTTCTCTCTACAGAACCCAATGTCAGATGGCTTATACAGCAGTTAAACAAGGACTCACTTGCGTTTCCTTTGAGGTAAGGTGCCACATTGCAAGTTCATCCCTATGGAGCGCTTTGGAGAGGCCTAGGGATTCTTTGGTGGAATGGATTTCTCTGTGTGTAAAAATGCGAGTGGAGTGCTTTCTCTGTGTACTGGGGGAATAGTACGTCATTGTTTGCTCATCACCTCCAAAAGTAATTGTAGGCTGTTCTGATTATTATTCCTACCTTGGGTGTGAATAGCAGTCAGAAATTGACATCATTGGTACCTGTTTTTAATAAGGCAGATGTTTCTTTCAAAGAGACATGCAAAGGAGAGAACAGCTGTTTGGCTGCTTGAAAATCATGTCCAGATTGACATCAAAAACCCCATTTTGCCTGTGAATTGAAAACCTGCCCCTCCCCAATAAATGCATGGAATCCGTAACATCTTTGAAACGAAATTTTGAAGTTGCTTTTCTGAATATGCAATCGCAAGTTTGGAAGAATGAGGACTGTTCATACATTTTGATATTTGTGTTAAAACCCACCAGATTGTCAATCATTTGGGGGGAACGATTAGGAAACCTGTACTCAATGTTGTGTCATAGTTTAGGGTTAAAGTGTTCCATTTTATTGGGATTTTGAAGACTGCATGCTTTTCCTTTTCAGATAATAGTTTTCCCTATTCAATAAGCTGTCTTCACAATAAAACCAGGAAGCATCTAGCTTAAAACAGCATAAATTTTATGCAGCATTAAGCTTGATATCTCCTTGATTGTAGGCTCTACAACTGTTTACTGTTCTCTGCTGGTCCCTTACATAGTAGTGCCTTTAGTATCTAGGCACAATGAGGTTAGGTTGGCTTTATCTTTTGCTAATTCTCAAACCTACACTGAAATGCTTGGATATTCACTTTAGCTTTAAATTAACTAAGCCCTGCTAGATGCCATTGGCATAGGTGGCTTGACTTTATTCCTCCTTAATGATGCCCTAAGTGTAGTGGTTGAGATGGAGTGGTGTAGGGTAAGTTGGACTTCACATTTCCCTCTTGTTGGAGTCTAGAACGCAATTATTTATTTAGCTCTTTAATTGTTTTTAGGTGTCAAGCCGGAGGTGAAAAATGAAGAGGAAGAAAAACGTCGAATTGAGGCAAGAAGAGAGAAGCAAAGGCGTAGAAGGGAGAAGAACAGTGAAAAGTATGGTGATGGTTACAGGTTTGTGGTGGAAATGTCATGAATTTGTCCCCAGCCAAAATTCACAGGCGTGCAAAGTGGGAATAGCATCTTCCTTATGCTGTCTTTGCTCTGCCTGCTCCATGGTGTCTTATGCTTGAGCCCCCCAATGCCACATAGACAGTATGCTATATTTCCATGTATCTGGAAGGGCAGATGCGATGTATTTCATGATAAGCCGTTCTTCCTGAACTATCAGGAATACCCAAAGAATTATTCATTGTAAGGACAGAATGCCTGCACACCATGTTGAGGGATCTCCTAGCGAATTATCATTTAATCCTCTTGTGAAGAGTGTGTGCTTAGTTTCAGTGGGAAGGTTCACAAGTTGTAATGGGTTTATTTGGTTTTGTTACCCGTTTGTTGTTGTTATTGTTGCTCTTATATCTGTACCCCTGCCCATCTGACTGCATTGCTGCAGCCACTCTGGGCAGCTTCCACATAATAAAACATTAAAAACTTAACAATGCAGGGCTGGTATTGTGGCTAAAAGTGAGCTGCAAGCCCAAAGGTTCTTGGTTCAAATTTTGCCGTGGTCATAAGCTCATTGCAAGTTTCCATGTTCAATATGGAGGTATAGTGCATGAAATAAATGTGTTGTGGCACTTGGAACGTTTGAAATGCTATATAAAAATAGTAATTGTTGTGATTTATTGCTGTGGTTAAATGTTTGACAAGTAAAACTTGCTAAGCACTGTCTGGCAGCGACATCAAATGATGTCCACCCACTTGCACAATGGGACTTCCTGTCCCTTTTCTCCCTCCACATGTCCCCAAACGCGTGGAGCAGATTTTGGGAGCGCATGGAGGGCTGAGGAGGGAGGAGAAGGCTGTTGTGGAACTGGGATGTCCATTTGCACTATGTTGGATTTGTCCGGGGTCTTTGATTCTATATAAACTTTGAAATCCTGGACTCGGTGTGTTCTGTTAACAAGCAGAAAGTTTAAAGTAGCTGCTGTTTTGACTAATATAAACTGCTTAAACAGGAGCGATAACATATTTCTTTCTCTAGAGTACAGTAACTTTAGGACTGTTGAGTCACTCCTGTTAAGAGTAATACTGCAGATTTCTATTATATTGTAGTACTGTGATTAAAATGTGTAACTAGGTGTGCCTTTTACTTTTCTGCCACCTGTGCCTGGGTAACCATATATCTGCAACAAAGAGCCTTGTTGCACATTAAAGACCAATGCCTTATGGCAGAATCTTTTGTGGGCTAGAGTCCCATCAGAATGAGGATTCATTTGAATTTCTCTCTGGTCCATGAAAGCCTGTGCCACAACACATTTGTTCCAATCTTTAAGGTGCCACGAGATGCTGGGTGAAATACTGGTCTTACTGTTCAACCCAAGGCGTGCTTATTCAGAAGATACAGTGGTACCTCACAAGACGAAATTAATTCGTTCCGCGAGTTTTTTCTTCTTGCGAGTTTTTTGTCTTGCGAAGCACGGTTTCCCATAGGAATGCATTGAAAATCAATCAATGCGTTCCTATGGAAACCGCCTTCAGACCAGGTCCGGGGACAATCTGTCCCCCGGCCTCTTCTGAAGGCTGGGGGGGGGGGGGAAACAAGGGCTGTTCTGAAGGCTGGCGGTGGGAAGAAAAGCCCTTCTCCCCACCTCCCGCCCCGCAAGCTCCGGGGACAGGAGGGCTTCGCTGCCGCCCGCCAGCATTTTAAGATCACCCGGGACAGCGGAGAAGTCTCCGCTGTCCCGGGGGCTTTTAAAATGCTGGGGGTCGGCAGCAAACGCTTCGCTGCCGCCCGCCAGCATTTTAAGATCGCCCGGGACAGCGGAGAAGTCTCCGTTGTCCCGGGAAGGCAGGCGGGGGGGAGCAAAGACTTTTGCCCCCTGCCGGCCTTCAGAAGAGGTCCAGGACCTCTTCTGAAGGCCGGCGGTGGGCAAAGGTCTTTGCTCCCGACCGCCAGCATTTTAAAAGAGGTCCCGGGAGATTTCCCTATGGGCTTTCTTCTTGCGAAGCAAGCCCATAGGGAAATTCGTCTGGCGAAGCACCTCGAAAAACGGAAAACTCTTTCTTCTTGCGAGTTTTCCGTCTTGCGAGGTATTCATCTTGCGAGGTACCACTGTACCGTATTTTTCGCTCTATAAGACCCACCCGACCATAAGACACACCTAGTTTTTAGAGGAGGAAAACAAGAAGAAAAAAAACCTCTCCCTCTCTGCGCAGCGCCTCTCCAGCAAAGCGGGAGGAGAAACAGAAGAGGCTCCATAAGACGCACACACCTTTCCCCTTACTTTTTAGGAGGGGAAAAGTGTTTCTTATGGAGCGAAAAATACGGTATCTCACTTATTTCTATTTCAGTTGCCACCTTGTTTGAATCCCATGCTTAAAGGTCCAAAAGAAACTCCAAACTGACTTAGATTATTGTGATGGAACCATCTCTGTGTTTTTATCCGTATATAACATTTGTTAATGAAATGAATTGAGTGTTGCAGTGGCAGGATTTTAACAAATTCTATATCTCTCTGTGCAACATGTCTCTATCTTCTGCCAGAATGGCATTCACCTGCTCATTCTGCAAGTTTCGAACATTTGAAGAAAAAGACATTGAAGCTCATCTGGAAAGTCCTGTTCACCAGGAAACGTTAGATCATATTCAGAAGCAAACCAAATTCGACAAGGTTGTGATGGAGTTTCTACACGTAAGTTGTCTAAATGGAGCTATAGATTGACGGTGGCAACAACCTTAAATTGGGAAAATTGAAACAGTATTTCTAACACCATAAGTAAAGTGATACATTTTTCTAAACATAAATAACGTTAAAGAGTTCTTAACACTTATGTTACTTGTTTTTATACATGGAGTGTGTTGCGTGACAAAGCCCACCCCCCTGCTAGGACCAGTACTTTAAAATAACCTTGCACCTTTCAGATACCAATTTCTGTCTTCATTTATACACCCGGGATAAATGCTTCATCTTGCTGCATGGCAGGGATGGCATTGACCAAGAATAGCACAGTGATCAGGTTCGAAAGAGCTTGCTTAGGCATGAGTGCTAGCTCAGGGGAATTCTCAAGATCTCTTCTTTCACTAGTGAACCCCTTTGCCGGATTGCAAAATGCTTTCGAATCAGTTACAAAAGCAGTTTGCAACACTGCTGTCTTCATAGGGTAGTGGTGAAAGCCTCTACTGTTTTCAGAAGATATCTCTCTCTCTCTCTCTCTAAAGCACCAACCCCCTTTGGGCTCATCAAACTAATTTCATAATACTTTGGATCCTGGCCAGTGAGTCTGGTAGCTTCAGTATGTGGGAGGTTGAATTTAAAACAAGTGAAGATAATGTTTGATTTCCTGAAAGTGATGTACACTCTCTCCCCCCCCCCCCAATCAAGGAATGTATGGTGAATAAATTCAAGAAGACCGCTATGCGTAAGCAGCAGACTACTAGCCAAATGGAAGCTGCCCAGATGACTGAAAAAGATGTTATGGAAGGCAAGTAGCCTATGAAAGCGTCTGCTGTGTGTCAGCATAGCAAATTTGTCACATAGGCACAGTCTAGAACTGTAAGTTAACAAGGCCAAATCATATTTCCTAAATTTGGTCACCAACTCAGATGTTGGGGGTGCCGGTCTCTGGGATATGGCCTGTTTTTAGACACCTGCTGAAAACTCTTATTCCAGCAAGGCTACCACAGTGTACAAGTTAGCTGTATTTGTGTTATTGATTTATTCTACTGATCTTATTTCTGATTTATTGATAATTAATTTATATTTCATGTATATTTGTGTTTTAATAGTTTTGCAGATTTTCACTGCATTTTATGGATAATTTCATTACATACACCGCTTAAAGAGTTTGTTGTCAAGAGGCCCTATGAATCTTACTTAATAAATGCATTTTGAAAACGATATTGGACTTGATGGGACTTCCCATTTAACTAGCAAGGGCAAATGGTTCTGTAAACCTAAGTGATTGTTACTTAAAACAATCAATTTTGGGTTTCGGGAGGAGAAATGTGGTAAATGTTGAAGAATTTTGTGCCACTGCACCAGGCATTTGCAAAACTCCCATACTTGCTGCCTACTTGTAAATCTCCTCTGTAGAATAACTTATCACTTTTAAATGTGATAGTACCATTAATTGGCATAAATTTGGAAGAAATTCTTGTTCCTCCCTTTTGTCTCATAGTTTTGCAAAATCCGTTTTGTTTGATATGCACACACAGATCCCTTAACCCTTACTACATGTCTTTCTCTTAGCATAATCTGTTACCCTTAACATATTTGTTTCCTTGCCAGGTGTCACGGCTGATGACCACATGATGAAAGTAGAGACTGTTCTCTGCTCTGCATGCAGTGTTTATGTTCCTGCTCTACACAGTTCTGTTCAGCAGCACTTAAAGTCTCCTGAGCATGCAAAGGGAAAAACGGTAAAATTTGACTGTAGAGTTTCCTTTTACCTTATTGATTGACCACTAAAGCGATAAAGATGGTCTAGTGCTGGCAACCCCAACCTTCGGCCCTCCACGTGTTTTGGACTACAATTCCCATCATCCCTGACCACTGGTCCTGTTAGGTAGGGACAATGGGAGTTGTAGACCAAAACATCTGGAGGGCCGCAGGTTGGGGGTGCCTGGTCTAGTGTGTGTCTTGGTCTGTTGCTTCAAAGAGCCCATTCTTTCCCCGCCTTTGTTTGCTTTGCCATGTCATTCAGTTGTCAATATCAGCAATAGTTCATGGTTACACCACACAGTAGTACAAAAATACCAGCTCCCGTGTAAATTAGCAGAAGAAAGGGAGAGTACCTAATGAGATGATAATAATAATTTTTATTTATACCCCGCCCTCCCCAGCCAAGGCCGGGCTCAGAGCGGCTTGTATTTGGTGCTTACATTAAATCTAAACGCAGTTGGGAAAGATCTGGCTGAGTAGTGGTTAAGATTACATACTAGCCCAGAGCTGTTGGTGCCACACAAACTATGGGATTGGCTTTCCCGGCCAACTGAAGATTTCACTTGGAATCTGATGATTCTGCTTGGCCACAATCTAATCGGTGACCCAGTGGCTTGCTTGCTAGGACTAAGCTGTAGATGGATACAGAATACTGACAAAAGCTAAGATCACCTTTAGTGCCAATCCTCCTCCTTGAATTTCAACTTTGATTAGATCGTCTCCCCCTAATTCTAGGGTTCTCTGCACTTAGAATCATTTGAAAATGAGTAGAAAGCAAAACATAAGCTCAGTGCTCATTTGTGCAGACAGTCGGACGTACACAAACGAAGTACGACAGGCCATTCCAAAAGCAATAAAGAGAGCTCCACCCTGCCACAAATAAATGGTTAATAATGACACCTCTGTAGTTGCTCTTATGATGGACGAAGTCCAATCATAGTTTTGCACTTAGTTGGCTTTCCCCGTGTATAGGTTTCGTTTCCAAATAAACTAGTACTTAACTCCAGTGAAGCAACCATGCACACATGGGATCATAAAGCCTTCATGGCTTCTGTGAACAGGAGGAGGAGAGGTTACTCTTGCACCCCAAAATTATGTTGAAACACTGACAGGAAAATAAACACTGATATTTTTCCTCTTTGGGGTAATAAGGAATTGTTTTGATATTTTTAGGAAAATAAGAATTTTTCCAGATTATTGAAAGTCCATTGAAAACCAAAATTTAAAAATACAGGTTACTTCCCATTATAAAAACAAGTTTAAAAAATAATAATAGCCTTAATCCAGTTGGTGCCCTTGCAGTCACAGAAATGCATTTGAGAAGCATCCAATAATGGGGATGGGTTTCTTCCACCATTTTCCTTCCTTCCTTCCTTCCTTCCTTCCTTCCTTCCTTCCTTCCTTTCTTCCTCTCTCTCTCTCCCTCTCTCCCTCTCTCCCTCTGCCTCCCTCTGCCCCCTCAAACTGTCCCAGTATTCTCAACAAATCCATTCTAGAGAGTTGGAGGTTACTCCAGAACAGAGTGGAAAGCGGCATGGGGGGCCGGGGAAGGGTATTGGATAAAAATGACCTTTCCTCCCACCGTTCAAAATTAGCAGGGCACCCGACGCATTTTGCACCTAAAGATTCTCCATTTGCGAGCACCTCCAAAAGTCTGGGTGCCATTTTTTGCACCTGGCTGACACTCAATGATTACTGAAATGTATGTGCTTTGAAGCCTCGAGGTATATATTAAGGATAGACAATATGTTAAGGAGTTTAACAATAAAGAGTAGGGTGTTTTGAAAACTGAAGTATGGTATCAATATTTTTATTGTCAACACCAAATTAAATATGTATTAACAATTTTTGCTAAAAAACTGATATTAACAATGTGACACTTATGTGAATTGCCTATTAGTTCATGCTTTTCAAAATAATAAATAAAAAGTGTTGCCCCCCCCCCCGCCCCATGACATTCTGTTTTGATGCCCACAACCCAGGTCCCAGAAGTCATTTGGTTCCTAGGTTTTTTATCTCGGTTTCTAACACTGTTGCCTCCTCTTCTGCTACCTTGTTAGTTTTCCATTTATAGCTTGCTCTTATCATTTCGTCTCTTGTGGTTGACTGGAAGATGGATAGAATTTTATGTTGTCACCATTCCCCCCCCCCCCCCCGAGAAATCAGTGCTATTAATAGATAACCAATGAAGTAATTCATGTCCTATTTTGTATACAGCTTAAATTTAGTGATTGAATACGTGTTTGGATGTGGTCACTTGGCAAGCCATACATTATTTTGATGAGATTAAGGGTGTTGCTAGCATGTTTTAAAGACACGGGAACTGCTACAACGCTTTATGAAGCCAACTTTATTTCCAAGTGTTGACAATAGGCCTCAAATAGTATGTGCTTGTATATCATAAAAATTAATGCAGACAAAATGGATTCATACTTAAATCAAAATCCTGTTCTGCAGTTGATCAAAACCAGTAGGGTTTGAAGATCATTGCAGAATCTCATTTAATGATCCATAATAAATATAAAACCATAGAGTCCTAAACTATATCCTTTTATGATTGTACTAAAGCCAGTTGTTTAGTTGGTACATTGCACTCTTAACAGTAATTCAACTTTTTTCTGAATATTTTACTTTTGCTTTTCTCTTCAATAACCAGTTCATATGTCTGGCTAATATTGCATTTCTTATAATGGGAATTGGTTGTCTCTGTGGAATAGGTTTCCAGTGCTTGTTTTTACAGTATAATCTTGTTTACAGACTTACAAAGAGCAAATTAAAAGAGAGAGTGTACTAACTGCTACCAGCATATTGAATAACCCAATTGTGAAGGCACGATATGAGCGCTATGTCAAGGTAAGCTTGCAGTATGACCTAACTTTTTAGAGGCAGATAAAGAATGCTTCAGATCGGCTCCTGCATGATTTTCTCGATTTGATCATTTATAAGCGAAGTAATCCTATATTTTTAGTTGGGTACCCGCGCTTCACATCAGTAGATAAAACAGCTGCAATCAGAATAAATAAAAATTAATTGATTGATCAGAAGGGCTTGTCTATTGATCAATTAAAATGGCAAATATTTGTGTACTAAAATATTTCCAGTGCAAGAAAATTTTTTTGTGTAATAATGCGCACCATACCTTAGAAAAAGTACTCCTTTGTGAGGTAGTTTGCAGTTTTTTACTTGTTACTACTTCTTAAAAATCTGTTTGATAGGAGGGTGTTTTTAGTGAATTGAAATATTTCTGATCAATTAAAAGTTGCAGCTCTTAAGTAGAAACATGATTTCAGCTTGAGTAGTACTCAGTATTAACTGCCCTACATTACCTTAAGACATAATTTGGTCTAAATGGAAGAAAACGGAACGTGTGGCTATCAAGCCATGAAAACCTCAGCAGCCTAATGTGGTTTGAGTTTGCGACTGTAGATTAATTGGTAGGAACAGTTTGGCTTCCAGTCCATTGTCCAGAGGGCCAGGGAGGGGCAGGCAAACCTCCCCTCTTAGAAGAAAGACTCATCAGTGCCTACTGTAAAGCCCTGTTGATTGGTTGCTGGAGAAAAACCAAAAGGCAGTCTTTCTTTGTCTAGTTTCTGGCCTCTTGTTGTTATTTGTAGGCATCTTTCAGGGCACGGCCGTCACAAAGCAGCTTGCATAATCGGGAAAGAAAATACATGGAAGGAAAACAGACATAATGGAACATAAAATTTTAAAATGCACAGGTCACTTGGCTTAGAAGTTACTGAGTAGTACAACAGGAGACTAGTAATACTTTAAACGCTTGCATCTATTGTGACATTAAAAGATCTCTTTTAGGAAAAGAAGCTGTTTGAAATAAATAGGTAAACAGTAATACTTGTAGGTTGGAAAGGACATGCACATCTGTGGGTAGGGATTCCCTATATGTATTCCATTTAATCATTGGGCAGCTAGAAATGGCGTTGGACAGGGAAGTGGGAATGGCAACTGAAGGCAGATTATCCACCTTCCTCATATCCCTGCCTGACTTTCACCAGCAGAGCTGAAGTAAGGGCATGGCAGCATTCCTCTGTCTGACCTCTGATTCCCCCAGCCCCAAATTATTTCCCTTCCACTGTTCTTAATAGTAGGGAAGTTCACTACATTTGGTTTTCTCCTTGGTTTGTAGGTATGTCAGGTACTGGGAAGGCTGTGGATCCTTCAGATCCATGCTTGCCCCTGGCACACATCCAGTCTTTATCAATAGCATGCCTGCTTTTCACCCTGACTGACACCAGAGTTGGTCAACAGCTGAATAAATTTATGTGGCATTGGAAGGAAGCATCCAACATAGGATCACCATGATGAGATCAAACAGAGGTCTCTATCCTCAGAGAGAGATCTAATGCTTCCTTTGTTCTCTGAGATGCCTTCCCAGAGATCATAAGATTTTGGTGTTAATGTGTTACTTGTCTGGTTCCCTCCCCCTCCCCGATTGTGATTTTATTGAACTTTGCAGAATATGTGAGCCAAAAACGTAATACGGAATTAATCCTGCTTGTTCCTGCACGTACATTTTAAATGCAGGCTATTGTTTTACTTATTTATATTTGCAGCAGTTTCGTAACACTCATTATTTAAAGATGCCTTCTAAGCATGCCATGGGAATTGTGTATCCGGTTTTATCTCGCTGTTTCCTTGCATCTTCCACTGCATTCTTCACCCAATATGCTTTGCCCAGTGTTGCTAATATTTATCAATGTTCTTGCTAGGGTGAAAATCCATTTGAAGTTACTGATCAGACTCCTGAGCAGCAAGCGGAAGAAGACAAGGCAGACGAACCTGTGGAGGAGGAGGAAGAGGAAGCAGAAGCCGAGGAAGAAGAGGAAGCCGAGACTGCAGAACAAACCGACTTCACTCTTGACCAAACAGAGGATGCTTAAATGCATGAAATGTGCACAAGTAGAGGAAAATGCCGCTTTATTTTTATTGTTTCCGTGGCTAAGTGTAAAATTTATAGTAGTTAGAAATAAGGCTTTTTACCATCCCTACGCTATGCATGCATTCCATTTAAATTGAAAATGTGTTTGTTACTTTGCTTTTACCTTTGCTTAAAATGAAGGCAAAGCTGTTTTTAGTTTAGCTTTAATAGTAAGCCGGCGGCTGTTAGATTCGATTAAACATTGTATGGTGTATGTGTTCTTAATGTTGGTTTTCCTCTCTTGGTGTTGAGAATCGGAAATAAAGGAACGAGACCGTTTAATCATTTCAGCACAAAGGTATTTCAAGTGAATGCTACAGCTACTTTGTTTTAGACTGCATAAACTTTAAGAATTATGTTGTGAGTGTGGCTGTCTTTTGGACTGCATCACTCATTGTAAAATACATGTTACAATATATCTTGTAGTCTTTTTGTGATAAAGATGTATGTTTGTAGCAATAAAACATTTTAGAAATCTTAGTGTTTTGTTGTTTTAAGCATTGGGGCGGGGGAACAATAATTGAAAACAGTTAAACATTAAAGTAGAATTAAAACTATATATTAAAAACATGCAGATAAGCACAACAAAGGCACAAAAGCCTGTTGAAACAAGGTGGTCTTCGCCTGCCAGTCTTAACTTTTTATAGGGAGGGAGCAGACACCAAGAAGGCCCTGTTGACCTATGCTTTATGACTGCTGCTTGGAAAGCAGCCTAGTGGCTCTGCTCCACCTGGAAAGCTTCTGCTAACATGTTGCTACCAAGGCCAAACAAAATTTTGCTTTCCTTTCCCTTGTTTGTCTTGTATATTTCTGAAAGGTGGCAGCCCCCATCCTCGAGACGTCCTTCAGACTATCTACAATGGACTACGCACTTGCCTTATGAAAAACCACAGTATTCCCTTGGTCAAAGCCTAACAGTTTTCCCCAGACCCTTGAATTCTCCCACCTCCCTACTAAAGTGAAAGACTCTGCAGGCCGAATTAGGCTCACTGCTTGGTGTATGGGCACTATTTTACCCTGTGCTAACCTGTTTGTCTCCACTACTTTTAAAAGTGCATAGATTGTTTGTCGGTCCTTACCACAGAGGTAGGAACTGTGGGCTCTCCAGAATATCTTTGGGTAATGATCATTCGTCCCAGCCAGCATTGTCTTCGGGGAAGCATCGTAGCTCAGCAGAAGAAGACTTCAGTTCCGATTTCCAGCATCTTGTGGGACTGGAAGACAGTGCTGTCTGAAATTTTGGAGAGGCAGAGTAGACCAGGAATGGGGAACATTTGTCAGAGATGGTGGAGGGCCACGCAATCCTCAACCCTAGTGAAGACAATGATGGACCCATGGCCCAACATAGCTTCCTACTACAGGAGTTGATGTCTTGCCATAGCTGGAAGCCACAAGTGTTCCTTTTCTGTCTTACCGTAATACTACTGTGGAATGGAGCTATATCAGGCTAACTTCTGTAGTTAACAGCAATTTGCCATACCCAAACTGGTTAAAAGCAGAAATTGGAAATGAGTTGCAATACCAACCCAAATTTCGATGCTGAGTTTCATTTAAATTACCATTCCTTCTTGACATTGTGATGCTGTGGGCCTTGATGCGGTGTGTTGCACCGGGAACTTTAGGAAGCCTTTGTGCGCTGGAGTTTTTGTCCTAGCTTCCACGAAGGGGTTAATACGTTTCCAGCCCTGGGGGTTTTTTGATTGCCTGTCTGTGCTGAGGTCATTGTCACTCTTAAATGACAGATGTCTTCCTGAAAATCCCTTGCATCTTCCCTTGTGATGTAAAGTTCAGCAACTGCAATAACAGGGTGTTGTTCTCTAATAACTGTTAAATTTATTCTTTAGAGATTTTGCAAAAATGTCCTCTTGCTCCTACAGGGACTCCCTTGGCACCGAAGTCTGCGTTTTCTTTTTGCATAATGCCTGTAGATTTAGAGTCACCGTACTCCCAGTTGTACAGCTTCTGTAGCCCTGGTTCAGTGCTGCTGAAATGCTCATAAATCTCCTTTCTTCGAGCGGCTTTGTGCAGCAGCTGGGATACGACAATAAGGTCCCTGATCTGTAATTCCAGACAGCCCCTGCGGGGTGTCGGGAATGACCAATCGCGAGCCTCCGTGTCAGTTTAAATGATGAAGCTCAGAGAAGGATGCAATCCCCAAGACGTAATTATCCAATGCTTCCTATTTGTATTCTCCAGCAAAGTCCTTTCCATACCGGACGGATGTTTGCTGGGAATGCTGTCACGATTGCAAAGCATAAATTCCTGTTTCAGAGACCAGGTTTCTAAATAAAGTGCGTTTAAAAGTTGGCCTGGGCAGCAGTTCGACTAAGAAGAATTGCACTTTTAAAAAGGGTTTGCTTAAGACTAATAAAATAACTATTTGAATAAGGTACCCAGCAGAAGAGCTGCATGATGGAATTTCTTCTTTGCCTGAACTTTTGATTTAATGCACTGTATGTTCATCAAGGGGGGGTGCTCCTTGTGTGAAGGAAGTCTCACTGAGTTGAGTGTCAAAACTGATGCTGCCAACCTCACAGCTTCTCAATCCAGCATCTGAAACGGCACACGCAGCCTCTATTGCTGGATACATGGATTCAGCCAGGCTATGTACGCAAGCAATACTGTTCATAAGTGGCAGATTTTCCTAACAGAAACATAAATGCCCTATAACCATTTCATCACATTAGAGCTTTACTAAAACGGTGACAAAATAAGTGCATTGCTGTTTCAGAAGCTATTCATTTCTCACAAAAAGAGAGAAAAGGTTACTTTTCTATTTTCTTTGAGTAGCCTTATATTTCCCCCCTGGTGAAATATCTGAAGCTTTATTCAAATTCTTTTGCACTTGCCTTTATATGAAAGTAGGCAGAATGTACTTGGGGAAGTACCAGTTATTTGCCTCGGTAGAAAATCGGCTTCCAGAATCTAGGACTCTGCCTGTAACCTGTGCAAGATGCTTTAATGGCCCCCAAGTTATTTCTTTCATCCTGCCGCCTCAAAGGTATTTTGTTGCTTTTCTCCCTCCGCGTGGGACTGTCTTTAGTATTCAAGTTAAGCAATTTGGGCAGCAAGTTTCCCATAATTGCCTCGGGGACCCCCTATTTGTTCCCCACTGAAGTGCTCTGAATATATACATTGTGCAAATGGAGCTGGCTATCTAATCTGTCTTCTGTGTATCTCTGCTGCAGCTTTAACCAAAGGTTTGTTCTCAAAAGGGGATTGGTTTCAGATACGAAGGTGGTACCTTCTGCTCACATTGCATCTCTTCATCATCTGGTTGTTGTTTTTCCTTCCTCCAAGCAACCATTCCTATAGATCAGGCATGTCCAAAGTCTGTTTCGGGGGCCTAATCCGGTCCGCTGGTCGATTTAATCAGGCCCCCATGGCAGTATATGTCCTGGGGTAAAATCCTAAAAAGAACTCAACAACTTGGGTCGGCCCTCACACGTGTTCACTTCATCAAATCTGGTCCTCTTTGAAAAAAGTTTGGGCACCCCTGATTTAGATATTCCGCTTGTATAAGGAGGAGTAGCTGTGAATGTTTCCTTTAAAAAAAGAGAGAGAGAAATTGTTTTATTATTTTTATACAGTCATACCTTGGAAGTTGAACGGAATCCGTTCCGGAAGTCTGTCCAACTTCCAAAACATTTGGAAACCATAGCGCGGCTTCTAATTGGCTGTAGGAAACTCCTGCAGCCAATTGGAAGCGCCGTCAGACCTTCGGCTTCCAAAAATAGTTCACAAACCAGAACAGTCACTTCCAGGTTTTCGACGTTCGGGAGCCAAAATGTTCAACTGGCAAGGTGTTCGACTTCCAAGGTGCGACTGTAGCCTGCCCTTCCACCAGTCGGGAGCACAGGTCAGACAGGTTAATGAAGGAGAGAGCTATGGATGGCTACTAACATCCACAAGTTGGGGGCAACAATGCTTTTGAATAACAGTTGCTCGAAACCACAGCAGGGCTCTTGTGCTTGAATCCTGCTTGAGAGTTTATCACAGGTATCTGGTTGAGAACAGGACGTTGGACAACATGGACCATTGGCCTCATCCAGCAGTGGTCTTCTTAAGTTCCTAACAACACAGACCAAACAAATATAAAGCTATAAATTCACAATAAATTCAAGAGCAACAGATACAGAGTTCTGCTCAGCCAAAACCAGATCCAGTTAGTATCCGGGACACACTTCAGCCTTGGTTTTGGGTTTTTTGAAATAAATTTTTAGTATTTTCCACACAACAACAACAACACAAAAAATATCGAAACATAACAAAACACAAAAACCAACATACCAAAAAAAAAAACAAATCCATATCTTACAAGTTAATAACATAAACACTAAAAAGAAAAACAAACCTTGACTTCCACCAATCCCGCAGCACCTCCTTTACCTCTCATTGTGTCTTCCTGTTTTCCTGATCATCTCTATCCTAGCATCTAGATATAAATCCCTCTTATCCTTTCACTTCACGAGGTTATTCCAGACTCAGCCAGATTTCTGCCCTCAAACCTTGGCTTTTAAGGTATTCATTTAGACACTCCTATTCCTTTTTCACTTCACTTTTTGTTTTTTGTCATATTATATCTGTCAATTTGGCTAATTCTAAATATTCTGAAAGCTTACATAACCACTCTCCCCTAGTGGGTAACTGATTCCCTTTTCAATACTTAGCCACCAGGATTCTTGCTCTTCAACCTTGGTTTCAATGTTTCTGCTGTGGGGACAAACAGGATGTCAACAGGGAGAGTCTTCTAGAAGTAAGGTGCTGCTCCAGAGAATGGTCTGTTGAGGGCACCCCTGGCCGAATGTGGCGCACAGGTTGGCTGGTAATGGTAGACGTTCCTTTAAGTGCTCCTTTTGCAAGTGGAAGTCTGCTCTCTTCCCATCCACTTGGCTCTTCTTGCTGGCTGCGAGTGCAAACAACGTGCCAGCTAGGTTAATAATCATTTCCCAAGCATAACGAAAATTATTTTTATTTCTTGCCCGAGGGAGGTGCATAAAGAACAGTTGCCTGATTAAATAATTCTAGATTAGCGTTAATAGGATTTCAGTTTCAATAGAAGCGGCTCATTAGTTGTATCATGTGTCGCTCCAGGTTTTTCTATTTCTTGTAGTAAACAAATGTACTTTAATCCAATTTGCAGAACTTCTTTTTAGTTTGCTTTTTGAGGATCTGTGGCTATTAAGCATAGTTGAGTATAGGAAGAGCTTGAGATCTGGGTTGTTTTCTCCTGTAAGATTCAGGGCGCACCGTGCTATTTTTCTAGAAAAAGAGGTACCAGTCCAGAACTCGCCATCAGCATCTCCCTTGTTCTCTTAGAACGGCAATAGTGCCCACCTGAGAGGTGCCAGCAAATTCCAGCTGGAAAAAAGTCCCAAGAACACACAAAAGTAAGGCAGGCAGGCAGGCCAGCAGGCAGGCAAGGAAGGAAGCATCAAGAATTAATCTTGGTTCTGTGTTTAAGATTGAAATTTCTGAACAAATTTATTGGGGCGGACGCCAACTGGTATCTTGAAGGCTGTGTCCGTCCTTCAGCTCAGCACCATTTCATGCATGGCCTTTCCTGACAGGACTGTGTCTTCTTGGATGGCAAAAATGTCCCCATTTGCCAGCGACCATACTAGCTGCCAGGTATGCATGTGTTTTTTTTTTAACATGCACCATTACAGTATCTGTACAGTGGTACCTCAGGTTACAGACGCTTCAGGTTACAGACTCCGCTAACACAGAAATAGTACCTCGGGTTAAGAACTTTGCTTCAGGATGAGAACAGAAATTGCGCGGCGGCTGCGGGAGGACCCATTAGCTAAAGTGGTGCTTCAGGTTAAGAACAGTTTCAGGTTAAGAACGGACCTCCGGAATGAATTAATTTCTTAACCCGAGGTACCACTGTATAGGTAAAATGTGACACCTGAAGCGAGTCTCGGTTCCGCTCAATATGTTACACCCCCCACCCATTTCCCACTGAATGTAAAAATCATCGGAAAGGTGTACCCAATTCTAGGTTTCTGGCAAGCCGTCATATATCAGGTTTACAGGTGGAGAAGATTTTACAAGTACACCTGAAAAATGTGATGTGTGGAGCAGCCTTCATTGCCATAAATTTCATTAGAAGGTGAAGATACAGCTTTGCAGGTGAGGAGTGGGTTTGCTCCTGGCTTCCTTTATAGTTTTTTCATGTAGTTTTTAAGGGGTGGTGGTGATAAGAACTGGGTCTCTGTCCACCAGTGGACTTCCTCTTCCTCTCCTCCCCCTGGGGCACTTGTGTGCCACCCAGAATTTGCTCTAGGGGGCTGAAGGACCCCCTAAAGCAGATGTGGGCTGCAGGAGGAATGGAAGGAGAAGCCCTGCTGCATGAGTGGAAGTCTTCTCAAGTGACACTGGATGTCACTGTGTTCGTCACGGACATTCATAGAGGAGGTGAAATGCACAAAAGTTATTGGCCGCAGAAACTTTTACCTGCCTGGTTTTCCTTTCTGGTACAATGAAGGCCTACAAAGAGGGATAAAGCAACTTCCATATTTATTTATTTATTTATTTGCAATTAATTCTTATCCAGGGCAATCGGACAAGGGACTAAACTGCAAGCCTGACACAGTTTCCTCCACTCCCAATGGTCTTTGAGAGCCAGTGTGGTGTAGTGGTTAAGAGCAGTGGACTCGTAATCTGGTGAACTGGGTTTGATTCCTTGCTCCTCCACATGCAGCTGCTGGGTGACCTTGGCCTAGTCACACTTCTTTGAAGTCTCTCAGCCCCACTCGCCTCACAGTGTGTTTGTTGTGGGGGAGGAAGGGAAAGGAGAATGTTAGCCGCTTTGAGACTCCTTAGGGTAGTGATAAAGCGGGATATCAAATCCAAACTCTTCTTCTTCTTACTTGGCACTTCCATGTTTGTGGTACAAAATAGTAACAATTCAACTGCTAAGTGCATGGTATAAGTCGAATTGGGGAGCATATAGCTATTTTCAAACCACCCAGGAGTCTTCTGCAAACCAGATGTATTAGGTAAGCAATTCAGCCACTTCTCTGTGGTGAAAGACCTGCCAAACTTTAGAGATGTGTCCAATAGGTTGCATTGTGGATTGTGTTATATTTGCAAGTGTTGTGGAGGTGCTCTCACATATTAATGGGTAGGCTTAACAAACATGTGAAGCTGCCTTGCGATCAGGGACAATATGATTCCAGTTGCTGATTCCAGATGGCCAAAAGCACTCCAGGGTTTCTGGGAGAGACCTCTCCACCCCCCACCCCACACCTGCTTACTACCTTTTAATTATATATTGTTTTAAGCAAGAAAAGCATCTTACATCATTGGGCTAACAGCAACAAAAATACACATGAGGCTGGTACAATAAAAATAGAAGGCTGGGTATACTTTTAAACACAGAATAAAATAAACCACACTACAGCATACCCTCCAACAGTTCTCCAGTGAAAATAGGGACGTCCCATTCCATAATAATAATTTTACTACTTATACCCTGGCCATTTGATTGGGTTGCCCCAGCCACTCTGGGCTGCTTCCAACATCTGTAGAAACATTAAACATTTATAAAACGTCCTGCCTTCAGATGGTTTCTAGGTAGTACAGTTAACTTACCCATTTGGCTCAGGGGGTCAGATAACTCCAACCTTTCTCCTGTGAAAATTAAGAATTTCCTACCTCCAACATTTCTCTGATGAAAATAGGGAAAAGGAGAAATTGGAACATTTCAGGATGAAATCAGAAACTGGGCTGGCTTCTGTAAATATGAGACTGTCCCTGGAAAATAGGGACAATTGGTGGGGGTTTTGCTACAGTTATGGGAGGGATGAATCTTAAAGAAGAGTAATATCATATATTATTGAATTGGCCAAATCCATGGATAGGCAGAGGGGAGATGACAGACCGTGCTCTTCCTTACTGACTTGCGTAATACAACCAAACCAAAGCTCTGCAAATCTATCCTTTTTGCATACGTCTTACGTTGCACCCAAGAGAAGGCCACCTTCCTACCAATACCAGCAGAGAGAAGTTGCCCCAGGTCACAGTTAAACCACTTTAACAGCCTTTGCTTCACACACAGAATGCTGGGAACTGTGGTTTACCCTCACAGAACTACATTTCCCAGCGAATTACACTTCCCAAGATTCTTTGGAAGACAGCCATGTGCTATGTACTCTGAATGAACCTTGCGGATGTGGCCTAAGTTAGTCAAAGATCCACTCTTGCAATGTTTTTCTCAGTCTGATCGGCAGAGGGCAGCAAAGCCCCATTAAAAAAACAACAACAATCTCCCTTTGGTTCAATTAAGAAACTGGCTTTATATTTTAGCTCGGCAAAGCTGCGTCACGACTGAAAAGTGATGCGCTCTTTTATTTACCGATTTAAAAATTCACCAAGAGGGAAGCTTCTGCTGAGAGAACGCTTGTGAAAACATTTCGAAGGCGGAAGCCAAGCAGGTACAAATAGAGGGAAAGAGTTTTCTGAAACAAGTTTAGGCATCACCTGTTCAAAACGCCCACGAAGATAATCTAGCATTTTGCAAAAAAAATAAAATCAAGATGTTAGTCGTGTATCATGGAGGCATTAATGGAGATAGGCCGCAAACACTTACCTGGGAGTGATTCCCTTCGAACTCTGTGGGTCTTACTCTTGAGCAGGCATGTACAGGCTTACGCTCACAAAGCAGAAATTGTGAGGGCCATAGTTTGAAGCCCTGCACAGCTGAACATCCCAAATTCATTTCAGAGGGGCCTGTCAGCCAGAACTGTGCAACAGCCTGCATTGAACCGAATGGGCCTTTTACCACAACAGCGCTTGGTGGATTGGACGCAATTTCACAAAACGATTCTGGATGTCTTTCTACCTCCAGCATCCTTTAAAATGAAAGGACAAAGTCTCGCCTCCGGCAGAGGATTGATTTTCGGATATATACCGCATCTCAACGTTACTTTCCTAGCAGTGTGAAATTATTCATATTATTCAGTGGCCGAACTCACTCTCTCTCTCTGCCTCCCACCCCTGTGTTTAATCTGAAACCTCTTTCTGAAATAAATGCACCAAACCTAAACGAAATAAAATAAAAAAAAACGCCTACAGCATCATTGCGTGTCTGCATGGTAAGCACCCCACACAGGAAGAACTGACATTCACCAAAAAAAGGGGGGGGGAAGCCACACACAATAGAAACAAAAGCTTAAGTGGAGTCTCATTTTTATGATTCAACCCAAAAGGGAATATCCTTTGCAGTACCCTAGCCATTAACAATGAATGTTAAAGCAGAGTAGAGTTTGCTTCATTAAATGCAAGATTCAGGCTGGATCTAGACACATAGATTAAGCATTCCAGTTAAACGTGTCGTAAACGTTGTATAATAAATTAAGTCAGCAAAAAACGGAACTCCGCAGCGCCATCTGGTGTCACAGTGTTATACTGCAAATACAACACATATAAAACGTTTTTCCTTTGCCAATGTAGCTGAGTCCTCAGCTGAGTTATTTTGCTAACTAAGCAGTCAGGGAAGGGTTGTGGCTTAGTGCTAGAACATATGTCTTGCATGCAGAAAGTCCCAGGTTCAAATCCCACTTTCTCCAGGTATTGCTGGAAGAGAGCTGATAGACTAGGGGTTTGATTTGGTATATGGCAGCTTTCTGTGTTCTTACATTACTTTGTTATTTAAGCTTCCTGTATTACTGCCAAGCTGCCATACTCCTTCCTTTGAAGGAAATGTGAATTTTTTTCTCTGGCCTCCGTGTATTCTGCATCCAGAATACAAATGCTAGCCACGATCCGTATCTATCCTGTCATTTCTTACAAAGTACTACATTTTGATACTTCTCCCGCCCAAAGCAGCTTCCATCCAAAGTGAGAAAAAAGAATGACCTACCTGTGTTTTCGGCTGATGAAGTGCACACAGTATCTTTGTAGGCAGAGGGGAATTGAGCCATGAACCCTGGAATTTTAAAGTTGGCATGCAATTGTATCACTTTGGGTGCAGAGCTAGTGTATAGCCAAGAAATGAAACCCCCATGACGGGTGTTGAAGTAAGAATAGTGAAAACGCAGCAAAGAAGCGCAAACCATATATATGACTGACACTTTTCTTTGGAAATTAAATCAATGTCCAGACTTTAACATTCCAAAACTTTACTTGCAGAAAACTTATAGGTGAATTAAAACATAATATTTACAGTCACATGCTTGGGTTTAAAGTCTCTTCTTCTAACTTCCAAACAACTGTGTTTTCCTCTTTTTCCAGAGCCTTCTGTATCTCAGTTAGGCCATGCCTTGCAGCTCCTAGGAGAGATTTCCACTTTTACCTTCTCCTGCATCTTTGCTCTCTTTCTTTCATGCAGAGAAGAAGCACTCCAACACTCAATTCAACTTAGCAGTGTTCACAGTGGATTCTAAAACACCGCCATGTTGTCTGACAAAAGCGGAGCCAGGCTCAGAGCGGCTAACATCATATAAGTAATACAATATGCATAAAAACAATCAATCGATTAAAATGCATCCCAAAATTAATTCAAATAACTTAAAATTAAAAATTAAAACTGAACAAATGACAACCCTCAGGTTAAAATTGAAATTGGAAGCGGTTAATACTCTCCAGGACCAACTGTTTCCACTGATATTATAAGGACCTGTGAGCGGGCTGGGAAACCTCCTTTGTACTTGTTCATACAAAAAGAAAATGAGTCAGACAGCTTGATGCATTAAAAGCAGCTAAGAACATCTTAAAACACATGGCAACATTCCACGTATCTGCGTAGATTTGTCTGAACGAAAATGTTTTCAGTAGGCGCTAAAAAAGTATAGTGGAGGTACCCGCCTGATGTCAATAGGCAGGGAGTTCCAAAGTAGTAGTAGTAGTAATAATAATAATAATAATAATAATAATAATAATAATAATATATTTATACCCCACCCTTCAGGCTGGGTTTCCCCAGTGTAAGACTTGCCACATGAAAGGATTGATTTCTTACAAACGCTGAACTTTGTTTTGCATCTATCTTTCTGAGCAGATTTCATCTCCCTCTCTCTCTATATATATTCATTCATTCCCTGTTCCAGTATCATCCAATTAATGTGGTTTTAAATGCACCAAATCCCATTTGGCTTCAGATACGTGCCACTGGCTTTCATGGTAGTCAACAGGAATCCCTAGTGGGTACAATGACAATCAGACTGCTATCCCCTCGTCTTTTTTGCTAATCTTCCTGAGTATTTGTAAATGATTCATTTACTCCCGAGACAACGTTGGCTCTTGGGTAAATACGTATATAGTATTTATATATATGATTCAGTTGCCAGGAATAGGAGCTGCCTTGTTCCACTTATTTTGGGGGATGTTTTGCGTGTCTCAGTAGGCAACCCTCATTGCAGAATCCCTGCATAATGAAGGAGCCTTCTTTTCCTCAAGTGACTTTGATTCTCCTCTTGTGCCAGCGAATGGGTCTGTAGAGTCCTTTAGAACACCCGTGATTCTTTAAAATCCATGATCAATGCTAATGGAAAGAATGGTACGCATTTGTAGTTTACTTTGCTCAAATATGCTCATCTATTCGCTGACCTTTGTAGGTTAATATTAGCATGTGGATCTTTAAAGATATATTAATATAATGCACGGCTTGCATATTTAGGCCATCCGATGGCCTTTCGAAAAGTCACTGGTGACTGATCCTTTGTGTGTTTAATCAAAAGCGGGTCCTGCTGAGTTCAGTGGAAATCGGAAGGAAGACCGCATAGGATTGCAACCTTGGCTTTTTGTGCTCAGATGCAATGCCTTGAACGAAAAACATCCGAAGGAAGTGGACTCTGCGGTAATGTTGCCGGTTTCTGAGCTGACATCTATGCAGCTAGAAAACATCTTGCTAAATGTGTGTTTCCTATTTCTGAATTTTCCTCCCTGGTTTTATTTTTCCTTAAGGATAAATGGGCCATGGAACGGCAGCTTAAAGTCTTTCTTCTTCTTCTTCTTCTTCTTCTTCTTCTTCTTCTTCTTCTTCTTCTTCTTCTTCTTCTTCTTCATGACAGTGAGCTTCGGCTTATGTTATATAATGCCTAAAAAACAACCCCACAAGCTGAATGGAAGCAATGATGCAATCTGAGCCACACCATCTTTAAAAAGCATGGCTGCCATAATGGGCAGAAATATTGCATTTTTCATTGGCCGGCCAAGCCTATAGTGCCGCCAGTGAATAACAGATTGACGTTTGGTCATTATTTCTCATCAAGGGTGTTTTACTTGTAATGCTATTTGACAGCTATATTCTAGGTCTGACAGCGCTGAACCAGCCTAATTCCCACTGAACTGCTCTAAATACGTGGTATTGCAATCAGTTTAACAACCCCTGGAGGCAATGAAATCTCTCCTTTGAACACACTCAAGGGGAAGAAATCTAAGATTTATAAAGGGCAGCAAGTATTCAAGGAAGGGGCAAAGTTTATGTGTGAGCCTATAATTGATGTTTCCTTTGTTGGAAAAGAAAGATTGAGTATGCTTTAAGAATTAATCTTTAACAAGTTCTAATCTGCACTAACAAGATCTGTTCAAGATGACTGAGAGAGATATGTGATACTCAGAGTTTTGTCAGTTTCAGTCTACTAAGGTAGTGGAGTTCAGGCAAGCACACACCACGGAGACGAGAGAAGAGGTAGCTTCTTATTTCAACTGAAAGGCTGCAGCAGCAGTAGCAGGAGCAACAGCAGCAGCACTGCGTTACTTGCCGAGAAAGGAGGACAGGCAGAAGTCTCTAGACTTCCTGCTACGGGTCTGTGTCACCAGCCCTGTGGAGATGCCATGGAGGGGATGGTCAGATCCAGAGCAGGACTGGAGGAGCACAGGGAGTTGGAGCTGATCGATCCCGGGGAGGATCATAGCAGGATGGGGGAGATGGAATCAGGATCCCGAGCAATGCCTGAATCCAGCGAGGGGGTCCAGTAGCTTAGGAAGTGGAGAGCAGGATCCAGGGGAGGGACCAAAGAGCTTGACAGAGGAGAGTTCTGCCACTGTGATGTTGGACTAGTCAGCAGTAGCATAGCGTGGGTTGCCATCTCCCAGGGCTGCATGGAGGCAGGGTGGGAGGGGAATGGACAGAGTGCACATACATATTCAACTGCCTAAGGCGTCTGTGTCACCCAGGAGATCACAGCCACAGAGCTAAGAAAAGGAGAGTTGTTCCGTTGTCTGGAGAGGTCACTTCCTTGTTTGCATGGAGATGCTGTTTTCAATAGAGCCCAGCGACGGCAGAAATGGGTGTTGACATTTTGGGCCACAAACAAATTTTGCACCCGGGGCAATCGGGTGCCCCGTGTTACGCCACTGCTAGTCAGATACCTCCTGTTGTCAAGGCAGCCCCAGTGCCTTCTCCTTTAAGTGATGAAGCTCCTCTTTTAAGCAAACTGTCCTTAGTTGCATCTCCTGGACAAATGAGTAAGTTTTCTAAGGTAATGCTTCTATCTTTATTATATCTTTTGTGAGCTTACTGTACGTTGCTTAGGCACTACGACATTAAGAGGTATATAAATGGCTGAAATAAAATAAACTAAATAATACAATGCAGATACAAATGTAATTATCCGTCAGATTTTGCACTTCTCCTAATATTGTACTACTTGGCTCCAAAAAGTTCCAAGACGTGTTTAAAAATAAAGAGATTTGCTTTTTGATCATTTAAAATATATATATTTAATGTGTTGTTGGCACATTGTCTTCTCACAGAGCTCTGGATCCCAGGGTTTCCTGTGAAGAGAGATTGATTGTTAAGCCACTCTGGAAATTGTCCCTCTGTGATGGGAATAGGGGCTTCGGACGCAGGTGGCATTGGGACGCAGGTGGCACTGTGGGTTAAACCACAGAGCCTAGGACTTGCCAATCAGAAGGTTGGCAGTTTGAATCCCCGCGACCGGGTGAGCTCCCGTTGCTCGATCCTGCTCCTGCCAACCTAGCAGTTTGAAAGCACATCCAAGTGCAAGTAAATAAATAGGTACCACTCCTGCGGGAAGGTAAATGGCATTTCCGTGTGCTGCTCTGGTTTGCCAGAAGCGGCTTAGTCATGCTGGCCACATGACTTGGAAGCTGTACGCCGGCTCCCTCAGCCAATAAAACGAGATGAGTGCCGCAACCCCAGAGTCGGTCACAACTGGACCTAATGGCCAGGGGTCCCTTTACCTTTAATAAGATCTCTCAACTCCCAGAATTCTTTGGGGGGAAGCCATGACTGCTTCAAGTGGTCTCCTTGTAATTTCAATTTATGGTATGGTTGGAGCGAGTTCTTCCTGCTGTTGATTCTCCTCCACATCCAACTACTAAATTTTACCTCTGGCCCTAGTAGCAAAATGGGAGGTTGCGCAAATTTCAAGCGAAAGGAAGGCTTGCCCCTCCCTGTTGGTTTGTGTGTGCGGTTGCTATGACGCTGTAAATCTGAGTGTGAGATACTCTCAATATCCTCATTAGTTGCTGCTATCAAAGAGATTCCACAATGCGCAAGTACTTTGATTTGTCACAGCGGAACTTGGGTTCAGTTCGCGACAGAGGTGCAATGCTCAGTTATGCAACACAGTGAATTACTTAGCAGCTTCCTCAACCTCCTCTCACGGCTCTGAATATTTTTCGCCACAACACCCATGTTATTAGGGCTGCAGCATTTAGCTGATTAATCAATTAGATCAGTGGTTTTCAACCAGTGTGCTGTGGCACCCTGGGGTGCCTTGAATGATGGTCAGGGGTGCCGCTGGCAACACTGGCCTCAGTCCCCTTTCCTTCCCCCCTTTCTCTGATGCCCTCTCACGTCTCTGCCTCCCAAAGGCTTGCGCATCTGTTTGTTGCGGCAGCCCTGGCTACAAGTTCCCCATGCGAATGGTGCCTCTGGAGCTGGCCAGGGGTGTTTCCCAGGCCCCTGTAGGGCAGTGGGAGGAGACACCACTTTTTGGGGGTGGGGGTAGGGGCATCTCAGAGACCAGGGGCTGCCCAGAGGATTCCCAGTGAGTGGGGAGAGGAAAGGAGGCTGAGGGAACACTCCACAAGGGAGTGAGATTCTGCCAGCTCTGCAGGCAAAGGGTGACATAACTGGACTCCTGAGCCCCACAGGGGTGCCACAGAAAGAAGTTGGTCAAGGGAGCCGTGGGCCCAGAAAGGTTGAAAACCTCTGGACTAAATGAATGTTGAAGGAGAAGTCTTCTCTCCAATGTGGCAGAGAAGTGGCAATGGCTATTCAAAGACAATGCCTGATGAAACACATACAGTGGTACCTCGGGTTACAGACGCTTCAGGTTACATACACTTCAGGTTACAGACTCTGCTAACCCAGAAATAGTACCTCGGGTTAAGAACTTTGCTTCAGGATGAGAACAGAGATCGCACGACAGCAGCAGGAGGCCCCATTAGCTAAAGTGGTACCTCAGGTTAAGAACAGTTTCAGGTTAAGAACGGACCTCCAGAACGAATTAAGTTCTTAACCCGAGGTACCACTGTACACACATCTTTTAATAACACACAAAGTGTGTTTCCCTCCCGCCCCCCCACTTTCCTTTCTCTCGGTTTTTCTCCCTCATATGAGGATTTGCAGAGGTTTGATCCATTGATCGGCTGAGAGTCATTTAATGGTTAATATCTCTTTTGCTGGAAGGCAGTTCTATAAATTAATACTCTGGAGAAGATCCACACAATGGTTTTGCAAGTGTCTTGGGCTAATAATAATAATAATAATAATAATAATAATAATAATACTTTGCCCATCCATCCTGGGTGACAGCAGGTTACTGACTGCATGTCTGCCCATAGTCCTGATTTGATCAGGACATTACAGAATTACAGAAGCCACCTCAGCTATCCCGTTTTTGGTGCTGAGCTCTTGCGCGAGTCGCATGGCTCCTATGAGAGCTTGGCACCAAAAGACGTGTGTCTTTTGCGTGAAAGAAGGTGCCTGATTCAGAGCCTTCGAAGGTGTAGGAAGGGGAGCAGCTGGTGCTGCAGGCCAGGCCATCCATGCCAAGCCCAGAGGTCGTGTCTCCTCCACCTGACGCTGCACCTGCTGGAAGAGGAGAAGAAGTCAATGAAGTTGAGGACAATGAAGATGGGAAGAGAGGAGAAGCTGGAGGCACCGGTTCTTTCCTGAGTAAAGCATTTAAAGGATCAGACTGCCAGTCAGTTACGAGGTTCTGAAATCAAACTAGCTTATTTCTTTTTTATCAAAACAAAAAATTTTTTTCCTTCCAGTAGCACCTTAAAGACCAACTAAGTTAGTTCTTGGTATGAGCTTTCGTTTGCATGCACACTTCTTCAGATACACTGAAACAGAAGTTGCCAGATCCCTCTATATAGTGAGAAGGTGGGGAGGGGTATTACTCAGAAGGGTGGTGGGAATGGGTGATTGGCAGATAGCTGTGATGAGCCTGTGGACGACTCTTAACGACTGCAATAGGTCTTACAGGAAAAAGCAAGGGGTGAGAAGGTGAAAAATGGCTTTGTCATGTATAATGAGATAAGAATCCAATGTCTTTGTTCAGACCAGGTCTCTCCATGGTTTTAAGTTTGGTAATGAGTTGCAATTCAGCAGCTTCTCTTTCCAGTCTATTTCTGAAATTCCTTTGTAGTAAAACAGCTACTTTGAGATCTTGTATAGAATGTCCTGGGAGATTGAAGTCTTCTCCTACTGGTTTCTCTGTCTTGTGATTCTTGATGTCTTTTTTATCAGTTCATTTGTGCTAATTCTATCAGGGCTCTTTCCAGATTTGTGGGGGTTCTCAGTTTTGGGAGTTGCAAAGTGCCCTCTGGTGGGTCACGTCTTACCATGGAGGTCACAGCAACAAGTACAGTGGTACCTTGGTTCTCAAACGCCTTGGTACTCAAACACCTTGGTTCCGAAACACTGAAAAACTGGAAGTGTGTGTTTAGATTTTTGAACGTTTTTCGGAAGCCGAACGTCTGATGCGGCTGCCAGCTATTGCTTCTGGGATGCCTGCACCAAACAGAAGCTGCTCCTTGGTTTTCGAACATTTCGGAAGTCAAACGGACTTCCGGAATGGATTAAGTCTGGCACTTTTGTTTTTGCTATTTATTTTGCATTTTTGAGGCTTTTCCGGTTAATTTGCTTTTGTGACTGTGTGGAACCCAGTTCAGCTACTGATTGATTGTGTGACTGCGGAAATGGATAAAAGCCTCCCATCCAAACAATGACTATCATCAGTGCAGGTAAGGAAAAAAAATAATTTTAATTTTTATCATCTACAATACTGTCCTATTCATTTTATACTACAGTACATTGATTATTGCTTTCATTTTGTGGATCAATGATCTTGTTAGATAGTAAAATTCATGTTAAATTGCTGTTTTAGGGGTTGTTTTAAAAGTCTGGAACGGATTAATCCATTTTGCATTACTTTCTATGGGAAAGCGTGCATTGGTTTTGGAACACTTTGGTTTTGGAACGGACTTCCGGAACGGGTTAAGTTTGAGAACCAAGGTACCACTTTATAGTGTTTCCAATCAATTGCTCTTTGTAAAAATCCTGGCATCTGGTGCTCTGATCAGCAGAGTGAACCATGCAAATGTCCCACAATTTCAGAAAGTGATGCTACAACAGGGGCACAATGGAAAATTTAGATGGTGGGGGCAAGCAAGGAGCCCACTGAGAGCAAGTGTTAGCCCTGGCAATTGCCTGAGGAAACCCAAGTCCTGCTTTCTGGGCCTGACTTCCCTATCTACAAGGCAGAGTTAAGATGTTCAGTTAAACTCACTGGGTCATTTTCTATTACTAATCTCAGCCAGGTAAGCAAGACCAAGGATAAATTGGATTAATTACTGTAGCTCGAGATTTAGCTCAACAGCTCTTAATTTCAACTTCCAAAGGCTACACAAACCAATTTTGTACTCTTAGATTATAATGAGGACTCTTTATTCTTTAATCAGTTCATCCAGTATCTCACTGTCTAATGTAACGCTCCTTTGAAGTCTAGAAAGATCTAAAATAATTGAAGAAATGTCGAACTACTTGACTCTCCTTTTAAATATATATATATAATGGTATTAAACATTAATCAGACTTGTGCATCTCAATTAAACCAATTAAAATTATCACAGAATGAACTACAGACTGCAATAGGTAGCTTTTAATGTTTGAATACATAATCAACTTTTACCTAATTTCTTTTAAGATGTTTGTTATACAGAACGGAACTAAACCACCCTGGCTTGTAACAGTTGAAGATTTCATACCATCAATTGAACGGACTTTTCTTCCTTAAATGTTCAAGACAGGTTAGATATGATTTCAGTGCACCCCCATAGACTAGATGAAATCCTTCAGCAAGAAATCTTTCACTTTTCTTTTTTGATGGTGAATAAGTGGGTGGGCACAAGATTTTTTTAAAAAATAAGTAATATAAATAGCACAATAAGCATTTGAATCCACTGCTATCAAAGGCTGACCCATGTAGGCAAAGTCCATATAATTACTAATAATTTGTAACAAGTGTTAATTGATAAATAGCTCCCTCTGGTAGCTTAATTAAAGCAGTAAGATATATCAGCAATTTACAACTGGGATTGATCTCAATTAGTCAACAAAAATCTACAAAAGTAGATGAAGGATATTCAGGCTTTGGGGATTTTTCTCTCTTCTACGTTCCACTTTTTCCCCTCCCCCAAACCAAGAGGAAGAAATCCACAAGTCTACTAATGTTGAACACAGGGATGTATTTACACATTCTTTCCTTTCCCATTTCCTCACTCCCCGCCCCCATCTCTTACCTATTTTTCTTCCGTGGATTTGCTCATAGATAGATTAAAGGTAAAGGTAAAGGTACCCCTGCCCGTACGGGCCAGTCTTGACAGACTCTGGGGTTGTGCGCCCATCTCACTCAAGAGGCCGGGGGCCAGCGCTGTCCGGAGACACTTCCGGGTCACGTGGCCAGCGTGACATAGCTGCTCTGGCGAGCCAGAACCGCACACGGAAACACCGTTTGCCTTCCCGCTAGTAAGTGGTCCCTATTTATCTACTTGCACCCGGGGGTGCTTTCGAACTGCTAGGTTGGCAGGCGCTGGGACCGAGCAGCGGGAGCGCACCCCGCCGCGGGGATTCGAACCACTGACCTTTCGATCGGCAAGCCCTAGGCGCTGAGGCTTTTACCCACAGCGCCACCCGCGTCCCCATAGATAGATTACAGAACTGTAAAAAGGTGTTGTTGTTTTGAAATGGAAAGAGAAGCCTCTCAGTCAAATAAACACATAAAAAACCCCCCACTCCCTAAAAATGAGGGAGGTGGGAGAACAGAAAACATGTTAAATATGAAGCTGAAGATTATAAAGTAGAAGTCTGCTACCAGGGGTAGACGTTGGTAATATGGCTCCCTGAGTGAGGACAATAATTGACCCCCCCCCCCAATATTTCTTGTTTTCGCAATAATTCCTTTTGGTACAGTTGCTTTTGAAATGGATCTTCTTAGTAGGTCCCTGTATAAATACAGGATGATGATGATAATCATTTGCCTCCTCGGCTCAGTGCCCTGTGGGGTAGAACTACCCACACCACCCTAAATCTGGCGCTGGTGCTGCTTAATTAAAAGGCAATACAAGAAAAGTGATACAGTGGTACCTCGGTTTTTGAACGTAATCCGTTCTGGAAGACCATTCGAGTTCCAAAACTTTCCAAAAACGAAAACTCAAAACAGAAGCCTCAAAACGGAAATCTCAATACGGAAGCCGCGAGGCATGTTTGACTTCCGAAAAGTGTTCAAAAACCGAACTATTTACTTCTGGGTTTACGGCTTTCAGGTTCTGAACCGTTCATCAGCGGAGACGTTTGAAAACTGAGGTACCACTGTATTAGGAGGAATAGCTAAATAGCTAAATAAATAGATACCTAAATAGGTATGGAAAGGAACCTATAAAGAATTTTTTTTAATAAAAAACAACACTATAAAAATAAAGCCATTTCCACTAGAGCAGGATTGGTTGCTTTTTTCTCATTTGAACTGAGAGCAGGAAACAAAATCTAAGAATGCAATAAATGGCCCCCATGGAGTCATCTAAAAGTTACACCACAGCCTAGTGGCTTGTGGTTGCCAAAATATTAATTAACAACTTTGTTTGCAAATAAATCTGGAATTACTGATAAACACAAGGGTGTAAATGATGACGATTTGGTTTTCTTCTGTTTTGGGAGAAAGTACCATCTAACAATATAGCACATATCAGATAGGTCAGACAATAGGTGCTGTTTCCTAAAGCAGAGAACTTATTTATATTTATATTTATATTTATATTTATATTTATATTTATATTTATATTTATATTTATATTTATATTTATATTAATATTATTTATATTTACATGACCAGGAGACATTTTGATGCACCTCCCCAAATGCAAATCAAATCGAGGAAACTGCACTGACTGGCCAGGCACTCCTGTCTTCCACAGCCTCCCACAGTTTGCTCAAACTCATTTTGGTAGCTTCGAGAACACTGTCCAACCATCTCGTCCTCTGTCGTCCCCTTCTCCTTGTGCCCTCCATCTTTCCCAACATCAGGGTCTTTTCCAGGGAGTCTTCTCTTCTCACGAGGTGGCCAAAGTATTGGAGCCTAAGCGTCAGGATCTGTCCAATCATATATATCTTTTTTACACATTTGCTTCTAGACTTCCCATCCCTCCTTTCTTGATGTTTTCTCCCCCCTCAATGCTTCATTAAAATACATCTACCTTTATATTCTAAGCCCCCAAAGTCCATTCTCTACATTCTTCCATTGTTCATATCTCAAATGCTGCACGTGATTTCATATAAGAATGATAGTTCAATAGGCAATCCACCGATGGCCTCCATTCTTCTGAGAAAATATCATCATTTTGTCCTCTTATTTTAGCAGTCAGTTTCGCCATTTCTGTATAGTCCATCAGTTTCATAAGACATTCTTCCTTAGTTGGAGTCTCATCATCTTTCCATGTCTGTGTATATAAAGTTCTAGCTGCAGTTGCTGTATACATAAAAAGCTTAGTCAGCTTTTTGTGAATCACTGTCCCTATTATCCCCAACGAAAAGGCTTTGGGTTTTTCTTGGGAATGGTCCATTTAAACATCTTGTTCAATTCATTGTATTTTGGGGGAAAACTTTTTTTAAAAAGCTTGACAGTTCAATTCGTAGGGCTAAGCCCTGGCTGCCAGAGTGCCCCCCCACAGACCATAAATCCACCACTGATCAGTGTTCCTTTAAAAAATGGCAGTAATGAATAAATTTAATTTTTTAAAAAAATGAGAACCCAGCTAAATGGGTAGATAGTGGAATAATCCTACAAAACGTTGTCAGTCGAAATGACTGTTTCCGTACTTTTCACAGTTGAAGCCTCTCTGTGCCGGTGGTGCTATCAGTCAACTCCTTCCCCCGTAGTCAATTCCTGCCACACATACAGTAGGACTCTTTCATCACCACCTTGCTCTCGATAGGTATTCCTTTAAAGCAGAGGCTGGCTCATCTTTTACTAAAATAATATCTTCTTGGAGTTGCTCCCCAGCTCTTGCCATCTTTGGGTTGTGCTGTTGGCTTCACTTGTTTTAAGTCGAGTTCATCGGACTGGAAGGAAAAATTGTAAACGAAAAGGCATTTGCAATTCAGTATGTGCAAGTTCAATTCTTTGAGGACGTTATTGTGATACTTGTCTTTCTTCAATCCTTATTTTTTCCCCTGAGCAACTTCCTTCTAACTCAGCGAGTGTTAATACCACTGCTTTTTCCTGGTGGGCTAATTCCTGCTATTTTCACCGACTGTCTGACCACGTTGCGGTGAAACACCCATTTTATACCGAGGTGTGTAGGACGAGGCAACAAACTGGGGGATTCCACCCAATTCTCCCCAAATTCACTGAGCAGGTAGAAACTGCCTGTCACAAAACTTTCAATTGGTCTGGCCGGCAGGCCCTGTCTGATATCTCCTCAGCAACAGATCTTGACTCCTTCCTGTTTCTACTAGCTACAATGACCATGTTATACTCTGCTGCTGGAGGCAATAGGCTTCTGAAAGCTCTTGCTGGATACTGCCAGGTGGCGGGGAGGGAGGACTCCTCTTGCACTCAGGTTCTGCTGGGGTGTGTGTGTGCTTCCCATAGGGGCATCTGAGAAGACCCTTCACTAGATGAACCACTGGCCTGATTCAGTATATTCATCCCATAGTCCATATTTAACGTTACGCTTGTCAGAGGGCTGCTGTCGAAACCGTGCCAAATACTCTCAATCTGCAGAAAGACTCATTGTGGGATGTGACACCACTATAGGACAGGATTCCTCATCCCCTCTAAGAACATCCAATGATCCAAGTGCATTTTCTCTGTTGATTCAATTCTATTAAATCTCTGATAAAACTATGGCCCAACGTTTAACAACAGTGGTACCTCTAGTTACGAACTTAATTCATTCCGGAGGTCCGTCTTAACCTGAAACTGTTCTTAACCTGAGGTACCATTTTAGCTAATGGGCCTCCCGCTGCTGCCGCGCCACCACTGCGCGATTTCTGTTCTAATCCTGAGGTAAAGTTCTTAACTCGAGGTACTACTTCCGGGTTAGCGGAATCTGTAATCCGAAGTGTTTGTAACCTGTACAAGCGTAACCTGTACCACTGTACAAGCGTCATTCCAATCCTACTAATCATTTTAATTGTTTACAATGATTTTTTTGGTAGGTAAATTATATATTTCCCCGCATTCCTTATTGACATTTTGGTCTTCCTGATTCCTAATTCTTCCAGTCCGTTTTGCTGTGTCTGCATAGTCCATCAGTTCCATCTGCCATTTTTCTCTGGTAGGGACTGTGCCTTCTTTCCCTCTCTAGGCTAATAGTGTCTAGGCTGCAATAGTCGCATACATGAAAAGTCTCCTCTGGTTACCTGGAATTCTGTCATGTGATCAGTTAGGTGGGGCAGGGCTTACCTGCCCCCCTATTTTATTCAAGTTGGCACCCTTGCCTGAGACATGCAAAGGACAAGATGGTGCTCTTCCATTTCTGGAGATGAGATAGCATCATCCATTGCACCTGAATCTAGTTTAGGGGGTTCAGGGCAAGCCACATAGCACTACACACGGCCCTGTCCTCCTACACCTCACTGATGCTCCCCATCACCTGACTACACCTAATGATAGAGCTGGCCCTTGGTGATATTGGTAAAAGGATACAGACTTGACACAAGGATGCTATTTTTGGGTTGCCACCCTGCGCTTTGTAGTTCTGAGCTAGGCTTAATTTTAATTGTTACACTTCTTTTCCACCAACATGGAATTTGTGGTGGCCAACTTGGGTTTCCCAAGCGGTCCCTCCTCTAGGTATTGATTACACCCAGCAGTATAAGGTTAGGAAGAGTTTAGCAGAGCATGGGACTCTTAATCTCAAGGTTGTGGGTTCGAGCCCCACGTTGGGCAAAAGATTCCTGCATTGCTGGGGGCTGGACCAGATGACTCCCGTGGTCCTTTAGTTGGCATTTGCTGGTCAAGAACGTAACGTGAGTTTAAATATTTCTGAGAGTTTCAGGTTTTGGATTTGTTTGGGTTTTTATTTTATTTTTTTTGCAGATTGTTACCTGCCCTAAGCCTTTGGGTTGGGGTAGGTTACAAATCAAACAAGCCCACAGATAAATGCAAAATAAATTAATAATTATAATCTTGCTCCTGGGGCATGGAGGACTCCCTCTGGGCTTGGCAGCAGGCAGTTCATTGTAATTGTAAATTTGTCCTTTTCATCTAATTCTGTGTAAAGAGCAACTTTTGCCCGCAGGGCAGCCTTGTAAGAGAAAAATACTTATCTAAAAAGCTGTTTACTTGGCTTGTGATTTTTCTCTAATCCCTTTGTTATTATTTAAAGTATTTGTATAGGGATAAGAAAGAGCCTTGCTTTCAGTTTCATCCTGATTCTTTTCTGTGTTTGATTGCAATGTGGAGCTGGAATACTCCATTTAGATTAGGCATCTTCTCAGTGTTTGGTGGAGTCAGGAGAGCCTCAGCACTAGGTGACTGAGGAGCCCCAGAGAAAGACAGACAGCATCCCAAATTGTTGAGATGAAACCTTTTATTGGGCTGAATCTACATGATTGTGCACACAAGCTCACATGGCATTAAGTACCATTTCCTTGTAAACATGCACCAGACTAGGCTGTATTTGTGTCAAGTGAGTAGGATACTGGCATGCTAGAAGAAATATGGCTTAGTATAATAATAATAATAATAATAATAATAATAATAATAATAATAATAATAATAGTTGTACCCTGGCCACCTGACTGGGTTGCCCCAGCCACTTTGGGTGGCTTCCAACATATATAAAAACATAGCAAAACATTAAACCTTAAAAAGCTTCCCTATGCAGGGCTGCATTCAGATGTTTCCTAAATGTTATATAATTACTCAGCTCCTTAACATCTGATGGGAGGGCATTCCACAGGGTGGGTGCCACTACCGAGAAGGTCACCAAACAGGAATGCACAGGGATTATGTTTCTCAATTGCTCTGGTAGCCAACCTTCCTTTTCATTCATCTCATTCGTACCTGGAAGTCACATGATCACCGCTGCCACACCCTACCATCGACTCCTGGTCCTTTCCTAGCCTTCTCTATGATGCATCAGCTTTTAAAAATATATACATAAGCAGTATTATTTTTCTAGAATCAGAGGTGCCGGAACTCACCATGAACACCTCTCTTGTTCTCTTAGAATGACAATGGCGCCCATCTGAGAGGTGCTGGAACTGAGTTCTGGCTGGGGGGGGGGGACCCCATGTATATATGCAGAGTGTTTATTGTGGTGGGGAATCATTAAAACAGGGAAACTTTCAGTTCATTTTAAGTTCTATCCCACTTCAGAGCTGTGATAATGAAGAGAGGGTCTCTTAGACCAATAAATAAAAACAAATTACCCCCCATCCCACCCCGTTTGAAGTGCTGTAGCCTAAGTATGTTTTACCATGTGGTGAGCTTTCTTTCTAGATCGGGCCTGACTATGTGGAGTAAAGGTGAGGAGCTATCTGTATGCTCACAGACACTTTTCTTTGTTTCATATTTCACCTGATATTATGGGGTGGTGGGAAGAGCCAGCTCGGGAACCCCTTGAAGGAACCCCAAAGGGAAGAAGGCTCAGAGCCCAGGGACTGGTGGTGGGATGACTATGAGTGGTCAGAGAGAGAAGCAGGAGAAGACTGGGAGGAGGAGGTCTCAGAAGCTGAACAGGCAACAGGGTTTAGTGAGCAGGAAGAGGCTGTGGCAGACAGCAGTCCAGAATCAGAGGCAGAAGCTGAAATAGGGGAGGATATCAACACTCAACAGAAAGATTCTCCCTGGCATCTGATCGGCATCCTGGCTTCTGTTTACAAAATAATTTAGAGCTTGGCTGAAATTTCTCAGAAAATAATTTTTGAGATAACATCTCAGAAGATTTCTCCCTCACACACTGAAGTCTCAGGGTCCTTCTTCACAGATGGAGAAATCCCATTCTTCCCCAAAGACCACTTATCAAATCTTGACAACAGTGGCAGTTGTGAGCCGGTTCAGCCACGGGCAGCCTGGTGGCGAGGTTGGGACAGAAACCTACCACATGACTGACTGGTGTCATCAATGACAACTAGCTGCAGGGAGAAATGAGACTCCCCTACCTGCAAAGAATATTTGGCAAAATGACCATGGCAATTTCACCACCCGTAAATGGGGTGGAGAATTTCAGACACAAACATGGAGCCCTTTTTCATATTGCTTAATGTTTCCAATCATCCTCTTGTAGTCCATCGCCCCCTTCATCAACCAGTATAATCTAGCAAGATAGTGTCATTCGGAATTAACTGGTCCAACATTTCTGAGAAGAGAATTTGCTAAGATTTTTCCCCCTGTGAATTTTCTTTTTCACATTTCAACAGTTGGAAACTGTGGAAATGAGGGGAAGTCTGACCTGCTGGGAGCCTGAGGGCCCCATTCCTGCCTCTCTCAACCTGACAGGCTTCTTGTATCTTCATTTTTATGTGGAAATTCTCAGTTTGGTTATGTAATAGAAATAATAATAATAATAATAATAATAATAATAATAATAATAAATTATTATTATTATTATTATTATTAATACCCTGCCCATCTGGCTGGGTTTCCCCAGCCACTCTGGGCGGCTTCCAACCGAATATTAAAAACAATACAGCATCAGACATTAAAAACTTCCCTAAACAGGGCTGCCTTCAGTTGTTTTTTAAAAGTAAAATAGTTGTTTATTGCCTTGACATCTGCTGGGAGGGCATTCCACAGGGCAGGTGCCACTACTGAGAAGGTCCTCTGCCTAGTTCCCTGTAACCTCACTTCTCACAGTGAGGGAACCGCCAGAAGGCCCTCGCAGCAGGACCTTAGTTTCTGGGCTGAGTGATGGAGGTGGAGACGTTCCTTCAGGTATACTGGACCGAGGCCGTTTAGGGCTTTAAAGGTCAGCACCAACACTTTGAATTGTGCTCGGAAACGTACTGGGAGCCAATGAAGATCTTTCAGCACCAGTGTTATGTGGTCTCAGCAGCCGCTCCCAGTCACCAGTCTAGCTGCCGCATTCTGGATTAATTGCAGTTTCCTAGTCACCTTCAAAGGTAGCCCCACGTAGAGCGCATTGCAGTTTTTTGTAGTTTTTGATGTGATTTCTTTATTTTTATGACTACTTTGCTATGTTTGTAACTATGTAAATCTTTTCAGATTGTAAGCCGCCTTGAGCATTGTTTTAACTGTGGAAAGGCGTCTTACAAATAAAATGATGATGATGATGAAACCCACCCTCCCCTGGAATACTTATCACAATGCCCCATTAGGTTTGCTACCTGCAAACAAGGTTTGAATTTTTTGGGGGGCAGGGTGGAGCAGGAGACCATTTTTGTTCTGTGAATGCCGCTGAATTCCTAGGGTTTAACATATACGTTTTTTTCACAATGGGCCGCCTAGTTGTGTATGCTTAATAGATCTTTATGTGATGAGGAACTATCCTTCAACAAAAATATAATCAAAATATTATTGTCATGGAGGCAGAAGCCCACAGGACACTGTTTAAGGGCAAACTAAACTATACCCATAAATTGCATCAGAAACAACAAAGGATATTACTGAAGCAAAACTAATTTCTCTTCCCTTATAACATTCCTGCTAGTGCAGTGGAACGGTGAAGGACACCACAAATCCATTCATTTATTTCAAAATTTGCAAAACAAATCCCTTCTTACACATAGTATTTGTACAACACGAAATTATTATTCAATAAGTTGACATTTTAAACCTATTACTGCCTAAACCCATCTATTACGAAGCTGTTCAGAGCACTAAGTTAACATTTACCGGAACATACATCCACACATCACGGGGAGATCAAGCTCAAATCCTTTATTTCATATTCAGATCTTGTTGGGTCAGGATTGAAAACTGCTACCTTTCTGATACTTTACAGAAAAGCCACTGTGAAATCCACAAAAGAATTATTATCAAGTAACTGCAGTTATTCAGCTAGATGTTGACTTTGATATGTCAACTCTCTGATCTTTAATAGAAAATTGATGGTCTTGCCCCGAGGGTCAGTCATATGTACGACCGGGCTGGGGCAAGGTTTGCATTAAATTACAGCAAGCTTCGCCTCCTCGTTCTCTGGCAAAGTCAAACAAAGCCAAATGGATCCCTTGTTAGTTTGGTTTTCTTCGTTTTGTGTTGGCATATGGATTTAATTCCATAACGGGGGACCGCCGGGTGCAATCTGATTTATTGATTTTCTGGGGAGAGCTTTTTTAGCATAGGGCACCCGGAAGTGTAATAAAACAAACAGCCAACTGGTACAAACATTTCCTACTTCCCCCCCTTTTTTTGGCAGTAGCTTTTAATTACTGCAGACTGGATTTGTCCCAAGAAATCGTGCAACCGTATTCAATTTAGATCTCCAATTAATTTGTCCCCTGCAATGTTTGTTACCCGCCAGAGATGGTTAAAACCACCAGTCTTTTATTTGTGCTTTTATGTGTGCATTTGACATGTGCACAGGCTGTGGTCCTGTGCATTTGGGGATATATCCCACTCGTCATGGGAAGAGACTATGCACTAGAAGAAGCATGGAGCTGCTGCAGAAAATGGCAGCCACGAGATGAGTTTCCCCGTCTTCTCTGCCATGTGTAGTAAAAGCTTGCTGTGTGCCCTGATGTCATTATGCGATGTGCTTACCTGCCTTTGCGCCACATCATTGGTACCAGAGGGGCAGGGAAATGCTCAGCGTAAAACCACCAGGAGCAATGGGACAGGTTGTACAATAATTTAGGTAGCACGTCACCCAACATTTCACACAGTATGTTGGTTCTGTGCTCAGTTGGAATTATGCCTGGGTAGACATTTATTTACTTTTGTATTTATTGATTGAATATTATATCAAACATAAGTTGCTTATTTTAAAGTTACTGTGACCTTTTTGTTATTATTAATGTTTGATGTTTTATTATGTTTTTACATGTGTTGGAAGCTGCCCAGAGTGGCTGGGGTAACCAAAAATAAATAAATAAATAAATAAATAAATAAGGGTTGCCATATTTTGAAGAGCCCCAAAGAGGACACTATGATGACTCCTTTTAAATATCCCTACCATATGTAGGCTATAGAAGCTGTGATATATTGCTGAGTGGGGCAGGAGAAGAGAAGAGGAAAGCAAATCTTCGACCACCAGTTATGTCTATGTCTATGTCTCATCCAGAAAGTATAGCCAGAGACATGCTGGCATATTTAAAAAATCCAGCTGTACAGGAATTTTACCCCTGAAGAAGGACATGTCCTGGAAAAAGACAACACATGGAAACAACTTCTTCTTCTTCTTCTTCTTCTTCTTCTTCTTCTTCTTCTTCTTCTTCTTCTTCTTCTTCTTCTCCTCCTCCTCCTCCTCCTCCTCCTCCTCCTCCTCCTCCTCCTCCTCCTCCTCTGGGGTATGGCCCACCTTTTGATCCCAAAATGACGTCCCCGAGGTGGCTACGAATAATCAAAGTTGAAACAAACCAAGCATGCATAGGATTGGACAGCAAGTCAAGTTAATGGTACCATATTCTCTCTCTCTCTGAGTTTTGAGCAGCCCGTTACTTCCTGCAAAGTTGCTTTTAAACTTCTCTAAGGTAGGAGTGCTGTATGGAAAAAACTAGGACACCCATGTTTTGGGACTGCCGTCAGGATCCAGCTTCTAAGTGTCAGCAGAAGCCGCTGGGGGTTGGGTGAGGGGGTACCACTCTATGCATAATTTCTTTGATGGCTACAGAGAGAGATGTGGTGTGGCAGGAGCTAAAGGAAATGGAAGGGAGGGAATACGCTTTAAACAAGAAAAGGAAAGGAAGGAAAACTTCAACTTCTGTTTCCTACAAGTGCTGTTACACAAACATCGCATCAAACATGCCTAGGGAGCCTTAGATGCCATAAAGACTCCCCCCACCCCCCGCTTCCCACCAGGTACTTGCGTTTACGGGTTTAATTCGCACAGTACCTGATAAAGAGAAAAGGGGGCGAGAAAGAATCGGCTGTTTTTTAAGACTCGTTGACTCTTTCATAGTATGCCACCTTTGGAAACCACAGACTTTGGATTTTGAATGTCTGCTTCTGTGGATCATTCTTCTAAAGCGAAGACTGATCCTGCTTCAGAAATCCCTTAGTGGGATCTCTGTCAAATCCCTCAATGTCTTTGTACTGCTGTATGAAGTAAGTGCACTGCACTAAGTAGAAAATATGTTTTAAAACACCATTCGCTGCTGAACTGGAAGAGCGTGTGTGCAGTTTGAGAGCAACGTGCACAAACTTTACTTGATTTAGAGAATCTGTTTATTATTATTATTATTTAACCCTGGACTATCCAAAGGATTTTAGCAGTGTGCTTTGCATATTCATATTCTATGAAAAGTCAATGATCTCTGGTGCCTGACTTCAAATTACTATTTGAAATACCCTTAAAAAGAGTTTCACATCAATGAAAAGATAGGTGAATAGGACGTTTCCTGATAGGGCAGCTGGGATGTGGCTGGTCAGGGCAGTTTAGATCTACTTATTTTAGGGTTGCCATATCTTGAAGAGCAAAAAAGAGGACAGCCTGAGCCGCTGCCAGCCTGAGCCAGGGACAGAGGCATGCAGGCATGGCCCCCCAAAAGAGGACATGTCTCGGTTTTCCCAGAGATATGGCAACCCTAAATCTGAGCAGATAAATCAGGGACAACTTTTTTGTTGATTACTCACGACACAGAATTCTGTAGCCTACCAGAGGAGCAGCTTGTGGCAGAGTAACTATGGACCACTCTCCAGTGACCCATCCGCTTCTGCGTCATTGTGAATGTATTCATGGGCATCTTGTATGCATGGGCCAGTGGAACGCCAGACTTCCAAATTAAAGCTCAGCACTCATTGTTTCATCCCTGTGCCAATGTCAGCCAAGAGGTCTTCAGGAAGTGAAAAAGCAAGAAGCAAACATGCTTCTTCTTCCTTATGTTCCTAGGTCTTGCCTGAAAAGGGATGATGTGCATTCATTCTCACAGTGTGGGGACAGCAAGCTTGTTTCTCTCTGGGGTTGTACCTGGAAGCATGAGGGACAGGAAGCACAGTCACTCAGACATCCCAGCACTCTGCTTCTTTGAGGGCTTCCAGTGGGACATTACTAGGACCATAGTCAGCTGCCTTTTACCAGCTTGTACCAACTTTGGTGGGGACGCGGGTGGCGCTGTGGGTTAAACCACAGAGCCTAGGACTTGCCAATCAGAAGGTCGCGGTTCGAATCCCCGTGATGGAGTGAGCTCCCGTTGCTCAGTCCCTGCTCCTGCCAACCTAGCAGTTCGAAAGCACATCAAAGTGCAAGTAGATAAATAGGTACCACTCTGGCGGGAAGGTAAACGGCGTTTCCGTGCGCTGCTCTGGTTCGCCAGAAGTGGCTTAGTCATGCTGGCCACATGACCCGGAAGCTGTATGCCGGCTCCCTCGGCCAATAAAGCGAGATGAGCGCCGCAACCCCAGAGTCGGTCACGACTGGACCTAATGGTCAGGGGTCCCTTTACCTTTACCTTTACCAACGTTGGTAGTGGTGATGCAGGTTAGAAGTTCTCATTCCTTCCTGAAACGTTTTCTCATATGTTAAGAACAGATGGAAGAGAAATGCTAAGGTCCTCAGGCAGTGGAATGAGATACAATAGCAACATTTCGCCAGTTCCTCCAGGCCTCGGTTATGGCCCTATATGGAAGTCCATTGATTCGTTTAAATCCCACAATTTCCACAGCCTTTAAATTATGCAGAATAAGAGCAGGGATAAGCAAGGTCAAGAGAGCGCATTATAATTATTATTTCAGACTCATTAGGCCTACCAACAGATTTCATTTTATTTGTTAATGAAGCTTATATTATAGGTATTTGGGGCCACTAAAGCCTGAAGTGGGTTGCAGGTCCAGTATTTCAGTCAGGATAAATTTGTCTGTTACATGGGTGACAGAAGCACAAATCACATATGCCAGTTTTGTAATATACAAGGTTGGGAATCCACAAATTGCAACTGTAGCAAAAACCAGGTGCTTCATGTCCACCACTGTATGTAAGACCCGACTGTGGCCATTATTATAAAATGCTGCAGATATTCAAACTAAAGATTAAAAAAATACAAGTGATTCACTTGAGCGGGACTTTTTTGTGTGGAAAAAGTGTGTAAAGACCATAGTAACTCAACCTGCGGTCCAGCTTGCATTCCATCCACTTCTTTTGCTTTTATTTTTTAGGAATTCTCCTAAGATTATTGAAGGGTACGGTTGCCAAGCCCTGATGGCTCCACCCAATGCTGCTACAATATCAGTGTGAACAGGGCTTTTTCTTCAGCCGGAACTCGCCAGAACTCAGTTCCGGCACCTCTCAGGTGGGCGCCATTGCCATTAGTAGAGAACAAGGGAGGTATTTGTGGTGATTCCCGGCACCCCTTTTTCTAGGGAAATAGCCCACCTCAAATAGAAGATTGCACATACAAGTGGGGGAACTGTCATTAATTGAATGTTATTTCAATGATTACCACCACATTTTGGATACTTTGCCTCAGGCTACCTCTTCAGCAGGAAGTCATGTGGAATATGTTTGCAACTGGCCTCTCTAGGGGAACTAACCACTTCAGCTACCTTGAATGCAATTTATGAGGAAAAGTTGAGGCATGCATCTTTTAATCATTAAATATAACCAGGTCATTGATGCTTCCAGTGGGATTTCCTCTCCGACATAGGTAGGATGGTTCTATGGCAGGGATGGAGAACCAGCAACCCTTTTGATGCTGCTAGACTACAACTCCCATGTTATCTGGGACTGATGGGAGCTGGAGTCCAACATTTGGAGTGTCCCAGAGTCCTCATCCTTGAGTGGGAGTGGGAGTAGGATAACATCTGGAGGGTCACAGGTCCCCCAGTCCTGATGTATTCTCATCACATGGAAAGGCTTACCTCTGAAGTACGTCCAAGTATTCCCATGCAGGAAAGTGTGTAAGATGGTGCTCACAGCAATTTACAACCCAGATTTGTAGATCCTGAGAAATTCCCTGCTTATAAAGCATACGGGACCTTTGAGAAGTGCAGCGTGTATAAATCAGCAACTTAATGATGCCCCTCACCTTTCTTATAGGTCACAAAAACTTCTGTTCAAAGCTGGAGGGAACGTTGGTAACACTCACTATCTTTCAGGGCCGACTCCGTAATTACCCTCTGGAAATGGGCATTTTGCCAAGGAGGGGGAATACATGTTTCTAATATTAATATTTAACAAAACTTCCTGTTTATACAGGGCATTTCCCCTCTTAATCCCAAAGCATTTGCTGAGGTTTAAAAAACCACCTCATTTTTGTTCCATTTTCTCCTTGTTCCATTTCACTTGCAGGGGTTGTTTTATGGTGTGGGATTGTGGTATCTTAGGTATAGTAAGGAATTTGCACTGGCATAGTCCCTCAGAATTCCAAGCTTCTGGAAATTCTGAAACAACTTAGGTTCTTGTGTGGGTTCACAATGAGGATTAATTCTCAATGAATTGTTCACCATCTCATGGCTTCCAGCAGTACATGTGAACCACCTTAATTATAAAAAGGTGATATGAAATGTCTAATTGTGGTATTTGATCAGTGATGACTTTTTCACACATGCAAGTCATCGCTTGGTGTTGGGTTGATCAAGCAATAATGAGAGTGCATTTGTGAACAGAGGGATCTGTGAACGTCTCCCAATATGTTCTGACATTCGTTTACACGAATTAGTTTTGCATTTCACAGTAGGAAGTGGATTAGGGCTGCGATCCTAGCCCCACTTACCTGAGAGTAAGCCCCATTGACTTCATTGGGACTTCTAAATAAACATGGCTGGGATTGCAGCCTTAGTTCATATAGTCTGCCTCTAGCAACAAACAACTTGAACGAACACTTCAGAAAAATGTATTGATGCACCTATAGGCACAGCGACAGTTGCACATCCATGAGTATGCAATTAACAGGCATTGCAAAGCCATTTATGGATGTATTTATGTATAATTTTATGTACTGATTGATTTAACGAGATTTATATACCGCTTAATTAAAAAAAACCTCTGAGCAGTCTAAATAAGACAATATAAAATATTCATAAGAAAATGCAAATTAATCAATAGATGTAATAAAACCACCCAAAAATAGAAAGAATGAACTGTTTTAAATACATATACAAATGCAAACAAGCCAATATGTCTTGTTTGCTGAGATGAATGCTCACACGTCATCTTTTGCTTTTTCCATAGGCGATGGCACAGATTCCTCTGACATCTCTATATGGACCATTAATCAATGAATCATTAAATCATACCCCAATCTGCACAATCCAAAAATTATAGGATGTTATTGAATTACAGATGAGGAAGAAGGGCCTCAGTCCTATTGCCTTTGGGGGAGAGGGGGAGTTCTGGGAGTGGCACTTGCCAATTCTGTTACCTTTCTCACTGTATTTCATATTCTGTTCCTGGGACTGTACCTCCTTGAAAAAGAGGTGGATAATTACATGTTTTGATTATTCCCTCTTCTAAACAACCCTCTATCTGTGGTAAGGTAGCAGGCCAAAGATAGGGATTTTACACTTCTCCCCCCAAAAAACATGGTAGTTCCCTAAATACTGGGGAAATTTGACATGAAGGAACAGTCATATGTATGATTTCCCCCCTCCCATCACCTGCATTTTGAAGTAGGTAAAGGTACCCCTGCCCGTACGGGCCAGTCTTGACAGACTCTGGGGTTGTGCGCCCATCTCACTCAAGAGGCCGGGGGCCAGCGCTGTCCGGAGACACTTCCGGGTCACGTGGCCAGCGTGACAAAGCTGCATCTGGTGAGCCAGCGCAGCACAGGGAAACGGCGTTTACCTTCCCGCCAGTAAGCGGTCCCTATTTATCTACTTGCACCCGGGGGTGCTTTCGAACTGCTAGGTTGGCAGGCGCTGGGACCGAGCAGCGGGAGCGCACCCCGCAGCGGGGATTCGAACCGCCGATCGGCAAGCCCTAGGCGCTGAGGCTTTTTACCCACAGCACCACCCGCATCCCTGCATTTTGAAGTGGTTTAGTCCAAAGAAGGCTGATTGCCGAAGAATTGATGCTTTTGAATTATGATGCTGGAGGAGACTCTTGAGAGTCCCATGGACTGCAAGAAGATCAAACCTCTCCATTCTTAAGGAAATCAGCCCTGAGTGCTCACTGGAAGGACAGATCGTGAAGCTGAGGCTCCAGTACTTTGGCCACCTCATGAGAAGAGAAGACTCCCTGGAAAAGACCCTGATGTTGGGAAAGATGGAGGGCACAAGGAGAAGGGGACGACAGAGGACGAGATGGTTGGACAGTGTTCTCGAAGCTACCAGCATGAGTTTGACCAAACTGCGGGAGGCAGTGAAAGACAGGAGTGCCTGGCCTGCTCTGGTCCATGGGGTCATGAAGAGTCGGAGACGACTAAATGACTAAACAACAACAAGTCCAAGGCAGATTGTACCGTACACGTTTCCTGAACACGTTAGTCCGCTCTAAGACAATGGTCGGTGTGGCTTGGTTCCAGAACTACTGACTTCATCCTGGAAACCTTTTCTCAACCCTGATAGCAAAGGAAAGAGGGTCTATTGAACATGGGCACTGTGGATCTCCTTCATTACTGAATAATCAGAGTCCACTCCAAAGAAATATGGCAGTTGGGCAGTGGTGGAGAACCTGTGACACACCTACCCCCCCTATATACTGATGGATGACAAATTCCATCAGCTAATGGCCAGGGATAATGGGATCTGCAGTCCAACAACATCTGGAAGGCTACAAGATAGGACTTTCTGGCCAAGATAGGACTTTTTAGGCCCCCCTGGCCTAAAAAGGACCACTGACCATTAGGACCAGTCGTGACCGACTCTGGGGTTGCAGCGCTCATCTCGCTTTACTGGCCGAGGGAGCCGGAGTACAGCTTCCGGGTCATGTGGCCAGCATGACTAAGCCGCTTCTGGCGAACCAGAGCAGCGCACAGAAACGCCGTTTACCTTCCCGCCGGAGCGGTACCTATTTATCTACTTGCACTTGGACGTGCTTTTGAACTGCTTGGTTGGCAGGAGCAGGGACCGAGCAACGGAAGCTCACCCCATTGCAGGGATTCGAACCACCGACCATCTGATCAGCAAGTCCTAGGCTCTGTGGTTTAACCCACAGTGCCACCCATGTCCCGCCCCCCCTGGCCTGCTTTGCTTCAAAATGGAAGCATGTCCTAAGTTTCAGTAGATGCCCCCAATCTGGGATTCTTCCTTCTAGCTGTCATGCTCCTTCTCTGGGAAATATTTGGGCTTCCTCCACTTGAAATACCCTTCTCCAAAAGTGCTCCCAATAGGTAGGGAGCAGATGTGGGCACTGGATTCCCCCAACTCTACTTAGAGAAGGTTTACTATTTGTCCCTTGAGGGGGAAAAAAGGGAATATGGCATTCAGCTTCAGAGAAAGAAAGAAGGAAGCAGGGGAGAAGGAGGAGGAGGAGGAAGGGGGGGGACAAAATAAAACTCCAAACCCTAGCTCCGTGCTGAATACTTTTGCTCACATTTCTTATGTAATTAGGAAATGACATTCATCTGACAATGTAAACTCATTAAATCCTCTCGACGGAAGCCACAGGCATTGTCGAAAAACCTAGTGTCAACATAAACTGCTTAAAATATTTTTCTCCAACACCCCTTGCTTTCCCTTCTCTCTGCCCCCCCACCCCAATCTCCCACTTTTTTTGCAAGCTGGCTTCATCGTAGCCACTAAGTGTGTGTTAATGGAACAGGAGCACTAAATGCCTCTTCTGCATTTCGAAGGCACCGAACTCTCTCGGAGTGCGAGTTCTGCCTCACAGCCAGATCTGGCCCTGCCTTCACCCTGGCGCCTTTCATCTCCCTTTGTTCCGCGTCTGTGCTGAGGCAGAGACTTTCCCCACCTCTCGCTGTCTTACTGTGGCTCTGAAAGATGATTGCCTTCTGGTGGAGCCCTTTCCCCCTTCTTCTGTACCCAAGCTCCATGTTCAATGAACATCAAAAAGTCCTTCTCATACCCTGATGGTTTAAATCTTTAAACAGAGTGTAACAGCCTGAGCACATCCAGACCCCCTCACACCCCATAGTCTTGTCACTATATGTTCCTGCAACAATTACCAGGAGAGGGAGGCTGCCGAGCGAAATCAAGTAGTGTGTGTTGTCTCTCTGGACTCCATGCTGGTGCTCTGATCAGGACTTCAGCAAAATTCTGTTTGAAATGAGAATAGACTAATTTTCATCAGCCTCTTCGCAGAGGAATCCCATGTGGACCAGTATGCCAAGGGTCATCATTAGAAAACCGCCTTCAAAAGAAAGAGGGGAGAAAGGGGGGGTTTCCTGTGGCATCTCTCTCTCTCTCTCTCTCTCTCTCTCTGCCTCTCTCTCTCTCTCTCTGCCTCTCTCTCTTTCACTCCCCTCTCCCTTTGTTAAATTGATAAACATTTATGTAAAATGCATACCTTTAATTGTTCTATATCTCCATGTTTCCTCGCAAAGCCCGCAAAAGCAATGCCCTGGAAAATGTGCTTGGACAGAAACAGGCTCATAAAAATAGCCCGTGTAAGACTGACAAATAAAGGGGAAACGAGAGAGGGAGAGAGTCCGCCTTTGAGTGAAAAATTCACAAGAATTCCATGATCAAAGGATGCTCCAACTCCCAGCTGTTCAAAGGGACTTTATATATATATATATATATATATATATATATATATATATATATATATATCAGATGTGACCAAGAATAGAAAAGAACTCATTAAGAGCTTAACAAGATGATGACAGGTGAAGACATTGGTTGCTTAAATGGCGTAACATTTTCTTTCTTTCTTTCCTAAGCAGTTCCTTGTTTGTTTTCTGGGAATCAATTGAGATTTCCTCGGGATCGTTACAGGATCAACTCAGGTTTTTGTCCACTACGGATAATAAACATGCAGGCCAAGTACTGAAGAGCAGAGTAATTAAGACATCACATTGTTCTCCCCCAGCCTTTCCAACTTCCCCTCCCCACCCACCGTTAGATAATTGTCAAGCATGTTGGAGGAATTAGTAAATTATATATCCCCCCCCCACTTATCAATTTCCCTCTGAAGCTGGGCTGGCTGTTAAAAAGCAAATGAAGGGCGTTGCAGAGTATGTAAGCAAGTGAAATGGATCTCCGGAAGTTTAACTCTAAGCCTTGAGACATAAGGAAGAGGTTAGTTTTCTGTGTCTTTTGAGACTCACTAGGAATGAACGCTGGATGGATAGGACTCGCACTTCATTTTTATAGCTATTGTTTAGCTGCTACCGTGTTTGCAAAGCGCAGGGAGGGGGGAAATCTTTATAATTCTCTAAATCCCTTTCCGCTTTCCCCAGGCAGAACCTTGATTCTCTTGCATGTTTGTGGGCTCTGACCTTCACAACGCACATCCCGCCCAACAGCAGTAGCCAGTTTCTTATTCTTTAAGTGCTGGAGGAGTCATGAAAAATTCAAGCACCGGGTTTCCCTGAGACCAATCTGGTGGCTTTGTCTTTGTGTGAACTGCTGCTTTCTATGCATCATTCAGAAGGTACATACTGTTGTCGGCCCCTGAACTGCTACTTGGTGTTAAACATGAATATTTGTAGCTTAGCAAGGGACCAAATTTTAAAAAATTAATATTTGACAACCTTTGAGAAGCTGCGCCGGCGTGGAAATCTGCATATGAAAGACAAGATTTGCAAAAAAGTCAAAACTGCCCCCCTCTTCCTTCCTCTTAATTCGGGTGGAGTGGGGGGCTGAGGAAAGAAAGTGGCCAAGCCTCTCTTCTCCTAGTGAGGACCATTGAAAGACAACAGAAGATTCCTGGTTTGTCATCTGGATAAGTACACTAAGATGGTGCTACCTTAAAGAGCCAGCCAGGGTGATGGAGTGGACTGGTTTCTTTCCTCCGCTCCTAGACTTCAGGGGGAAATTCATTCTGCGCATGAACCACTAATCCTATCTGACCCAGACAGCTTATTCCTGGTTACCCGTCAGAGATCTATCCAGTGGCAAAACTGCCTTTCCCCACATTTCTTAATTAGAATTTTAGTCCGCTTAGAACTAATAGATTCTCTTATTAGCAACAGGAAGAATTGCTAGCTCTCTACTTCAAGTGGCATATCTGTATAACTTATACCCTTAAGATCTTAGCCCCTCACAATCCTGGCGGAATGCCTTTGACTCTCCCATATTAATGAGTTGTTCTAAATTTAGTCTACTGTGACAAACTAATATTAATACAGTATTTTATGGCCCAGGGCTTTGTTAATGCATAGGAATGAAACACTGAATCAAAGGAAAGGGGAGGAAGAAGCCAACTGACTTGGTGTGTGATTGTCGAGATAGACGATAATCCAAGTATGTAGATATTAAGACTTAGAATGTAATACACTGCTTATGGATTTCTATTATGTGAAACATTTTCTATTATTTTAAATCCTTGCCGTCTTAGTTTCCTATTTTCAGGGGTTTATAACTCGGCCATAAAGATTTGCTCTGGGCTGTAACTTGGCATACAGGTCTTAACCTGGGAGCAATTGTTTTTAGAAAATAATGTTTCAAACAAATTGGTGTTGTCATTTTTTTCATTTTTTTTTGGGGGGGGGAGCACAACACATTACACCTAAGTCAGCAGAAGACCACAGTTGCACATAGCTTAGATTGTATGATGTTTAAGCACTGAACAAAATCCAGGATGTGATTTGTTTGTCGTGGCATCTAATTAATGTACAAGCATGCAATCTTCTTAAAAACAAAATTAAAAAACCCCTGCTTATTGTTCAAATTTAGCTCATTGAAGTTAATGGGCATTAGTCGCTATGGGCAGAATTAGGACCACCAAGTGCTTTTCAGTTTGCATTCCCCCTCTCTGACTTCCCAAAGTGGAGAATATAATGTCAATTATTTTATTTTTATTTCATTTATTAATTAAATTTGTATACTGCCCTATACCCGCAGGTCTCAATGCAGTTCACAGGATTAAATTATGATATAAAAACACAGAATACATAATCAAAATAAAAACAAGAACAAGCCAACAACCCCCGCCCACACAGACATTTTAAAAGGGCATTAAATGCCAGTCAGCCAAAGGCCTGGTTAAAGAGGAATGCTTTTGCCTGGTGCCTAAAGTTGTATAATGAAGGCACCAGACGAACCTCCCCGGGGAGAGCATTCTATAAATGGGGAGCCACTGCAGCAAGGGCAACTCTAACAACATAGAATGCTCAGAGTTGCACATTTTGTTTTATTTAGTTTCATTTTAGTTTGAAAAAATATATTTAATGGGCTTATATACTGCTCCTCATCACTCAGTGACCTTGAAGTGGTTTACAGTGGTACCTCTGGTTGCGAACCGGATCCGTTCTGGAGGGACATAACCTGCAAACATAACATGAGGTATGACTGTATATAAATTGATATTTGATATTTATATGGCGATTTTCCAACAGCAAAGTTGTGCTCAAAGCAGCTCAGAGCAATAAAACATTCCCATATCAAAACGCACAAGGGAATACCAGGATTTCAAAAATGAGCCACTCCACAGAATATAAATGCAATTTGACGCAAATGCATCACAATTAAAAAATAAATGGCTGCTGAGCACCATCCCAGCAACAGTTCACTGGGAAGCGGTGAACACCCACTGCAGCAGCACAATCCCAGCCAGCAACTTGTTTTAAAAGGGATGGGGCTGGTCAGCTGGTCTCACTCAGCCCCGGATCACAGAATCATACAATTGTAAAGTCAGAAGGGACCACAAGGTTCATCTAGTCCAACCCTCTGCAATGCTGGTCTTGAACCCACAAGTCCTGAGACTTAAGAGTCTCATGCTCTACTGACGGATGTATCTGAAATATGCCCAGTCCTTAGTCACCAAATAAAATAAAAGATATTCTGAGTCAGGGTGTGGCAAATGCCCAGGGGAAGGGAGTTCTATAATTCTAGTGCAGATTCTAAGAAAGTGCCTCAGGAAACTTTAAATGCTTACTGGCCCCAGACACTTTGCTGCTTGATGTGGAGAAGAAATGTACATTGACTCCTCCCTCTTGACTCCAAATGTGATGGCAAATGGACTCCCACAAGCCCCATGAGCTAAGTTGCTCTGTTCTAGACTTTTTTTGAAATGTATAGCTCTATGTTTCTCTTTCTCTCTTTAGGTTCCCAGGCTTTGCAAGATGTGAGGCTGTCCAAAATGTTGCCTGCAGAGTGCTAAAGAGCCCTGGATTGTTAGAGCGCAGCAGCAGAGGATTAAAAAACCCCCCAACATTTAAAACTTCATTTAACTTTAGAAAAAACAAAAACGCTACATTGCTGTGCTCTAACAAAAAAATGAATACATGCAGGTCCTGCTATCTGAACACAATGCATTCTCAAGAAATCACTTGTTGGGTGAGTGTTTGCATAACGAGTCAACAATTTCCATTTATTCCTTTGGGGAAATTTCTAATGCATTCCCGACCACGGAATTTTGACCCCCAAATGATGAAAAGAACCAGGAAAGCCCTCTAAAACCTTGCAAAAGCAACCAAGGAAGGGAAAAATGCTTTCTTATTTGTCCAATCTCCCTCCATGCTTTCTGGTGAAACGGCTGCCATGCATCAGCAAAACACAAAGTAGTAAGGTTCGTATAAGGTTATTTATTTGCTTACAGTACTACATGCAGGTCCAGCTTTTTGGATATCTGAATCTGTGGTGCATATAGCGAGGTTTGGGTACTAATTCCTCATGTTTGGATAAGTGAATTTTCGTATAACAAGCATTTGGGTAGCAGGACCTGCATGTAAATCTCATAGCTCTTCAGAACTATGTAAGGACAATTGGAGCCCTTAGAAGGTCTCTTGAACAGAGGCCTACAAGTCTTGTTATCCACAGACAACCACAGAAAGAAAGGCTGATATGAAGCTGCAAAATTTTTAACACCATGTGGCTGTCTCTTAATTATTTTAAGGTAAAAAAGAGACAAACTCCACTCTCCTTCTCATGAGGGATTTTTTTTTTTTGGGAAATCCCTTTTACTCCCCCCCCCCCAAAGTCAGTGGGCCTATTTGCGTGCAATTTGACAGGCTGGAGGTACGCGGGTGCCTGCAAATTTCCTCAACTTTGGCCACAAGGGGGAAAAGTTATAGCTGTTTTTAGATTCCCCATTGCTGTGAATGAGGAATACAAGGCTTTGTTTTATTCAGCTTGAAATCCACAACATGGATCAAAGTGAAGAGAGCACGGAATAACTCAGAAACAGATCTGAGTTTTTGCACCGCTACTAGGCAAATCTTGGTGCTAGTGTGCACCCATAGTCTACAGCACTCAATGACATTTTTGGCACCTGAAGCAGAAAACCCCACAAGTACCTCTCCGTCACTCCCCGGGCCAGTCGAAACACAAAAGTAATAAATTCAATTGCTATCCATTTGTTGCCTTTTCATGCCACCAGAGTCAGATAACTAAGGCAGCTGTCTCATTCTGCCTAATGATAGGGTCTGTCCAGCATCTTAACTGAGAAGAGCCAATGGAAAAAGTGCAGATATCTTCTGCATTCACACTTCTAGTTCACCACCAGTGGAGAATTCTAGAGTGATGCATGAGAGGAGCGCCTTCATATATTAAATGTCAATTATGATCACTTGTGGTACTGTGTTTGCTATGATTTATGTGAAATAGACAAAGCTGCTTTCAAGTACCTCTGCCTTCTTAGCTTAGGCTGACGGCTGTGAGGAGCAAGGCCTTTTAAGCTGTGGTTTCCTCCTTATAGACTTCCTCACCTGAGGAAGTGAGTTCCTGATGATTGGTCAGGATTGATTGGTTTCAGGTGGCCAGTTGGTTAAATGGCACTGTTTTCTGTTAAACCTGTTGTTTTATCTTTGCTTTTAATGTTGGTTGGCATAGAGCAGGCCTGGCCAAACTTGGCCCTCCAGCTGTTTTGGGACTACAACTCCCATCATCCCTAGCTAACAGGACCAGTGGTCAGGCATAGAGGTTGCTGGTTTTAAGGGCTGCCCCCCAACCCAACCCCCCACAAAATTGTTGTGCTGTAGTTTTATACATGGCAAATCCATCAGTCAAATTGTCTGAATTAAGTAAACTTTCAGAGAAATCCTATGCCTGTTTACTCAGGGGAAAGTCCCAGTGTGTTCAGTGGAAGCTACTCCCAAACAGTGCTTTTTTCTGGGGGTATGCAGGGGTACACATACCCTTAAACATCTTGTGAATCTAATGGGAGAAGAAACTATATATATTAGTTTCTTCTCTAGCACGGTGAATTGTCAGTTCCATTGCTACCCGCAAAGGCGGGCTCATTTCCTTTCCCGGTGTTTCCTGAGTCTCAGACGGAAGCGAACGTTTAATGTGTGAAGCAGTGCAGAATGTGCACTGATGAAAGTTGGGAAGATGTTAGTGTACACAACTTCATGCCAATGTGGAAGTTACTGTCAGCTGTCAGCTGTGTAATATGAGGTAATGCATGTTCTTTGTACGTTTGTCCATTTACTGTATTTATTTTCCCCGATTTGAACTATAAAATGGTGATTTTCTTGAGTCAAAATGAGAGTACCCCTAAACATTTTTAAAGAAAAAAAGCACTGCTCCCAAATAAATGTGGGTTGGTGTGTTGTTGCCTGTGTGGAGAAAATTAATGGGCCTGACCACCCTAGGTCAGCTCTCTATTTGTGTGTACCTAGTTACTTACTCATGCATTGACCTAGGTCAGGCATAGGCAAACTCGGCCCTCCAGATATTTTGGGACTACAACTCCCATCATCCCTGACCTCTGGTCCTGTTAGCTAGGGATGATGGGAGTTGTAGTCCCAAAACTTCTGGAGTACCGAGTTTGCCTATGCTTAACGTAGGTTGAGGCTGCACCACTTGTGAAGCCAAATGCACTATGGCTCAGTAGAAATATAGCATCCTTGTACTGGGACCAGCAAGTTGCTTGACTACTCCTTGATTTTTCAAAACCAGAAGGTTCATGCATGGCTGGGGTGCATGCCAAGGTGGGGCACAAGTTGTGCAGGGTGACTGCTTCAAGTATTCACCGTGGTATTTCCCAACTCCCCAAGATTTCCTTGAGTACAGTGTGCACGTGAACTCAAGAACTGAAACTTAATCCATTTGGATTAAATTTCTAAGCAAGCTACTTCCCTACACTGTGACAGTCCTGAGCACAAAAGAAGCAACTTGTTTCTGTCCTAAAAGTCCAGACCTCGCTCACCAGTTGGACCCATTTGCTTGATGCTCCACCCTCAAAAGGGAAGGAAAGGGTAGACATTACACAAATCGGTCAAGAGGCCCATTTTCAGATGCCAACCATGAAAATCCCTCATTTCTAAGTTTGTTTTGATGGAGCAATGAAACAAGGTACAATCTGGAGATCTTGCTAACAACTTGCCTATCCATAAAGGTAAAGGTAAAGGTAAAGGGACCCCTGACCATTAGGTCCAGTCGTGGCCGACTCTGGGGTTGCGGCGCTTTATTGGCTGAGGGAGCCTGTGTACAGCTTCCAGGTCATGTGGCCAGCATGACTAAGCTGCTACTGGCGAACCAGAGCAACACACGGAAATGCCGTTTACCTTCCCGCCAGAGCGGTACCTATTTATCTACTTGCACTGACGTGCTTTCGAACTGCTAGGTTGGCAGGAGCAGGGACTGAGCAACGGGAGCTCAACCCCGTTGCGGGGATTTGAACCGCCAACCTTCTGATCAGCAAGTCCAAGGCTCTGTGGTTTAACCCACAGCGCCATGCATCACAGTCTATTTGGCAGTGTTGCTGCAATCCAGCTCCCATCAGCCCTAGTCAACATGGCCAATGGGCAGGGATTATGAGAGTTGCAGTGCAACATCAGGAGGATGACAGATTATCACTGCTTATACCTTATCACTGCTTATACCTTATCACTGCTTTCAGAAAAGTTGTGCATAAAGCCTAGCCCATTATGGTGCCAGGCTTTGAAATTAGAGGGGCATACTTAATGCTGCAGACGGTGATTTTTCTAAAATTGCATTTGTTAGTTCCTTTATAGAAAAAGAACTCAACAAAATAAAACACAAAGGGTAAAATCAGTTAAAAGCCACATTTAAGGTGACATACAAAATGCAGCACATTTGCCTTGTGCTGTGGTCTGCCAGGGTTTTTGCTACCCTTCTGACTTTGCCATCTCAGGAAGGCTGAATAAATGGCAAGTTTATCGAATCCATCATTAGCTACCATATTTGGTCTGCAGCCGCAGTTTGACTAGGCACTTTGTGAGTTGCATAGGCGGAGAAGGAAGAGAGGGAGGGAGGGAGCGAGAGCTGTCCCATTTGTCTAGGAAAATGTTTATGTCCTATCTGGGATGACTCCTCATCCTTATTCCCATTGCGTCTAGCTGCTATCTTGCTGTAGCCTGCTCAGTGACACTGTCCCTTTTCAGAGAAAACGGTGAAATATTACCCGCAATAATAATCAAATCATCCAAAGGCAATCTTCCTCTCCCTCACCTTAGATAGTTATTGTTGTGGTTGGAGAAATGGCTCTGTTTGCTGTTTGGATCCTTCTTGCGTGTTATCATTTGGGTTAACTTGGTGCAAGTGCTTGATATTACCTTTTGCAAGGAGACAATCTAGACGCATAATGGTGATGTATCCCTGGGAGGGTAAGAACACATCATTGAAATTATAGCACAGGCAATGGCACACAATTCTCTTGTAGATTTATAGAAGTGAGTAAGATGCCAGCAAGCCTACCAGCTTCAAATCATCATAATCAATCACAAGAGTTTTATCCTTCTTTTTTCGTTAGACTCTATTAGGAAATAGAGTAGCAACAAGGGTGATACAAAAGAGCAAATGCAGGAATTATTTCAGCAGGTTTGTTTTTAGTGTACAAGCATCTACTTTTCTCTGACAACCTCCCTGGCACCTGCTTTTATTATTTTTTATTAAAATCTTTCACTTAATCCTCCGGGTAACTATGTTCTGTGATCCCAGGCTTTGGACATGACTTTGCTCACTAGAGGGCAGCATTTGATTAAATGTCTAAAATAAAAGACATTTGGGTTCTCTCTCTCTCTCTCCCCCTCTCCCCACTCACAAGTTATGCAAAATAAAGTCAAATAAAATAAATGGAAATCATTTTAGTAACAGTTGTTAGCAGTTCTTGAACATGGGTATCTGAATTCTATTTGTTGGAATGGGAGGCTACTTAGTTTGACAAGACTTTTGGAAGGAAGGTTAACGCTTGATCTCACGAATAAAAAAATACCTATCTAGTTTGTGGCAATCGAGTTTAAGATTATAGCCTCCGCCTCGTTCTCTTAAATGCATTCAAATTAATATCTCAAATCCCTTTATAACTGTAGCAAAACAAAATGTAAACAGATGTCATGGCTTGTTTAACTGGCCAGATTATTGCACTGGGCACAGTCCGGTCCAAATTGCCACCCTATTCTTTCACCTTATTCCTCTGCCCTGCAGATGCTGATTTGCACCTGATGTTCTGTCATTTGCACCCTATGGAGTCCATTCATTCATGTGGCTGCATCCTGTGTGTGAGTGAGGACCAGTCTTTCCCATGTTTGTAGCATCAGTTGATGGTATCTGGATTCGAAACCTGATCGCGACCCGTCATCCGCATGCCTCTAAAGAGGTTTCACTTCGGCAATGTACAAAGGTCTCAACTGTGCTTTATTGTGAACAATATTACGCTGTGAGAGGGTTCATGGAGGCTAAGCACTATGATGAAGACCAACTGTGGACAGGAGCTCTTAAAGTCAAGCACATTTCTGTCTTCCTAGCTCGGATGAACAGATCCCCTCCCCTTTCTCTCGTTTTCCACCACTAGTGAGCGATTGCCTTCACTCTGCCACCCCAGGTGGGTTTTGCTCTTGAAAGATAACTTTAAGTACCAATAAAGCATTTGCAATGGCAAACCAACCCGCAGCAGCAACAGTACTTAGAAAAGAAACTCATAGACACACAGACACAAATGGAGCAGTCCAGTTTAGCTGAATGAATTTGCATATGCAAATAAGTGTTGCACATGTGACTCCTTCTCTGAATCGCCTTCTAGGGATGATAGTAGCCCTGTTTGGAAAATCAGTGATGGCACCAGTCTGTTGCCTGTTGGAAGAAAAGGAGGGCTGGATTTAGTCTCCTGGTTTCCCCTTCCTGCCTGTGCATCTCCTTCCTGCCAAATAGCCTTCATTATAGAAATCACATTTCTAAGTCTATTTAAGCTAAATTTAAGAACAGTCATCCATTTTGTTGAGTAAGGTTCCCAATGAAAGTATCTATAGCAGGGTTTCCCAGACTTGGGTCTCTTTGGACTACAACTCCCACCATCACTAGTTTGCAGGACCAGTGGTCAAAGATGATGGGAATTGTAGTCCAAAAACATCAGGAGACCCAAGTGTGGGAAACCCTGATCTATGGCATAGTTTAGTGCAGTTAGTGATGGAAGGATGTGTCCATTTCACAGTTTCACATTCTTCTAATCTTACGTTTAGCTCTCCACATTTCCACCTGCCATTAAAAAAAAAAACCTCCTGAAAAATTGGCAGCATTTTAGCATTACTTTCCTCTAATACATATGTTTTTGTATATAGCTTTGACTAGCATACATGTTTTTGCAAACAATTTTCCAAATAAGTGCATATTGTTCAGGTAAAGAAATGCATCACAAAATTCAGAGAAGTACAAATTTCGAAGGATTGCTGAGTTTCTGTTTGAGCTTCGCGATTTGGGTAGCTTCTTCTGAAAATGCTAACAAAATCAAATTTATCCCACTCTTCAGCTGCTTTTGGGTCCTGGTTTCCAGAACACCTGAGCATTGTGCAAAACTTGGTCTGCAGCTGGTGAACTAGAACACACTTGAAACATGGTCTGGATTCACCAGAGGCAGCAGCCCACACATCTTCATGCAGAAAGAGAAATGGCCAGAGTCATTTGCAGGGGTTTAGGTCAACATCAAGGAGCATGCAATGTGTGTGACTGAGTAATCAAAGAACATGGACCACAGTGAGGCCCTCAGGTGCAATGGACGAGTTAATGCATGCACAGGCATCACTTCTCTTCTCACTTTTTGATTACCCAACTGTTGATGTGTGGCACCGTACAGGTGAACTGACACCTTGGAAAAAGGATTGCATTTGGGCTGACACTGAGTGGAATGAAAGTTCCAGCTGTGGTTTTGAATCTGGGATGGGCCATTCACACATGCAGCCTAGCCCACCTCAAGTGATTTCTGTGAGGATAACATGGGAGGAGCAGAATGAGGTGCACCACATTGAGCTCCTTGCAGGAATAGTGCGATGTGAATGTAATAAATAATAAGTGAATAAAGTTCACATACAGGTGGCTGGTAGTTATTCTCCTGGTTATTCTCACTTTAGCATTGGGTCTCACTTCCAAACCTGGTCTATGGAACCTAAATCAATGCTTAATCACACATCAATTCTTTGCAAACAATGCACTAACCTGTCACTGACATGCATGCTCAGTTACCCTAAATTATAATTTGGATTTTTTTTGCATAGCTTTCTGGATGGGGAATAATTTGGACTCTCGTCCCCATAAGTCTAGGACAGTATTTCTTGAGTCTGATGTTTCTATCTGCTGCCTTCAAAATATTCAGCCCTGAGTCAGATTAATGAGACTTCTGGGCAGATGGGTTAATGTGCCAATGTTTGTCAACAGATGTGATCCCTTGTAATGAAGCATGTGTTCTTAATTTGGCACTGCTTGACACCGGGAGGGAGCTTCTCGCAAATAAAGTGTCATTTCATGCATTCTGAAAGCTTCCCTCCTCGTCCTGTCTTTAGTTGGTGTCCATGCGCTGCTTGAAAACTGGCACGGTACCTGTGCGATTGGGCATGGTGCCACCTTGACAGATGGGCATGTGTGTGTGTGTGTCTGCCAGTGAAACGTCACATTTGGATCAGTTGACTTTTGGGGACTGAAAAAGTCTATCCGCAAATGTGAGGACAGAGAACGCTTCCATTTTGACCAGAAGCATTTTTTGCACTGACGTTACCTGAGCTCCTCAAGAGATGAACTATTGAAAGTGGCAAGCGGCTGCAGTCTTTGCTCAGGACAAGGGTTCGCCTTGAGAGAATTAAGACTGGTCTATGGTAAGATCTAGGGCATGGCAAGCTCTGCATGTTCTCCACAAAGCCCAAATCAGCAATCAGCAATACCTTGTTATTCATAACATCTCCCTATTTTAAGAAAGGCTATTCAAAAGGGTTTAATAATAAGCACTTCATAAAAATACTTCTATATCACAAGAAACCACTCACAGACCCTCCAAGTTTCCCAATTTTCCTGGGACAGTTCCAGATTTACAGAAGCCATCCTGGTTTCTGATTTGATCCCGGAATGCCCTGATTTTCCTTAGGATGTCCCTATTTTCATCAGAGAGATGTTGGAGGGTTATGCAACCCCACCCCAGGGAGATAAGTAACTATACAACCTTTAGAAAACATCTGAAGGCAGACCTGTAAAGTGAAGGTTTTTAAAAAAATGTTTAATGTTTTATTGTGTTTTTTATGTATGTTGGAAGCCACGCAGAGTGGCTTGGACAATCCAGTCAGATGGGTGGGGTATAAATAATAAAATTGCTATTATTATTATGGAATAGGATGTCCCTATTTTCATCGGAGAAATGCTGGAAGGTATGCACTCATTCAGAATTCATGGCTGACAGGAAGGAAGACAGTAAACATGCTCTCCAACCTCAAGTATGAGGGCAGTTGAATAAGCCCCTTTAAAGGCCTTCAAAGGCAGATAGGGCCAGTTCTCAGCCCCAGATGTTGCAGGAACAGACGGAATCCCCGCCTCGTCCAGATGGTAAATGGCAAAAGCCCTCCTCTCTGGCATGGTCTTACCATCCCTACACCAGGAATGGACAATGTGTGGCCCTTCAGGTGTTGTTCGCCTCCATCTCCCATCAGCCCCAGCCAGCAATGCTAATAGTCAGGAATGATGGGAGCTGTTGTCCTTCAACATCTGGAGGGCCAAAGTTTCTCCACCCCTGCCTTACAGCAGCATTGGCTGGGATCTGAAGAATGCTTTCCTTCACCTGCCAAAGGATGCTCTTTTCTTTGGGCTTAGGGATTTTGAACAATACCCCACCCCACAAGGCCATATTCCCAACTGCTTCTTTATTTTTTTATTTTTTTAAAGATTTCCTTTAGGCATAAGACTTACAGCAGTTACATCAAACGAGAACAGAAATAAAAAAACAGTAGATGTTCAAGTAAACGTTTCTGAATATATTGACCAAGTTGTGTTCAAGTATATATATATCATAATTATTACAGATGTGAAATGATGCATTGATAATAATGTGTATGCTTAGATTGTTGACCATTAGTAAAAGGTATTTTGTTTCAATAACAATTTTAATTTATGGAGCTTTATAGGAATTTATAGGGAGCAAGGGAGAAAAGGGAAAATTAAAATATATACTTCATGCACGCCAAAGTGTGCTGTAAACTATTAGCACTGCCATATGCCTCATTATTCGTATAATCAATTGTGTGTTGAGGTCCAGTGACCACCCTGCACCCTAAAGTGTAAATAACTAGACAACACACAGGATATTGGTTTGGGATCAAATAAGGCCACAACTTTATTGGTTACAGATGTGAAGTTTGGCCATAGGCATTGGGGGAAGCAACTGCATATGTCACTCCCATCCATCTGCTGGGAGTGTTTCTAAGGGTGAAGCCGGTAGAGTGGGGATGTCCTATGACCTATGTCAAATCAGGGCATCCCCCAAGCAGTCCCCATTGGCAGAGTGCTATGGCCCTAGTCCCAGTCTTGGCATTGGACAGGAGCCACTCCTCACAAATCCTTTTAACAGGATACCCTTACCACTGGAGGGGGCAGGTGGGGGCTACAACCTCCCCTCCAAGCAAGCCTAGGCTTACCCAATGCCTATCTGCCTTACAAAGTTGCTACGAGGTAGGTGAAACCCCAAATGGCGGTGCCAATTAGCCAAATGGAAAATATTCCTGCCCGGTCCCTGAAAAATTAGGCTACTGACATTGTCCATAGCTAGGTTGTACCATCTATGAAAAAATCCTTGATCTGAGGGAGGGAGGGTGGGAGAACAGGTGCAGCGAACGAGAAGCTGAAAGGTCATACTGACCAGGCATTTAAACTTCCCCTGGGCACGGCCCCAAGGGCCGCAATTGGTTGTTTGCTCCCACACCCACTACTTCCCGCCACCATAGGCCAATTGGGTGGAGGGAATACGATCTGGCTGACGATAGGCCGGTTTACCAGGGAGGCCCAGGACTCTCCCACAAAACTGCCTACCTGCAAAGGGGGCGAATGGCCTAAAGTCACCCCAAACTACATACAAATTGTGTTTCTTTTGGCCCCTTGCTTGACAGTTTTTCCAATAACGCTGTTTCCAATAATGCCCAATTACTTCTGAAACTTGAGAGGATACCAAAACTAGTTTGCAATAAGACAGAGGTATCTTAAAGTCAAACAGGAAAAAAGGCAACGGTTTCACTTGCACATGCCAAAATCTTCGGGCCTCCTTACAAGATTTCTGGATCTTGACCCCTATCAGGTAATCCCAGTATCGTTGGTCCCACTTTAAATGTGTGCATGTTTGCGAAAGCTGAGACGGAGAGTAGCTTGTCCCAGGCCACCCTGGTGAGTTCACAGCAAAGGCAACATTTGAAACAGTCTTACAGTGCATGTCTACTCGGAAGCATGTTCCATTGAGTTCAGCAGGACTTTCTCCCGCTCCAGATGTGTGGCCCAGTTACCATGCCACACTTGAAGCTTGACTGTTTTAAAATGTATGGAGTATGGATTGTATCTCAGGTATATTTCCTTCATGGTTTTAGATGTCATTTTTAAAAATAAAACACGCAGATAGGAGCTATAAACATTTTGAAGACAACCTTCTGAGACCTCATGTATTTGCGGGCAGGTGTTATTACTGTATTCTTTTAGATGCCTACTGAAAACATTTATGTTTCATCGTGCCTACTCAGACACGGGATTGATTACATGTCTTGTTGTGTTTCTTTGTTTTTAGATGTTTCCCACAGTTTTAAAATACATTTCTATTTTATTAGGAATTGAATTTTATTACAGATTGCTACCGCAGACCCTCCAAGTGTCTCTGTTTTCCAGGGATGGTACAGAAGCTGTCCCGGTTTCTGATGTGATCCCAGGATGTCCTGCTTTTCCTCAGGACACCCCCATTTTCATCAGAGAAATGTTGGAGGGTATGGAGTTATCTGACCCCTGAGCCAGAAGACAGCTAAGATAAAGGAATCATGATGAGAAATGGGTGAGAGAAGAGTGGAAATACTTTGGAGAATATTTAAAGAGGTACAACAACCAGATAAATTTCAAAGTAGGTATAATGGTTATGGGGTTGCTCATGCGTAAGTTGCCGCCACTCCTGGGTAGGTGGCCTGGTTAAACCTTTCCTGACTGGACAGCCCCTCACTTCGTGGCTGTTCAGTCACTGGCAGAATCCGACAGTGGGCATTTCTTCAACCTTTTCCAACATAAAAGTTCTTTGACGCCCAGTCTTCTCCTAGCCTCCCTGCGCGGAAGCCTTCTGCGCAGGGTGGGCGTGGGTAGCGGAGGACCTGTGCTCTCCCTGCTGGTGTCCAGTGAAGAGTCTCTGAGCCTGTTCTCCGCTTCCCCCATTGGCCTCCCTCCATCCCTGGTGTCACGCTGATTTTCTTCCCCAACAGGAGACCTGCCTCTCTCCCTACTTGGCCCCTCTCCAGCATCGTCGTGGAGCCCCTCCTCCTCCTCTCGTTCCGATGGCAGTTCCCTGATAGTAGGGATACATACATGAGCAGCAGGAAATAGCACTTAGGATATTGTATAGAATCAAAATGGGTGGTATAAATAGATAGGAAGCACAAATACCAAGTAGAAAGTTATGAAAGCATAGACAGGGAAGTCTGGAGAAAAATGAGAGGAATGAAGAGAATTGAAAGATGTATGTATTAAATTTTGGGTAATGCATAAATAATTTTTTTTGAAGAATGAAGGCAGCCCTGTATAGGGATTTTTTAAAAAAATGTTTAATGCTTTATAATGTTTTTATATATGTTGGAAGCAGCTCAGAGTGGCTGGGGCAACTCAGTCAGATGGGCAGGGTATAAATAGTATAATAATAATAATAATAATAATAATAATAATAATAATAATAATAGATAAAGGGACCCCTGACCGTTAGGTCCAGTTGCAGACGACTCTGGGGTTGCGGCGCTCATCTCGCTTTACTGGCCGAGGGAGCTGGCGTACAGCTTTCAGGTCATGTGGCCAGCATGACTAAGCCGCTTCTGGCGAAACCAGAGCAGCTTATGGAAATGCCATTTACCTTCCCACCGGAGTGGCACCTATTTATCTACTTGCACTTTGTCCTTTCGAACTGCTAGCTTGGCAGGAGCAGGGACCGAACAACGGGAGCTCACCCCGTCGCGGGGATTCGAACCGCCAACCTTCTGATCAGCAAGCCCTAGGCTCTGTGGTTTAACCCACAGCGCCACTCGCGTCCCTTAATAATAATAATAGGACACCCCTATTTTTATCAGAGAAATGTTGGAGGGTATGCTACCATTATCTCCTCTGGGAGGAAGGATGAGATGTACATGTGATAGAATAAATCAATGGTGCTCTACAGAGTCCACACTTTCCTCCAGGCCTTCTGCCATGTTTCTGCTGCCCACAAGCTGCTGCTCTTATTTTTCTTACACCTCCCCTTCCAGGGACCACATCTCTCATTGCCCCCCTCCCCCCAAATTCTGCTGAATATTAGTTTTAAAATAATGCATGCAAATTTGAGCACACTTCTGCAAGATAAGCAACTATGCACACATACAATTTGCATAAGTTGTCAGAATGCAAAATTTGGCATTGGGGTTTTTCTTGGTGTAGATTTACTTTTGTTTTGCTTTGTATATAAATATGCAACGTATAAACTGCTCCAAGTGTGTTCCTTTATTGAAGCTTTCTTCGTATATTCAATGGGATAATGTTAGTTACCAATCAATTTTCTTGCTAGGTGAGTTAAAGGGGAACTGTTTAAAGCTGCCAGTGTATTAAGTCATTGAAGTAAGAGATTAAATAGTATGAGATAGCAAGAGAGAGAGATGCATTATAAGGTTTGTATGAACCCACTGTAATTGGCTGGGTCTTTTGATGGATGTGAGTGGAGTGGCACATCTGTATTGGGGACCACTAGTATTTCATCTTTTAATTTTATTTGGCATGTGACTAGCTGTTTGTGGCACCAACCCTTCACCTAATTGTGACTCCAGATGTTTTCTATTAGTTGTGCACAAATCAACAGGCAGGATCAGACCAAGCCCTTTTAATGCAGAAACCGCCCCACTGAAAAGCCTTTATTCATTGTTTTAGGGAGAACAAAGTGTTTCCCCAATAAAAAGCATAGGAAGGAAACATTTTAGCAAGCACTTAACTATTCTGATGTTAGAAGGCAGCAAAAATGAATTTTGACAACAACAACAACAGCAACATATGAATGCTTCTTGTAGAAATTTTCTGAAGATATTTAAAAACCACTAGAGTTCAATGCGGAATTGTACTGTTTAATCCTCATACACTTTAACGATTGTTTGACTTGGGTTTTTCCATGGCACTATCAAAGTCCTGATAATAAATGGATCAACTGTGAAGACTGTCCGCTGAAATAGATGGCTGAAAAGATTATCTCCACCTAGTCGGAAGGCAAGATTTCACAGAGAAGGAGCGAACGCCTTTGAGGCTCGCCATGCTCATGATCGTGGCTGTAGCGAAAATCCCCAAAGGCTGGGAGGTAGCAAGGGTCGCAGGGATAACACACACATGCAAAGAGCTTTTGTCACCCAAACTCTGAAGTCTGGACACATCCCTCCACCACAGGAGAATTCGTGTGCCTGTGTATCCATTTGAGCTACGGAGACGGTAACTTGTTGCCAATTTGGTGCAATTAAGGTGTACAAAGTGGTCTCTCTGCTAGGAGTGTTGCCTCTGCCATTACACTAATTAGGGGGCTGTCTCTCCTCTATGTGCATGCCTGACTCCCATTAATATTAATGGCAGTAATGCCCAAGCATCAAGGGAAGAAAAGACCCTTGTAACGGTGACTTATGCATTTCTATCGCTAAATTCCCTGTGTAGTAATTCCGAGGATGTGTTTGCTTGCAAATTAAGGACTTTTACTCGGACGAAACTGGTCTGCAAGCTTTCCCTTTTCTGCTGCGCATGTGCACGCCGTACATCTACCGCTCACGGGGCAACTTTATGTAAAAAGTGTTAATGGCCCAATAAATCACCGCAGGGCATAAGACAGTAGGTTGGACCCAACCAGTTTCACAGACCATCTTGTTACAAACTGAGCAATGTACGCTTCTCAAGAGTGCATCTTTCTCCTCTTGTGCAAAGGAGTCGGAAATGAGGTGCTGAAAATGTGCATCTTCATCATGTACAGCAAAAGGGGACTTTTTATCACAGCACCAGACAAAACTATTTGAAAAGTGGTAGTGTATTCCTGTGTTTTGACATGCTGTAGACCTAGAACAGAAAGATCCTCCTTGTATCACAATTGTTCTCCTTTAAAATGTATTTATTCTTTAGAAGGATCTCTCAACAGGGGTGCCAACTTGAATAAAATATGGGGGGGGGCAGGTAAGCCCTGCCCCACATAGTTGATTGCATGACCCAGTGCACACAGCATCTGAATGGTAATATCCATCAACTTTGCCCCCCTCAGCCCCCTCAAATATTTTATTGGGGGGGGGGCTAAGGGACCTTGGCCCCTAAGAGTGGGCTGCTGTGCCTCTCAAGCATGTATGTCATTTAGGAACCCAAAAGGCTATACTGTGAAAATTCTACAACACAAATAAGAATGAAATCTTATGTTGACTCAGGAGCTCCTTTAAGGTGACTCATTAATAATTTCATAATTAAATCAATAAGGAACAACACCGAGTATTAAGCGTTGATATACAGTGGTACCTTGGGTTACATACGCTTCAGGTTACAAACGCTTCAGGTTATAGACTCCACTAACTCAGAAATAGTACCTTGGGTTAAGAACTTTGCTTCAGGATGAGAACAGAAATCGTGCTCCGGTGGTGCGGCGGCAGCAGGAGCCCCATTAGCTAAAGTGGTGCTTCAGGTTAAGAACAGTTTCAGGTTAAGAACGGACCTCCGGAACCAATTAAGTACTTGGGTTCTTAACCCGAGGTACCACTGTAGTTGTGTCTACTTCCCCAGTCATGGTAATTTCGTCAAAGCTAGTTGGTGAAAGAAAGCAGCCAATGGCAGTATTTAACAATTAAGTTAAATATTTTTAAGAGCTGAAGTGTTTCACTAAGGAGTCATCTTAACAAGTGTAATTGACCATAAATGGCCACATGGAGGAAAGCTGGGAGGAGTCTGGCTGTCCATGATGGCAGCTTGCAGCAGAACTGTGCAATCCCTGTCATGGAAATGGCTGTCAACTTTAAATGCATACAGCCAAGTTCAGGAGAGGAACTTTTTTGGCCTGAGGGAGGAAAGGTGGTTATCTGTCCCCACCCCTTAAGCCAAAGGGGTATGGGACAATCCACTTGCCATTTCAGACACCTGCATATCTCAGAAATTTGTCTATACCAACATATCCATATTCACCAAAGCCAGATTAAATGTATTCCCATTAGAAGTGTTAAATGGCAGACTAAGAGGTATCCCTTATCAAAATAGGATCTGTGTATGCTCTCAGGTTTTGAATTATGGTGCTGGAGGAGACTCTTGAGAGTCCCATGGACTGCAAGAAGATCAAACCTCTCCATTCTGAAGGAAATCAGCCCTGAGTGCTCACTGGAAGGACAGATCCTGAAGCTGAGGCTCCAATACTTTGGCCACCTCATGAGAAGAGAAGACTCCCTGGAAAAGATGTTGGGAAAAATTGAGGGCACAAGGAGAAGGGGACGACAGAGGATGAGATGGTTGGACAGTGTTCTTGAAGCTACCAGCATGAGTTTGACCAAACTGCAGGAGGCAGAGGAAGACAGGAGTGCCTGGCGTGCTCTGGACCATGGGGTCACGAAGAGTCGGACACGACTAAATGACTAAACAACAACAACATGCTCTCTGGACGTCGACTGCATGAGGCATATTTTATTGCATTGCGGACAATATGATTAAGCTAGGGAACTATTGATTAAACCATTACTGGCAAATCGGCCAGGTCAATCTGAAGCCTATTATACCAAATATCTTCTGGACAACAAGTCCAATGATATCACGGTGGCCATGGCAAAGTTTCTTTCAGTAGTCATACGAATTAAAGATCAACATACCCATGACTAAACAAATAACGCTTCAGTCTACCTTCCCTGGGGGGTTGTCTGTATGAATCTGTATTTTATTCTGAATCCATGTTATGGGTCGTTGGTCCGCAATAAAGATTATTATTAATCCACTTGCCATTTACCTGAGGTCATGTTGATGGACATGTGGATGCACACCCACTTGGCAATGTTCCTTGAGGAAAGCTTCACAAGCACCTGACAGCCAGTGCAAGTATCTCCACCTGTCTTAGACTGGATTTGGCACAAAGTGTGGGTCAGGTGAGTATGGCTTGGGGGAAATGGCCTCATCTGCCAAATTGGGACCTTTGCTGGGCCAGAGGTTCTCCACCATTGGCATGATGATGATGATGATGATGATGATGATAATAATAATAATAATAATAATAATAAAACAACTACTTATACTCCTCCCATCTGGCTGGGTTTCCCCAGCCACTCTGGGCAGCTTCCAACAGGAGATTAAAAATACATTAAATTCACACTGGCTTTCTCCATTTGGTTGCTTACCCCCATACACAGTTCTCTTCTTCAGACCTGAGACCTACCTTTAGCGCAAACATGCGTTTGTGGCCTCATTTATTCATTTATATATTCTGCTACAATATGTTTGCATGGTGATATTGCTGCTGTTGTGACTCAATCCATGAGCAGAAGATCAGTGGGATGGAGCAATCAAGCACTGCTAAATGCAGAAGAATAAAAGTGTGAAGTGACCTCGATGGAGGCATAAGAAAGTTTTATGTATACACATTTTGTTAGTTCATTTTATATAGATTGCTCCTAAGTAATCTCCTAGGATGCGGGTGATGCTGTGGGTTAAACCACAGAGCCTAGGACTTGCCAATCAGAAGGTCGGAGGTTCAAATCCCCGCAACTGGGTGAGCTCCCGTTGCTCGGTCCCTGCTCCTGCCAACCTAGCAGTTTGAAAGCACATCAAAGTGCAAGTAGATAAATAGGTACCACTCTGGCAGGAAGGTAAACAGCGTTTCCGTGCACTGCTCTGGTTCGCCAGAAGCGGCTTGGTCATGCTGGCCACATGACCCGGAAGCTGTATGCTGGCTCCCTCGGCCAATAAAGCGAGATGAGCACTGCAACCCCAGAGTCGGTCACGACTGGACCTAATGTCAGGGGTCCCTTTACCTTTACTTTAAGTAATCTCCTACCATCTAAGCATTGATCAGACATGGAGCTGCTCAGCTTCAGCAAGGTGACTTTATCATGTACCCTCAGTCCATGACCTGGCCATCAAATTATGACTTGGATATGTGAGAGAGGCACCACAGGTCAAATTTAAGCCTGTCACCAAACTACATGCTCTTCACTGGAGTCATTTCATGCTAGCCCAGTTATGAGGTATCGGGGGCTGCATAATCAAGCATTACACAACAATAAGGAATACTATCTATTGTAAGTGTTGTGTTCAAATAATATCACCAGTTAATTTCTGGACACTGAGAGTAGCTCAGCATGAGACTCTTAATCTCAGGGTCTGGGTTTGAGCCCCACATTGGGCAAAATATACCTGCACTGCAGGGAGTTGGACTTGATGACCTTTGTGGCCCCTTCCAACTCTAAATTCTACGGTTCTAGGATTTGCTAGAGTGTACTTGTTTTTAGTTCAAAATATTGGGTCTTCCTTCCAACCTGAAAAAACCCATTATATTATCTCAAATAACTGCAAGATCCTCACATCCAATAAACAAATTAATAATTCCATTCAGCTGATCTTCAGTGATTGTACCAAACCTGGGTTCCATCAGAGAATTGTTAGCTCAGACCCTCCTGTGGAGAAGAGAACAAGGGACTCCACCTTCTGTGGGATATTGTACAGAATTTCATGAGGAGAGGAGCACAGTTCAATAAGGGGTGGAGCAACAGAATGGCATCAGAGCAGTGGCTCAACTGCCCTGCTTTTTATGGTTTTCTTCTTTCTTTGCAGGGGGAATCCAAGATCCAAAGACTGCATAATAGGCATGGTTTCAAAAGTTGTATATTACAAATTTCAGGCGTTAATAACATCATAGAATACCCTTGTCGGACTCACCTTCAGGGACATATTACCACCCCTTCTTGCTGAAATTTAATTGTTTACAACATTTATATACTGCCAAATAACTTACTTTTCTCTGGGTGGTGAGCAATGTTCGTAGTACAGTGGTACCTTTGATTACGAACTTAATTTGTTCAGGAGATCCGTTCTTAACCTGAAACTGTTCTTAACCTGAGATACCACTTTAGCTAATGGGGCCTCCCGCTGCCACTGCACCGCCGCTGCGCGATTTCTCTTCTAATCCTGAGGTAAAGTTCTTAACCAGAGGTACTACTTCTGGGTTAGCGGGGTCTGTAACCGAAAGTGTTTGTAACCCGAGGTACCACTGTATAGTGAACAATCTATCTTGGTACCAGTGCATATGTGATAGTGATGTCTCAGATACCCTAGTATGTATGTTGTGCCTGTAGATCTTTGGATGAGGTGCACAGTGGGAGATACAACAAGCAGCCACTTGTCATCTCTACAATAGTCTCTCCATTTCCACAGAAAACTGGCTGTGAAAAAAGCCGACCCGAGTTAAAGATGGATGGAGAAACGAGCTGCGCTTTTTTTTTTGAAAAAAAGAAAACAACAACCCAAAGTTGTTTATTACTAGAAGACTGAGCAAAAACCAGCCACAAAACCTCAGCTTAAACAGTTTACTAATTAAAACAACCGTAACAACAACAACAAATATCTGAAACAGCCTGAAAAGGGTGGTGGTGGTTGTGGTGGTGGGGGAGTGGGAGTGGGATGCTAGTGAGCGATAAAATCCCACATCAAAATGTATAGACATCCCCCCTCTTTAAATTCATAGAGAATGCTCTTTACTTAGCTATCAAGGTTTAATGTAACTTGGCAGATCTGAGTTGCTTCAGGAAAGCTTTAATGCTTGGCAGGTCTCTACATTTTATTTATGATATCAAAGCAGCGACTCGGATTTTTTACTCAGTGGAAGACATAAAAGAGATTCAGAAGTCATCCAAATCATCTTGTAATTAATGTTACCATGCACGCCCAAGACATTAAAATGTTAACAGTGTTAGAGTCGTGTGCTTTGGAATACAGAGTGAGGGCTTTATTAGAGAGAAATGCTCCGCAGATGTCATCCGCCCTAATTGAGGACATCGGGGCTCCTGCTGCTTGTTCTTATCAGTGGTTGAGGTTTTTTTTTTAATTTATTCATTTTCCTTACTGCTAGAATCTGCTCTCATTATTAGTCTATCTTGTCACTCATTTGCATTTCAAGTGTCGGGACTGTGGGGTACCAGCTAGCAGCCTTAGAAGAACACTTCAAGGGGTTATTCTATCAAATAGCAGCACACTATCACAGCGAATTTGACATCTGGGTTATCTTATTCCCAGATGCTCTGTGGTGTCATTAGCAGGATTAATCTTAGCTTTAATTTCATAATGATTCTTATTCTAATATATGTGAATGAACACAAAGTCTCTTGACTCATTATCACCAATTTACCCAAGATATGTAATCAGGCTCTTATATTCGCCAACATTTATTTTTGCTAATACATCTAAAATTGTAGATTAAGCAAATACAGTTAGTTCCAGCTGAGTGAATGCCTAGTGAGGTAACAATGCAGTATTTATGTTTTAATTAAACTGCAATGATGATGTTTTCTTTTAAACAGGAATCGCTCAAAATCGGAGAGCTGGATATTCCTCCCCAGCCAGTGTCCTGCAGTGACAGCCATCAAAACTTTACCTTATAGCATTATTATATGAACATTTTGCTCATATACCAACATACAAAGCAAATTGTAACTTTTATAATCAACACAAGCCTTGAGCCTTCAAATGAAACAAAGGAAATGTTATTTCTATTCACAATGCTTTTCTTAAAAGAATAATAATTATTATTATTTTAAAAAAAGTATTGTGGCGACATCTTAGTTTTTCCTCATGATGATGCAGATTGTTCTCTGCCTTGTATTCAATTGCCAAAGAAAATAGTACACTGTGCCCACGTTAGAAATTAGCATATACAGTAAAATGCCCATACTCTGTTACTGCGCCAGCTCCCAAAGTTTCTAATTTCCCAGCTGTTGTAGAAGAGCATGCAAGGAGTGGTTTATGATTGATGGATAAAATGTTCAAACATTTAAAGAAATGAAAGTCAGCTTTGCATTTTTAATTAATTAATTAAAAGGATTGTAAATGCCAACTTGTTAATTGCTTTGCACCTGCAAGCCAACACAGGTTTGGCGCGTTCTTTCTTTGAATATTAATTCCCCGCCCCCCACCCGCGTATCTTCCTAATGCTCGGGAAGTCTCCCCTGCAAACATATTAGTAAAGAGTAAATATTGAATCTAAGACAAAACTCATGGCTTCATCTTTCACTGTACACAGAATAAGATTTAAAGGAGGATTTAGATTTCTAAGGCTTCTAATTAAGTAGTGATAATCAGGCTTTCTGCTGAGGGTCACTTCCTGAGAGTAATTTGAGTTATTAAAATGCATGTTTTTATTTGTTCTGCTTTGCGAGCTAAAACTGATCCCTTTTAATATAGCAGCTAATATGCAAATTGGTGTTTCATTATATTATGCAATTTATGGCAATCTTCTCTAATTTACTGAAAGGGCAAGAGACTGACCTTGTCATTCAACTCCCCCCCGCACTCCCTCACCCGCAGTAAGCTAATCTAATTATATGGATCTTCTTATGAAACTTGGATGTGCAGCACGCTGAAGAATGTGACAAATTTGCCTTGTGCTTAGCTCTTTGTTTCATCAAGGCAGCCTTCGGTTTGGGTTGAATCCCAAAGGTGGAGGAGATATTTCAGGAGCTATTTGGCTCCATACACAGGAACTTTTCGGAATAGATTTGTTTGTTTAATTACGGCAGCAAACACGGAAGCACATCCAAAATCCATGAACGGAACATTGGGTTAAATCGTTTAAAGAGCATCATTAAAGGCATCCATTGAGGATTGTTGATCCTATGAAGCATATGTTCCCTGTTATTCTGAATGTCATTTGATAATTTGATGGAGATAATTTCATTGAAGACACTTTGGGACACCTTTATCTGTAGGCACCGGTCCCCCCCCCTTTTCTTTTCCCGACCTCTGCCACGTCCAAGAATATATTAGTAAGGAATGGGTGCTTCAATCTATCGGGAGTTTATGGGATTAAGGCTCCAATTATATCTGTTTCACTTCCTTGGTTATTGAGGTTCACATCCACACCTTAAAAAAGCACGGAATCCAATTGGCGACCTTGAACTCCTGGAAGGGCTGTTGAGCCAGTGAATGAACTGCTAATGGAAGAAGAGAAGAGGCAATATCTTTGCCAATTTCTCTTCCTTCCTTGTAGCCCCGGGGCCCCCTGAAAATCACCTGCAGATTGCTGGCAAGCCCTTCAAAATAGACATCACAGTGGCATGTGCTTGGGGGTACACCTACTGCTTGCCAGTGGTAGGGTTGCCATATTTAAGAAAGAGAAAACTTTTTGGCCAAGGTTATTGAATTTTAAAAATCTTTTTTTAAAAAGCCAAAATCTACACTTCCAACATGGGCAGCCATACGTCCGGATTTCCCTGAACATTTAAGTGGTTTCTGCCTGGATGCTGTTTATGAGGCCCGAATACCAGCTCTGTCTGGGAAATTCTGTTTTTATAACAAAACCACACAACACAAACAGGAAAACAAACAATACAAACAAATTCTTGTCTTATCCTCATTTTTTCTAAACATTGTTAGGTGAGCTTCCCCAAGTCCCCCTATCTGATTTTCATTTTACCTCATCTTTAGCAGTTTACATATATCATAATTTTTTAACCATTTTTTAATCACACTTACTTTTACCATAAAAATCTTCACATTTTATCACTTACAAATAATGCTATTTTAAAAAACACTATCTTCAACTTCTAACCTTACAGCCTCTATCCACTTCCAAAGCTATTCTAAAATTTAAATATTAACATATTTTTTCAAATATTCTTTACATTTCTTCCAGTCTTCTTCCAACGTCTCTTCTCTCTGGTCTCAGAGTCTCCCAGTCAGTTTGGCAAGTTCCATATAGTCCATCATCTTCATGTGCCATTCTTCGATAGTTGGTAAATCTTGTTTCTTCCCTGTCCGGGAAATTCTGGGTGTGTGGCAACCCTACCAGTGGTAGGTCCAGAGGCTATGTGGGTGGTGAAACAGGAACGGCTTATTTTCATACAATAAAAGTCAGAGGTTCTATGTTACACCCACGCCACAACCACATTGTTCTATTCTGGCAAACAAGAGTGCAAAGACACCTTCTAGCCGAGGGTATGTGTTATCGTGGGGGGTGTAACTGGGTTGTTTTTATTTTGATTATCTATACAGTGTTGTTGTTGTGGTTGTTTAGTCATTTAGTCGTAACCGACTCTTCATGACCCCATGGACCAGAGCACGCCAGGCACTCCTGTCTTCCACTGCCTCCCGCAGTTTGGTCAAACTCATGCTGGTAGCTTCGAGAACACTGTCCAACTATCTTGTCCTCTGCTGTCCCCTTCTCCTTGTGCCCTCCATCTTTCCCAACACCAGGGTCTTTTCCAGGGAGTCTTCTATTCTCATGAGGTGGCCAAAGTATTGGAGCCTCAGCTTCAGGATCTGTCCTTCCAGTGAGCACTCAGGGCTGATTTCCTTAAGAATGGATAGGTTTGATCTTCTTGCAGTCCATGGGACTCTCAAGAGATATACTATACTATACTATACTATACTATACTATACTATACTATACTATACTATACAGTGGTACCTTGGGTTAAGTACTTAATTCATTCCAGAGGTCCGTTCTTAACCTGAAACTGTTCTTAACCTGAAGCACCACTTTAGCTAATGGGGCCTCCTGCTGCCTCCGTGCCGCCGGAGCACGATTTCTGTTCTTAACCCGAAGCACTATTTCTGGGTTAGCGGAGTCTGTAACCTGAAGCGTATGTAACCTGAGGTACCACTGTGTTGTGGATTTTATGTTGATCTTGTTCTGTGAACTGCCCTGAGACCTCCGGGTATAGGGTGGTATATGAAGAAGAAGAAGAAGAAGGAGAAGAAGAAGAAGAAGAAGAAGAAGAAGAGGTGCAGAGAAGGGCTGTTGAAGTTTGTAGCCTGAGATAAAGTGTGTGACCTGGGAAGAGTTCTAAGGGATAGACTGATAAGCCTAGATTTGGCTGCTGGGGCCAGAGGTCTCCCACCCCGTTTTAAGATGCTTCCTATTGCATCCAGAGGGTTTGTTTTGTACCTTCCAAATTGCTTGAACACCTCTAAAATTATTCACTTTAGCATGTGCATATGCTAAATTCAGAATTCAACAGCATGAAGGCTTTCAAAATAACTCACTGGTGTTTTCTTGTTTTGTTTTTTGTATTTTGTGTCCCCCCTCCCTTCTCCCCATGGCACATTTATCATAATACAAATCAAAGAGCAATATTCACGAGCTTCCTAATGCAGTATGTTAAACCTCTATAACTGTCAGAAAGAGGATGTTGGTAAGGGGGAAAGCAGCTAGTATTACAGAATCGCAAACCAAAATAAAATAAAAAAAACATGCTGGCAGGAAAGAACAAAGAACCGGCTAAGCGAAGAGGCTGTGGAAAACTCTTGCAACACCTTTATCACGTTGCTGTGTGAGCATGTTGCTGAAATTGTGTATATTTCTTAGAAACCACCTTTGTGGCTGGTAATTACAACCACTTTTAGCATAGAGCCACACACAACCAGGCACCTGGTGGTCTTAGGCCTGAATGGGAATAGTCATGTACATAATATTTGCATGATACAAAAGCTACCACCATAATTGGCACACCTTAAAAGTTTCAAAAACAACTTTCAGGATTGTGTTTTCAGAAGGCTTACCTGGAAGGTAAGGTGCAGAACTGAATCAATGAAAAATGAAGAGGTACCAGGCCTCAGGTTTCTGTGGGAGCTGAACTGGGCAACTTGTGAACAGGGCTGTTTTATGAAGCACCAAATGCGGATTTAAAATGATTTTGAAACTGCTGCCACAATAACCCATGCAAACGATGACATTGATCCTGAATCAATGCAATAAAAACAACTGGGTGGCCACTTCATCCCTGTTGTCACAAGGCCAATAGATCTGCTTTAGAAAATGCTTCTGAAATTTTGATTGCGATATATAATTTATGAGTGGTTTTACAATCACTCCCCTGTAAGTCATTTCTATTTACACTTTTGTCATTGGACTCAGCTACAGAGCTGCAAATAAGAAGTTTTAAATGTGCTGTAATGTGACACTAGATGGCGACAGTGAGCTATGCAAAATTCAATGTATTTTTCAAAACTTTTTTTAAAAAAGCATTTTTTTATATGTGTGTAGATTCCACCTTGCTTTCCTTGGTGGTGTTTTTCTTTTCTTTCTTTCTTTCTTTCTTTCTTTCTTTCTTTCTTTCTTTCTTTCTTTCTTAAATAATCCTGAATCTTTCACAGTGACTTATTTTCGGAACATGAATACTTTATTTTTTCTCATGTTATGCAATCTGCTACATACCTCATGCAGTATCTTTGCAAGAGATATAGTCTCAAGACTGTTGGAATGTGCATGTGAAATAACGCATTTAGATGGTTCTTTCTTCCTTAAAATGTGTGTAAAATATGTGGACTTAAATATTCTTTTCCTGCTCAAAAACACAGGAGGGATTTCACTTAAACTTTTCTCAAAAGAACAAATATTCACAGTTGGGTTTGACCAACTTATCCCCCCAAGTGAATGTGAATGTTTTGTATTGCTTAGGCGTGTGCTAAAGCCTCATTGAAAATGGTTTTGCAAGGTTAAATGTAGCAGGGGCTACTGAGCCATAGTGGAATGGAGCAGAGATGTATCCCCAGTTGTGCCACGCTCAGGAGACGCTTAGTGTGGTATCTTCTCAGCTGATTATGAGTTTACTTGTTAGGTTCACTCTTTATGTGAGTCTAAAACAGGGGTCAGCAACCTTTTTCAGCCGTGGGCCGGTCCACCGTCCCTCAGACCATGTGGTGGGCCGGACTATATTTTGGAAAAAATGAACGAATTCTTATGCCCCACAAATAACCCAGAGATGCATTTTAAATAAAAGCACATATTCTACTCATGTAAGAACGCGCTGATTCCCGGACCGTCCGCAGGCTGGATTTAGAAGGCAATTGGGCTGCATCCGGCCCACTGGCCTTAGGTTGCCTACCCCTGGTCTAAAAAGACAGAATATAAGTCTTACTACAGCAAAACAAAATGTGCATTGAAAAACACAACGAGTAGAAAATCAGGTGGAAAATGGGGTGGAAATTGTGCATATAGTCATTCTTTTCCCTCAACCTGGTTTGGTGTTGTTCTACCATTTTTAACCTGATGATTGCCATCCATAATACTGAGTTGGCTTACAACATCACTTGAAATCTGTATTTTCTATAATAACAAGAAAAAATATATATACTAAAATCCAAGAGCAGAATCCTATGCATGTCTGCTGTGAAGTCCCACTGAGTGCGATGAAGTGTAGTCGCAGGTAGAGAGGGAAGGCCCTCTCCACTTCATTTCTCTAAGTTTCTCATTTTCCCCACCTGAAATTCAGTTCTCCACATTGTTCAGCAATTTCCTTAAAAAAAGAATCCTCATGAAAATCACCGATATTTAGTGCAAGTTTCCCTGGAGGAGGGATTAAACCACTCTGTGCACATGATCCATATACATAATCTCCGACGGGCCATAGGGAAAGTGCAAAACGTGATTGCATTTTGTATATTCTTCAAGCAATATGCACATTCTCTAGTTAGTGTGCATAGTCTCTAAGAAACATACCTTTTCCCCCTATCTCTTGTTCAAAAGTGTGAAATCTGCCCCACCCTCTGCCCTGGCTCTTTCTGGCTCACTGCTTATCTTAACATGGTCTGCAACATACCTTGTTGTGGAGAATGTACAAAATGTAGATGATATATGGACATTTCCCAACGCCTGTTGGATATGACATCTATTGAGTGGGGATTGTGCAAACCCAGCCAGATGGGCAGGGTATAAATTATTATTATTATTATCATCATTAATTCATGGCAGAAATATGTGCACATTCTCCAGGAGGCCTGTTGAATGTGCACAATGGTCGGTTGTTATGCACATTAACTAGGGCCACCGTACATCCAGGATTTCCTGAATGTACCCAGGATTCATCTGCTGGAAATAGCATCTGGGTGGGATTTCTGAAATCAGTAAAAATCTCTGGGAAAAGCCGGGTGTCTGACATCCCATGTCGGATGTGTTGGTTTTTTGGCGAATTTCCTTAAAAATAGCTCAAAGAAAACTTTTGTGTTTTCACTTTTTGAAATACAGTGGTACTTTGGTTCCCGAACTCTATCCGTTCTGGAAGTCCATTTGACTTCCAAAACATTCGCAAACCGAGGCGGTGTTTCTGATTTCCTGCCTCATGTTTGGGTGAGATATGCAGCAATTCACAATGTAGTAAATCTCCTCAATCTATACTAATACTTTCCCAACTACGTGGAAGATGTCATGATCCATACGCGTTGGTCCTAATTATCCGACATTACCATAACGTTTCTTGTTGTCTACAGTATGCTCCCTGTTTTCCGAAAGTTTATTTCAGAGAACTTTTCGGCTTATTCATCAGTAGGTAATAATGTTATAGCTCACAGACATGGGCTCCCACAGAGCACTGTGGCTCCCACAGATTTCTTCACAAAAATGACAAGGCGAAGCCCGCCACATCTCCCACTGTTTGCTCCGGTCAAATGATATTCCCCTCACAGTTCCTGCTGCAATCACTCCTACTAATCTTTCCTTCTCTCCTCACTCAGTCCTTCCCACTTATCCGCTTGCCAGATCATTACTCCGGTTAAAACCTCCTGCAGCCAACCCCGCCGCTCGTAGGATTTAAACAAAGATTCCTTTAAAGATATGCAGAGAATAAATGCAGATAAACAGCAAGCCCAAGGAGACAGTTAAGATGGTCGCCTTGAAGAACAGCCAGTCTGCATATCGATGAGTGACAAGCAGGGAAAGTGGCGCCGGAAGGCAGCGACCCGTTTTTTGCATGCCAGCGGCTATGTTTGGGTCATACTTGACCTTTGTCTCAGCTTCCTCCTGTTGTTGCTGTAATTTCTCCATCAAATCCTCTTCCTCGGCTGCAGTTCAGACCATTTTCACAGTCACACCCACACCTGACAGTTAAAGCACATGGCTTCCCCCCAAGAAATCCTGGGAACTGTACTTTGCTAAGGGTGCTTGGACTTGCAGTTTTGTGGAAGGGGTAAACTACAGTTTCTGGGATTCTTTGGGGGAAGTGTGCTTTAAATACATGGCGTGGATGTGTCCATAGTGTGTCATCTGAGGCATACATTGCAACTCCTCCCTCCCCTTTCTGGTTTATTTTTAAATATGCAGCCTGCTCTGAGATGAAACCGGGAGATGCTGATTTATTCCTCGTCTGCAAAATGGCTGGCTGGGTCTTCTGTTGTCGTTTTAAGCATGGCAACAGAGGTAAGGAAGGGAAGAAGGGAGGGAAAGCTGAGTGCTTTTTGCCAAATTAGTCTGGATGGCAGTTAGGGAGAGATGAATCCATTGACGTCCCTGCTCTGGTTCCCAGAGGAAACAGGACTGAGGTTTGTATACACAGTACGGTGGTATCTTGGTTTAAGAACAGTTTAGTTTATGAATAACTTGGATTAAGAACACTGCAAACCTGGAAGTAAGTGTTTTGGTTTGTGAACTTTGCCTTGGAATAAGAACATGTTTTGCTTCCTGTTGAGTGTGTTCCATTTGTAAATTGAGTCCCCCGCTGCTATGGGAAAGCACACTTTGGTTTAAGAACGCTTTGGTTTAAGAACGGACTTCCGGAATGGATTAAGTTCATAAACCAAGGTACCACTGTATACCTTTAAAGCATAATCTTTTTCTCAAAGGAAACTTTTAACAAACTGCAATACCCATAATTCTTTGAGGGGAAATTATAATTATAATTATAATTATAATTATAATTATAATTATAATTATTATTATTATTATTTCCCTAATTAATCCAATTATTAATTACTCCCTAGTTTTCCTTTAACCTCAATTTGAACTATTTGGTTTTAAGTCGATCCTGCTAAGGAACTTAGATGTGCACAAAAACTTTTCAAATAGTCCACAAATTTTCCCCCAGTCTTTGATCAAGTTCTTCTCCTCTTGCTTTCTTATTGCTCCAGTAAGTTTTGCCATTTCGGTAGGGTTGCCATATTTCAAAAATCAGGACACAAAAAGAAAACTCAGAAACGTGCATCGCCATATATTTAATTCAATTTATGAGGTGATCTGAAGGTTTTTGAGCTTTCTCTCTTTTTAAGAAAGTATATATATATATATATATATATATATATATATATATATATATGGGGACAGACCCCTCGATACAATTCCCTCAGAACTGGTGGCATATAATGTGCTATTTTCATTATACATTTCATTTCTATACTGCTTTATATTTTTAAGAAGAGAACATCTCAAAGCGGTTTACAACATCAAAACATCAAATGAAACAAACCAGAGCAAAACATTACAGAAGGAAGTCAAATATAAAGTATAAGTCCAAAGCAACATAATTAACAGTGTGGCTGCTTCCAGGGGATTTTTTTGGTTTTTTTACTCAACATTTTTCTAGCAAGCATGGCAAGTCCTGTGCTTTGCAGCTGTTGCAAACAGCCAGAAATTGTAGTAAGAAGAAAGAAGGACACTGTCAGAAAGTCCTCAGACCACCTCATTAAAAAAGTGCATAGCAGCAGACCACACTCGAAAAAGTCCAAAGATGTGCGGTCTTTGGTTCGGGCACGGTTGGTTAGATGCAGACTGGGATGATTCATTTTAAATTGTGATGATAAACCAAAATCCGGTCCTGTCCGTCATGACGGTACACACAACTCCGATGAGGGGGGAAGTTGATCGCAGAACTTCCACAGCCCCTGGGACCTGCTGAAGGCAAAGGACGTGCTCTACCAATGAGCCATAGCTCCTATCCATGAAGGACAGCTTGGCATGGAGGCAGGAATTACCCAGAATGTAGGGCCAGCCCTGCTATTAGGCCAAGTGATGTGGTCACCTCAGGCAGCTGATTTTGGCTACCATGAAAGAATACCAAATTGTTAGTTGTTTCCTTTTGAATTATTGTATTTCTCTCCAAGGCGCCTGTTGGGTTTTCTGCCTTGGCTAACAAAATATCATGCCTAGTTTCAAGTACTAAGCACTTTGATGTGTGTGCGCGCCACTCTTGCTGCTCTGCCTCAGGTTGCAAAATGCCTGTACAAACGAGATAAACATTAGCACGGGCAATTGTGAAGTTTCTGGAGAAGTTGCTATGGCTGACAGAGCCTCGTGGAAAATGGCGTCAACTCTTTAGGCTATTCGCACCGCTCTTTGTTGAATAAGGAACTGGGAACCGACTTCAGCATCACACAAAAGAATAAGGCAGTGATAACTGCAAGGCCGCCGCCTATTCTTTAACTCCTGAGGCATAGATCTTGCAGAAATCACAGTCAAACTTATTCCGTACCCTCTGACTTTCCTCAGACGAAAATGGGGACATTTCTCATTCCCCTGCAACTGACCCTCCTCGACAGCTCCATTTTTTGCCCTTCCCCCTGCAGAGCATTTCCTATTTGAATACACACACACACACACACACACACACACACACACACACTTCTTGCATTCCCCTTTCCTTTCCTTTTCTCTCTGTCTAGGTTGGCTCTGCCCTCTGCCTGCCCCTTAGAGCTGCTGTGTCATGCACAGGCTGGCTCCAGCAGTGACAGACTCTCCTCTTCCTCCAGCAGCCATTACGAGCTGCCTAAGGGAAGTGGCTGGCAAAAGCAGCCATGGAGAGACCATAGGATGCTTCCTCACAGCTGCAGCCCCTGGTATCACACTGCTTGGGACAATCACTGGCTCATCCTCCATCTTGAGCTTGGCAGCAGTTGCACTACCAGGAGAGCATTCCGGGATGAAATCAGAAGCCAGGATGGCTTTTGTAATTCTGGGGTTGTCCTTGGAAAATCGGGACACTTGGAGGGTATACAGTGGTACCTCGGGTTACAGACCCTTCAGGTTACAGACTCTTCAGGTTACAGACTCCGCTAACCCAGAAATAGTACCTCAGGTTAAGAACTTTGCTTCAGGATGAGAACAGAAATCACACAGCGGTGGCGCAGCGGTGGCAGGAGGCCCCATTAGCTAAAGTGGTACCTCAGGTTAAGAACAGTTTCAGGTTAAGAACAGACCTCTAGAACGAATTAAGTTCTTAACCCGAGGTACCACTGTATTACCGTGTTTGCCCGAATATAAGCCGAGTGAATATTCCCCCCCAAATTCCAACTGTGAAAAGTTACAGTGCGGCTTATATTTGCGACCTTACGGTATGCAGCCAGGAGCGGGGGGGCAAACAGCGGCAGTAGTGTGGCGAAGTGGCGCCCGCCCTGTGTGTAGTCCCCTTTCCTCTCCCGCAAAGCCGGGAAGGGAGAGAGCGAGGAAGGGGATAGGCCGCTGGCAATGCAGTGCGGCTCCCCACCCCCCTTGTACACAGCCAGGAGCAGTGAGGAATGGATAGCCTTATATTCAGGTATTTTTTTTTTTTCCTCTCCCCCCCTCCAATTTTAACAGTGTGGCTTATATTCTGGCCAATACGGTATTCAGAATACTTGGTACCAATGCAGGTCCTGGTTTGTGTACTCAGAGGCTTTCCTGGACCTCTGAAACCCTCCCTAGTCCAGTGAGGAGAGGCAAAGATGGAAGGTTAACAACAGGAAGATTTAAAGGAACTATTGGAAACTCAAGGCAGTAGAGATATATGTGATCAGAGCCCCCCCGAACTTGAAGCATGGGAAGTCCCAATAAAAAATTTATAATTTGGCAGAATATTCGGATTATATGATATGTATTTGTATAATTTGGAATATTTAATGTGATTTGATTGGATTGTTAAAATGGAAAATTTAATTAAAAATATTTAAAAAATAAGAAAAGGAGAGGCAAAGATGGGCAAAACAGGATTGTACTTCCAACCACAAGGGATTACAGAAACATTGACAGGTCAGGAAACATCATATAGGATTTTTGAAGCTAAGAAGGTGTGGGCCTGATCGATAATCCGGAGGGGAGACTGATAGTAATATGGTGTATATTTAGGTCAACAACTTTCAGTTTTGTTTTTCTGGTCCTTGACCACTTTTTCAGAAGCCAACTATGACTTTTATAAGTACAGTGGTACCTCAGGTTAAGTACTTAATTCGTTCCGGAGGTCCATTCTTAACCTGAAACTGTTCTTAACCTGAAGCACCACTTTAGCTAATGGGGCCTCCCGCTGCCGTCGCGCCACCGGAGCACGATTTCTGTTCTCATCCTGAAGCAAAGTTCTTTACCCCAGCTACTATTTCTGGGTTAGCAGAATCTGTAACCTGAAGCGTATGTAACCCGAGGTACCACTGTAAAGGTCTTTAAGAATAAGAATGCCCATTCTGAGGGACGAGCAACTTTGTGTGTCAAAGACGACTGTCCGAATATATTTCTCGGGGTTTATTTAACCAAGGCCAAAAGGAAGCCCCCAGTTCATGCACTGTAAAAACATCTCCTGTGCGTTGTGGTGTCATGGAGGAAGCAGCGTTTGGTTCAAGAGCATTGACAGCTGCCATTTCTCGGGGGCCAATTGTTCAGGTGTGCATGGGGACATTTTTAACCCACTGCACTCATGTGAATTGTCCTCACTGGAAGAAGCAGCTGTCAAAATGGCCTCTGACTGAATCAGACACGCCTGCTGCCGTGTCCACGAGGACGCTAGGCACACTGGAGCAGGACCAGGCTTATATCAGCTTGAGAAGAAATCTCACTCTCATTCAGCAACAAAGGGGAAAAGCCATATTTATGTCTGTGGCTAAGCAATTTGTACAAGACAATGGCATGACGTGTTGTGCAATAACCTTCTTACTTTGGCAAATGATGCAGAAAATATACTGCAAGGCTTAAACTTTTAATGCCATTTAATCCTACCCCCCCCCATTTTTAGTCTTCCAGGGAAACTCATCAACAGTAGGGACAGGAGCTGTTTGCAGTGTTCTCTGCCCAGAATATATGTATATTATCTTCACCTACTGTGGCATATCTGCAGCCATGCTTGTTATCCGGCTCCAGCTTCCCATTAACTGAATCCCTGGTGGAAAGCCGTTTCCCTACATTATATTGTAATGCTCTTGTTAATGATAAATTGATGAAGAGCTGCTTTTTTAGATTAGGTGAGTGGTCCTTTGATAATGGGGTTGGAATCAGGCCAGGGGTTTTATAGTACTTTGCCTGGAGGGTGAGAATCAACTAAAATATTCCTTTCTTATGTTCCGTTAGAAAGAGAAGAGAGAGAGAGAGAGAGAGAGTCAAAGAATTTTCCAGCTTTTTAATTTTAACAGAGCCGTTTCAAACCCAGTTTACGTGGTTGGTATTTTTAGATGCCTGCCTTTATCCTGTCCTGCGCATCTAATGAATTATTAATGGCAGGTGTTTCTCACTTAATTAGCGAAGCCCGTATCCTTTTAAGTGAAATGGCTCTCATAAGGTGCCTGAATCGCTTGGTTTTGTTACAAATGTCGCAAGATCGTAAGCAAAATGCATTCTTTTTGAACCGTCTCGAAATTACGAGCAATTGGTTATACTTTTCCTGCTTATGTGCAGGGACTGTCATGTCTGCTTATAAACCTGTGATACTCAAAGGTGCCAGAATATCTGAAATTAGCAGTGGATCACAAACTGCTTCCTTTCGTTTTATCTTTCGGATAATTTAACCTTTAAAGCTTCACCCCTGTACACAGCAATGGATGTGCTGGGTTCCATGGAAGGGGACACACATACACAGATGCTGTTGCTGTCTAATAGCAACCAGGAACATTCCTCAGTCCTAGGAAACATATACTTGGCAGCAGACACATCACAGAATTGTAAAGTTGGAAGGGACCCTGAGGATCTAGTCCAATCCCCTGCAATGCAGGACTGTGCAGCTATCCCATACAGGGATCGAACCTGCAACCTTTGTATTATTGGCACCATGCTCTAAGCAACTGTGCTATACAGGCTCATGCTCACCCTCATTTCACAAAAAAACTTCTAGAGGTTACCTGCACCTTTTGCTTCATAACTTTCTTTCTAGGAAGAAAGTTACTTTTTTTAAAAACAAAAAAACTTCAGAGTCTGGGGTACCAGGCCAAAGGTACCAGTGGAAGCCTTTATGGGCACTAAAACTCCCAAGCTTCTTTGCTTTGTATCTTTAAGAGTGAAAGTTGAGGAGGCAGTTTGCCAGTGTGGTGCAGTTGTTAAGAGCGGCAGTCTCGTAATCTGGTGAACCGGGTTCGATTCCCCGCTCCTCCACATGCAGCTGCTAGGTGACCCTGGGCTAGTCACACTTCTCTGAAGTCTCTCAGCCTCACTCACCTCACAGAGTGTTTGTTGTGGGGGAGCAAGGGAAAGGAGAATGTTAGCCGTTTTGAGACTCCTTAGGGTAGTGATAAAGTGGGATATCAAATCCAAATTGCTCCTCCTCCTCCTCCTCCTCCTCTTCTTCTTCTTCGATGTACATTAGTTGAAAATAGTGCAGCCTATGTAGCTCAGAAACACACCCTGAATTTTGTAACACCTTCCTGCCAGACCACCCCAGTCTTTCTATGAGTGCATTACTTCAGATAAACATGTATGGAATTGCATTCTTTTCAGTAAGTAAAGGTAAAGGGACTCCTGACCATTAAGTCCAGTCACGGACGACTCTGGGGTTGCGGCACTCATCTCGCTTTATTGGCCAAGGGAGCCGGCATACAGCTTCTGGGTCATGTGGCCAGCATGACTAAGCTGCTTCTGGCGAACCAGAGCAGCGCACAGAAACGCCGTTTACCTTCCCACCAGAGCGGTAGCTATTTATCTACTTGCACTTTGATGTGCTTTCGAACTGCTAGGTTGGCAGGAGCAGGGACTGAGTAATGGGAGCTCACCCCGTCGTGGGGATTCAAACCACTGACCTTCTGATCGGCAAGCCCTAGGCTCTGTGGTTTAACCCACAGCGCCACCCGCGTCCCTTCTTTTCAGTAACCCTTGCATAAAAGCTAGCTGTATGTAGGGAACCAAAGTAGCTTGTCAGGTGCGGTGGAGCTGCTACTCTGGCTTTCTGGCACATAGGCAGCTGTTAATTGCCAGGACAGGGCAGGGTGCAAGGAGAGAGGTGTTTGGCAAATGCTCTGCCAGTGCATTTGCACCAAGCTGACCTCTCTGCCACATTGCCCCTCACCTCTCAGGAAGCAACAGCAACCCTTCTGCCCCACAGAGTGAGTGACTTGTGGTAGTGAACTACTACTTAAGGCTGAGAGCTAGTCTAGAACTTTCCCCCCTAATGTGCACATTTTCTACAGTATGAATACAGACCTGCCTGTCTGTGGATGGAAACTTTGGTTTGGTCTAAACATTGTTCAATCTTCCAAAAAGAGACAGGGGAAAAAAACAACATGTGCTACTGTGGGATATATTTTAGACCTATGTTTGGAGGACACAGAGCATATTCAGACTTCAAATTTCAATCAGGAGGGCTTCGTTTCACTCCCTGACTAACCTCCAAGGAACCCTAGCTATCTCATGCTGGTTGTTCCTTGCTTAGGAGCAAAGCATTTCCACAGAACTATAATTCCCAAGTTTCTTTGCTTTGTATCTTTCAGAGTGAAAGCTGAGGAGGCAAAGATGTGCATTAGTTGAAAATGGTGTAGCTTAGCTCAAAAACGCAACTCTTCTAAGCCAAAGAGGATCAAGAGTTCTCATACTGCTTGTCTAGCCTTATAAACATTAACTGCCATTACAAGGGTTCAAAAATATAAATATTAGATTTAGGCCTTGCAGAAAGCTGGGACCCAAAGGCCTAAGAGACATATTCCTTGAGCTGATATTTGTTTCCAGTCCATGGAAAAAGCCGCTTCTGACTCTGAGTGCTTGTTAAAGGTATATCTCTTTCAAGTTATAGGGAGAGAGATGTCAACTGTTTACCATAAATGTATCTCTGCATTTGAATATATAAATGATACTGTTACTTTACCTTGAGTAAGTTTCTCACTGACAGGTATGTTCGGGGAAACATCTTTCACGAAAGCTGAAATGTTGATATAAATATCTGAGGAAAAATACTAATCACAGAATACATTGAACAGACTTACTGATCTTGTATACCTGGAAAAAGATTTTCAAACAGACTTTGTCAGTTCAGCCTTGGCATTCCTTGTCAAACAAAAGCATGCCTAAAGACACATTTCAAAAGCAGACAATGCTGCACTTGCTAACCTGCAGAAAATCGAAATGGATCAGGGAGCCAGAGAACAAACAGAATAGGTAAGCAATAAGAAATGGAACACAGTTCTAAAGGGCTGTTTCTGAGAGCCAAAGATGTTTAAAGAAGCCCGCATCAATAATTAAACGTGAGTAAGTAAAATTCCAGTATACTTTCTGCCGGTATTGTCTTAAGATTTGTAATAGAGAAATGAAATTATTGATTCAGTATCAGCAAGATTTTATTTTTTTTAAAAAACCACACACACACTCCACAAAAACCTCTAGTTACTGTGAAAAAAATCGAGAGAGGTGGGGGGGAGTGGTTTTTTGTTTTGTTTTTTGCTCCAAGTGTTAGCCCGGAATGTTAAACTTTTGCAATGCGGGAAGAGGTCCTCCCTTCTGAATCCATCCACCTCCATCACCTGAAAATCCAGGTCAGGGAGCTGTTAACAGGATTGACAGCAACGATCTGATTAAAAGTAAAATGCTCTCTTAAGAAGACGGGAAGGAATTCGTTTTTTCTCAGCCATGTCACATTTGCGCCACTCACGTAGCTGACGTCGTGTCACACCCCACTATGATTTGATGCTACATAACACAACATGACATAACTTACAGTTCATAACTTAGAGTGTACCCACTTTAGCGTGGGTTTTTTGTGCGTTTTCTCTCTCTCTCTTTTTGCCCAGCGCCATTTTCCTATTCCGTGTGCTCCACTTAAAGCTGATGGTTAATTGGCATGGCACTCAAAATCAGAGTTCAGCTTCTGAATGCATTTTTCATAGACCTTTATGATGTAAAATGGAGGTCATTTGAGATCTCTTTTACACCTGTAAAAGGGGTGGTTTCATTGCTCATCCAGAGCAAGGTGACAAGAGGAACGTTGCATCAGAGAGGGAGAAATGAAGTGATTGTGATGAAATAGTTCGAAACTCAGAGCACAGTTTGATTGTCTTCCTCAGTCTAGACTTGGAGCTGGACTTCAACCCCATGCAAACCAACTGCCTAGACCAGGCATAGGCAAACTCAGCCCTCCAGATGTTTTGGGACTACAACTCCCATCATCCCTAGCTAACAGGACCAGTGGTCAGGGATGATGGGAATTGTAGTCCCAAAACATCTGGAGGGCCGAGTTTGCCTGTGCCTGGCCTAGACCAACCTTTCCCAATCTTGAGTCCCCATATGTTGTTGGAATACAGCTCCCATCATCCCTAGACAGCAGGACTACTAGTCATGTATGATGGGAGTTGTAGTCTTACAACATCTGGTCTAGCTCATGTATACAGATTGAAAATAAAATGTATGTCCAATTAAAACATTAGAAATATAAATGAATCGTTGCTTTATTAGATGATGATGATGATGATTTGCTGTATCTACAATTAGCTACAATTCTCATGCTCATCATCACCAACTTCATAAACATAATGACTGTTGCCACATATATTCCCATTACAGTACATCAGCCTTGGCCAGGCTGGTTCTCTCCAGATGTTTTAAGCTACAACTCACTGAACTCTATGGTTCTGCATGTTGTGTCTGTGTCCCACTGTTTTGTTTTGAGGTTTTAATTACAAAAGCTCTTGCTTTTGTTTTCCCTTTAGTTAAATGGTGTGTGTGTGTGTGTGTGTGTGTGTGTGTGTGTGTGTGTGGCAGATAGTATTTTACAAATCTGCACCAAATCTGATACAACAAATTTGATAATAATCACCTTTTAATGACTAGGTTTCTTTTATCCCTTACCTGTTTTAAGCCTTATGTGTTCAGTTTATTGGTATGTTTTATCATATGCTGGTCTGTGAATGAAATAAAGTTTGATACTGAACAAATGTGAGTAAAGGCCCAAGAAATTGTCATATACTGATCTATATGATGGCTCATCTAGCCTAGTACACTCACCACAAGCACTTTGCTGGCATCCTACCTGATTATCTATCTATCTATCTATCTATCTATCTATCTATCTATCATCTATCTATCTATCTATCTATCTATCTATCTATCTAATCTATCATCTATCTATATCTATCTATCTATCTATCTATCTATCTATCTATCATCTATCATCATCATCTATCTATCTATCATCTATCTATCTATCTATCTATCATCTATCTATCTATCTATCTATCTATCTATCTATCTATCTATCATCTATCTATCTATCTATCATCTATCTATCTATCATCTATCTATCTATCTATCTATCTATCTATCATCTATCTATCATCTATCTATCTATCTATCTATCTATCTATCTATCTATCTATCATCTATCTATCTATCTCTATCATCTATCTATCTATCTATCTATCTATCTATCATCTAGCTATCATCTAGCTATATCTATCATCTATCTATCATCTATCTATCTATCTATCTATCTATCTATCTATCATCTATCTATCTATCATCTATCTAATTTTTGAGATGGAGTTTCAGGCAGGGCATAAGAGATGCTCTACCTCTTAACAGCATCTCCTTCTTAGGCACATTTTTAACTTAATCAACCATTGTTAAAAAGTTATAAAGTTCATTTAGCGTGTCTTTAAAAGGTGCTAAATGATTCTAGTATCTGAGGGCAAATCTGTTTTATTCCCCACATTCAACCCCAAGCAACTAATTAACCACGCATTTTACGACTCACTGCCACACATGGTTCTTGGCAGTATCCCAAACAACACATTTGTACTCAAATGTTCCTCTAGCAGGAAGATGTATTTATTAATGGAGCACCATATGCAGCAGTTAGTAGGATATTTCCGCCCCCCCCCCACAACCGCAGCAAAGCCATTGATGGCAAGTATCCAGACTTTCAAGGGTTAAACCTATTTTAACGTGCTAAAACCTGAGACACCACAGCAATCAGCCTATCATTCAGCTTTCAGCCTTTTTCTCCCTTCATCCTTTTGCATCTTTCTGGCAGTCAGTGCCTGAACAGAGGATTTCTTTTCCTCCTGCGTTTAAGGTGAAAACAAGTGAAGGGAAAGAGGCAACAGCTTGCGCCTGTCTCTGTTGCCGAATCTCTTGTTGTCTCCTCAGAGTGCGGCAGTCCCTTCTCAGTTTGCTTTTCATAGAATCATAGAATCATAGAATCATAGAGTTGGAAGAGACCACAAGGGCCATCGAGTCCAACCCCCTGCCAAGCAGGAAACACCATCAGAGCACTCCTGACATATGGTTGTCAAGCCTCTGCTTAAAGACCTCCAAAGAAGGAGACTCCACCACACTCCTTGGCAGCAAATTCCACTGTCGAACAGCTCTTACTGTCAGGAAGTTCTTCCTAATGTTTAGGTGGAATCTTCTTTCTTGTAGTTTGGATCCATTGCTCCGTGTCCGCTTCTCTGGAGCAGCAGAAAACAACCTTTCTCCCTCCTCTATGTGACATCCTTTTATATATTTGAACATGGCTATCATATCACCCCTTAACCTCCTCTTCTCCAGGCTAAACATGCCCAGCTCCCTTAGCCGTTCCTCATAAGGCATCGTTTCCAGGCCTTTGACCATTTTGGTTGCCCTCCTCTGGACACGTTCCAGTTTGTCAATGTCCTTCTTGAACTGTGGTGGAGGTTCAGAGGTTTGTCCCAAGAGGGCCTCTGTAGAAAAAAGGAGGGGAGAAAGGGAAAATGGAAGGAAGAGAAGAAGATGCAAACTGTAAAAAAACAAAAAGCAAACTGTTCGTATTCAAGCCTTTCCTGCTGGTACAAAGATACAAGATACAAAATCCATAATTTGGTTTTTCTTTGCCAGCTTACAGAACTGCAGAGGAATCTGAAATGTATCTATTTCCACACTTGGGGTGGTATCCAACCCGCATGTGCAGCGTTTTGCTTGTGCAGTGTGACTTTCCCTTCTACTCCCCACATACTCTCAAAGTCTTCTCTGGAGGATCTACAGCAGCGGTTCTCAACCTGAGGGTCCCCAGATGTTGTTGGACTACAACTCCCATCATCCTCTGGCCTTGCTAGCTAGGGGTGATGGGAGCTGTAGTTCAACAACATCTGGGGACCCACAGGTTGAGAAAGGCTGATCTACAGGGTCCTCTGGAACAGATTTTGAGGGTACATAATGGTGAAGGAAAGTTCCACTGTGCTCACAGAAATCCATAGAAGTCCAAGATCCTGTAGAAAACCACAGAATCATAGAAAGGTAGAGTTGGAAGGGACCCCAAGGGTCATCTAGTCCAACACTCTGCAATGCAGGACTCTCAACTAAAGCATCCATGACAGATGGCCATCCAACCTCTGCTTAAAAACCTCCAAGGAAGGAGACTCCACAATCTCCCAAGAGAATCTGTTCCACTGTCAAAACACCTCGTACTGTCAGAAAGTTCTTCCTGATGTTTAGTTGGAATCTCCCTTCTTGTAAATTGATGCCATTGACACCGTTGGTTCGAGTCCTACCTTCCAGAGCAGGAGAAAACAAACTTGCTCCATCTTCCATAGGACAGCCCTTTAGATATTGGACGATGGCTAGAATATCTCCTCTCAGCCTCCCTTTTCTGAAGGCTAAACTTACCCAGGTCCTTAAACCAATCCTCATAAGGTTTGGTTTCCAGACCCTTGATCATCTTGGTTAATAATAATAATAATAATAATAATAATAATAATAATAATAATTATTATTATTATTATTATTATTTATACCCCGCCAATCTGGCTGGGTTTCCCCAGCCACTCTGGGCGGCTTCCAACTGAATATTAAAAACAATACAGCATCAGACATTAAAAACTTCCCTAAACAGCTGTCTTTAAAAAGTAAAATGGTTGTTTATTGCCTTGACATCTGCTGGGAGGGCGTTCCACAGGGCAGGCGCCACTACCGAGAAGGCCCTCTGCCTGGTTCCCTGTAACCTCACTTCTCGCAGTGAGGGAACCGGCAGAAGGCCCTTGGCGCTGGATCTCAGTGTCCGGGCTGAACAATGGGGGTGGAGACGCTCCTTCAGGTATACAGGACCGAGGTGCCTTCCTCTGCACACATTCCAGCCTGTCAATATCCTTATTCTGGCACTCAGAACTGGACACAATATTCCAGGTGTGGTCTGGCCAAGGCAGAATAGAGTGGTACTATTACTTCCTTTCCTCTTCATGGATCACTGCCTTGTCGTGGCGAAGGGTCTTGAATAACTCCAAAAAGCTCTGAGCTATGCCGTTCAGGGCCACCCAAGATGGACAGGTCATAGCCAAGAGTTTAGACTAAAGGTGATCCACCTGGAGAAGGAACTAGCAAACCACTCCAGTATTTTGCCAAAGGAGAAACTTTGAGAAGAAAGTGAGAGTTTCCAAGGCATGCTCTGGTTCATGGGGTCACGGAGAGTCGAATACAACTAAGACGACTAAACAACAACAACAACAAAATTACTTCCTTTGATCAAAACACTATACTTCTGTTCATGCAGCCTAGAATAGCATAAGTATTGTGGTGGACACCACAGCTGATGTTTTTTACAGACTTGCAACCACAAAATGTTGTGACAGAAGCAATGTTGATGATTTTGTGGTAGAGACAGGAAAGGCTTCAAATGCGTAGCAGAAAACAGTTTATCGCGCCCGTGAAATTTTGCTTTGAAAAATATTTGCAAGTTGGGCTGTTCAATAATTTGTCATGTGTTAATTACCCAATGAATGTAACACTTTTTATCTAGCTGTGAATTATTCCCACATGATTTCTAATTTCTCCAGATGGATTTTGCATTCAGAGGTTTTCATCAAATGGTTTGTTGAAGTAATTTTCAGGCTGAAAGTTGTTTGCCAGTTTACTCTTTATATTTTATCATCTCACATTCCAGTACTCTAAACTGAAATATTGGAATATTTCCCCAGGCTGTTCCCCATTCCCATCTTCATATACACCTGACCAGAAGGCTGATAGCTATTAATTGCGTTTTCTGGTACAGCAAGCTGAAGTTTTTCACTACATAAATGATTCATTCAGAAAAGTGAAGTTATTGAGCAAAAGTTAAATTGGGCTTTAATTTGCCTCAGGTCTTTTTTTTTTTTTAAAGCCACATCTTGGCTTGTTACTCAGTGTTGAAATGTTCCTTTTATCTATATGGTTTTTAAAATGTTGTTTTCATTTTATTTTTTTAAAAAAGGAAAAGAAACTGGAGCAAAGTGAGTGGTTTGTTAAACATGAGATTTAGGGCCAGGAAGGACACAAATCTTTAGTATGTATGTAGAAAAAGAAAGTATTTCCCTTTACAGCAGATGCATGAAAGATTGATTTTTTTTTAAAAAATGTAATTTTAAATGGAATAATAACATGATGCCAATACCACCTACCCAGGAAATGCAACCAAACATTTTTTTTAAAAATGCTTGGCAAAATAACAAGGTATTTCTGCCTAAGCCAGAAGTTTTTTGGTGGGCCTCTCTGTGGCAGAGGTTAGGGGACCTATATCCTGCATGTTGTTGAACACCAACTCACATTGTACTTGATCATTGGGAGGTCTGGTGGGAATTGTTGTTCAAGGCATCTAAATGGCACCAGGTTGGGTGAGACTGCTAGAGAAGGAAGAGGAACTAGATTCTCTACCCCTTCCCGAAGGCAAAGGTCTTTTTCCAGCCTTGCTACCTGAAGTCCTTTAAGGAGAAATGCCATCCCAGAGGGACCTGGACAAGTACTGCACCACTAAGCTATTGTCCAGTAGGGTGCTGTTCTCCGCTTCATCTTCCCACCCTGTTAAATCTCACTACCAGTAGCTTAGGATGGATGCCTGTGATTTCCCCCCAAAGGCAACAGAAATGAGTGAAAATTTCTGCAGTGACCTACAAGGGAGGTCACAATGCCTGTGGGAATCTGCACCTCCATGAGCAGGCATCCCCAACAGGTGGCCCTCCAGATGTTGTGGCCTACAACTCCCATGATCCCTAGCTAACAGGACCAGTGGTCGGGGAGGATGGGAATTGTAGTCCAAAACATCTGGAGGGCTGTAGGTTGGGGATGCCTGTCCGTGAGTATAAAAGCCACCGAGTCAAGGGAAAGATGAGCATGTCACAGCAGAGGGAAAGGACACAAGTTTTTGGCACCATGTGGAAATCCATATAAATTGGTGGATCCGCCATGCCAAGTGTTGGCTGGATTCTGCAGTGAAGCTTAGGGTGGCAGGAAAGCTAGGGCGTTAAGACCTCTGGCAGGAAAGCACTTTGGATGTGGACTTCCCCCCCCCCCCAACAGCCTGAGGAAGAACTCCAGCTTGTAGGAAGAAGAGGGCATAAACCCCATCACAGCGAATCATGCAGCCATCATACCATAAACTGAGATGAAGTACATTGTATGTGTGTGTGTGAAGAATCATTTCAGGAAGGGATGAATCACATAAAAGGTTGTGAGGTCTCTTTGAAGTGGCACTGCAATTTTAAGGGGCTGCTCTCGGCTTGCCAGGTGTCACAGTTTGATCTCTACAGTAGAGGCCCATGACAATTTTCACATTATGGAAGTCTGTGGACTGTAAATACTGTCGGTTTCAGCTTAGCCTCTCCTGGCCGTTATGTGGTGAGCAAGTGGTGGTGTGAGAGGGAATTAAGTCCAAGAAAATAAGTTTTATATGTGCACGTCCAATTCAAGAAGGTTGCTTATGCAGAATGCTCCCTCTTTACCAAGGGAGAATGAAACCCACTGGAGCCATCTTCTGAATTATCCATTCCCCACAATAGTTATGATGGATTTATCCAGAATTTATCCTTCCCATCATCTCTGAATTTTACCCTGAACTTCCGTGAGTGGATACCCTAATTTGTATGCAAATTAATCCAATGAATTTTGGAGCTGTTTTGTGAGTGAATGATGCCTATGCATAATGTTTATGACCCTGGCTTCAGATGGTTTGTGACAGTGTTCCTCAGCCCTGGGTCTCCAGAAGTAGTTAGAGTATACCTTCCATCTTCCCAAGAGAGCTTAGCCAATGTTGGGAGTTGCAGTGTAACATCTGGGGACTGAAGGTCGAAAAGCAGTGGTTTAGGACATACGGTATGTATTTCACCCAGGGCCAAACAAGGTGTAATTATGTACATGTAGATGCCTCTGAAAATGGAAACTGAATTACTTGGATCTGTTGTTCTTGTTGTTGTTGTCATCATTATTGGATCCTAAGTTCACATCAGTGTATGCCTTTCCCCAGAAAAAGAGGTGTTAGATGAATGCTTTCCTTGTTCTCTTATATTGGCAATGGCAATAGCACCCACCTTAGAGGTGCTAGAACTGAGTTCCAGTGAGTTCCGGCTGAAGAAAGCCTTGCCTTTCCCACTCTCCACTACATTTCCCTGTGCCACCTAAAAATCTGGTCCAGAGGCTAGAGACAGCTAGAACAGTATATAGGATGCTGCTGAGAACTGCAGGAGAGCTCAACAAAAATCACCTCCTCTCCTTCTGCCAACAGAAAACTACTTTGTAGACAAAATGGCTCTCATCTGTTCATGCAGCCTTGGCACGAAATCCCCTTTGGAAGTGCCAGCCTAGAAATCTCCATGGCCAAGACCATGGCCACCAACTCAGAAAGAAAAGCTGTTAAGCCAGTCAGATCGGAGGAGTTCCAAAAAAATCACGATCTTCTCTTGGGCATTCAACAGCAGGTACCTACCACCGAAACTGGCTGTTTGCTAAGAAGAGTACCAGGAAAGGTATCACTCACTGGGCCTCCACTGCTCCATAGGACAAACTGGCAGCACAGCCAGTTTCCATAAGCTCTTTCAAGTATAATTTCTGACTAGGACAAAATCTCCTGTCTTACTGCTTGCAGATATGATTTGTGCTGTCTATTTCTTTGGTTCATGATTGTATGGTGTATTCATAATACACATTGCAGTTTGATGTGTTTTCTTCTCCTTGTTAGCCACCTAGAGCAATATTATGTTGCATAGGCAGGGGGGAAATATTAACAAACAAACCCTCCTTGCCCCCAGGCTCCTTCTTCTTTGCCTCCAGCAGCAAAATATCTTGGGCTGACCCTGCTCTGAGGGCAAGGCATTTCATTGACCCAGACATAGTCTTTGCAATCATGTCAGCTGTGCTGGGTGCAGGTGTGTCATTCTCCATCAATTAATAAGGAAAGACAATGCACTGGGAAATTAGCAAAGGGGAAAGGAAATTTCAGTGAATTTATTGTGGGTGGGGTGCTTGGTTTTGTTGCATTCTTTCCCTTTAAGGTGGTTGTTGGGTTTTGAGAGTGCCTTTTCCTTGACTCAGCAAATTTGTCGGCATTCTGCAGCCTTCCTGGGTGCCTACGTTTTCTGAAAACCAAGCAGGTAGGGTTACCTGTATGGGAAGACAGGGAGATGTTTTGTAGTGTTTCATGCACGGTGACTTGCCGTTATTATTATTGATTATAGTTCTGTACTTTTTATTGCAATTGTTAAGTGTGAACAGTTTAATTATTATTTGCTGGTATTTAATTTTACTGTTTACTATTATTTTCCAATGGATTATTGAACATTGCTTTGTTTGATATAAATTGTGTATTTTAAAGTTATTGGGACTTTTTTTGTATTGGATCAGATTGTGTGTGATCCTTGCTGTCTATTTTGCTGTTTCTTCTGCTTGTAAACTGCCATGTGTATAGAAAGGCGGTGTACAAATTAAAATTGGGGTTGGGGGGGAATGAAACGAAATGGCACTGAATAGAGTTCTTAATGCTGAATTCTGGTTCAAGTTAAGCGTGGGTAATTCATTATCTAGCCTTGGTACGGGATCCAATATTTTATTTACTTCCCGCATGCCATCCCTTTAAAATTACAATTTCACACTTTTCAAGGAAGGAAAGGAGATTTCACATAAAAGAAGTTGTTTAGGAAGAGGTGGCACTTTAGGCAAAATATATATAAAAAATAAATTAGAATAGTGCAGCACTTGATTTCAAACTGTTATAAAGCCCCACTGTTATTAGCAGTGAAGTGACTGAAATGTGCAGTTGTGTGATGGAAGTCATGGCAATGACATAGACTTACTTAGCATTTTAAAAACTTTTACAAGGCAGCCTTAAAGACATTGACAGGAAATATATTCAAGCTGTCAAATACCAGGGAAGGAAAAAGGCACCCGGTCAGAAGTAAGATAAACTGACACATGTAATGTGTGGTAAAATTAGAAATTCCACAGCAGAGCACTAGCAAACCTGCCCAATAGAACATATAAAATACTGTATACATTCATAGTGCAGCATCTACAACAAACAGTTATTTTGACACACACACACTCAAAACAAAATTACCACACCTCAATTTTATTTGTTTATTTGTCACTAATATTTTAATGAACTTTTTTAAAAAATACAGTCCATTTACTAAAATGTTCAACCCATGTCTGTCCTGAGCTAATTTCAGTCTAATGCAGAAACAGCACAAGAACCATATCTTCCAACACTCAGCTTCACTGGAGCCATGTTGGAAGACTCAGGACAGACAAAAGAAAGTACTTTGCACAGTGCGTTGTTAAGTTATGGGATTCATCACCCTGGATAGCTCAGTTGGTTAGAGGGTGCTGCTGATAACGGCAAGGTTGCAGGTTTGATTCCTGAATTGCAGGGAGTTGGCCAACTCTATGATTCTGTGTTCCAGCTCTATGGTTCTATTATCTATGATGTAATGATGGCTGCCAACCTGGGTGGCTTTAAAAGAGGATTAGACAAATTCATAGTTTGAAATAGCATGAGACTCTTCATCTCAGGGTTCTGGGTTCAAGCCCCATGTCGGGCAAAAGATTGGACTGGCAAAAGGTGGGATGGCCATCTGTCATGGATGCTTTAGTTGAGATTCTTGCATGATCCCTACCAACTATACAGTTCTGAATCTAATATTTTATTATCTGGCTACTAGCCACAATGGCAATGTCCTTCTTCTACAGTCTGGGGCAGTATGCCTCTGAATACCAGTCGCTGAGAATGATTTATTTAGCGAGATTTATATACCACTTCATCAAATAACATCTGTACATGGTTGACATTTCACCTTGAAGAATTCAACAACCCACTCCTCCCCCAGTTCGCCATGCTACTCTTGGAAGAAGCAGGAAATATATAAGGTATATAAGGTATAGCAGGTATATAAGGTAAAGGTAAAGGGACCCCTGACCATTAGGTCCAGTCGTGACCAACTCTGGGGTTGCGGCGCTCATCTCGCTTTATTGGCCGAGGGAGCCGGCGTACAGCTTCCGGGTCATGTGGCCACATGACTAAGCCGCTTCTGGCGAACCAGAGCAGCGCATGGAAACGCCGTTTAGCTTCCCACCAGAGTGGTACCTATTTATCTACTTGCACTTTGACGTGCTTTCAAACTGCTAGGTTGGCAGGAGCAGGGACCGAGCAACGGGAGCTCACCCCGTCATGGGGATTCGAACCGCCGACCTTCTGACGGCAAGTCCTAGGCTCTGTGGTTTAAGCCACAGCACCACCCGCGTCCCTCCACTTCATCAAATAACATCTATACACAGTTGTCATTTCACCTTGAAGAATTCAACAACCCACTCCTCCCCCAGTTCGCCATGCTACTCTTGGAAGAAGCAGGAAAAATTCTGTGCATGTGAATGGGAAGAATGCACATAAAGGGTAAGGCTATGTTGATGTATATTGCCTCAGCAGTTGGAGGGAGCTACTTGCTGATCATCAGGTGTTGGGGAACAACAGCAGGAGAGGGCTAGTCCCCTCATAGACTCATAGAGCTGGAAGAGACCCTGAGGATAATTTGGTCCAATCCCCTGCAGTTCAGGAATATGCAGCTGTCCTGTACAGGGATAGAACCTGAAACCTTGGCATTATGAGCACCACGCTCTAAGCAACTGAGCTATTTCCTCTGGTCAGTGCTATTTTTCTAGAAAAAGAGGTGCCAAAGCTCACCATGAACATCTCCCTTGTTCTCTTAGAATGGCAATGGAAGCTACCTGAGAGGTGCCGGAACTGAGTTCCGGCTGGGAAAAAAAAGCCCTGCCTCTGGTCAGGAGCACCAACTCCAGGGGGACAAGGGGTCTTCAGACCCACCAAAATCCTTGGCCAAAGGGCTGGGCCCTTTCAATGTTGAGAGGGTGGAGGAGGCTCCCAACAGTTAGCTATCCTGACTGCTGACTTCCAGTCGCACGTGCGGTGCGCATCTGCATGTGCCTGTTGTTATGACCCTGTGACAAACCTGGAGTGACAGCGCTACACAGGAAGGCACTCTGGACCTCTGGCACTATGGCGAGACCAACACAGCTTCCCAAGCTTGCCAAAGGGTTGCACCAAAGTGCTGGTACCTGCTGACAGGCTCAGTGCACCAGTGCAAGACTGGCACCAGCACACGATCTCTGAGGAGTGTAGCTTGCCAGTGTTGTGTGTATGTTTGTGTCGATAGGGTTGACATCCTATTCTTCTATTGCTATTGTTATTGTTATTGCTATTTTTATTGTTATTAGTATTCCCTGCCTATCTGACTGGGTTGCCCCAGCCACTCTGGGCAGCTTCCAACATGTACAAAAACATAATAAAACATTAAACATTAAAAAAAAAATCCTTATACACGGATGCCTTCAGATGTCTTCTAAAGGTTATATAATTACTTATCTCATTGGCTCGGGAGTCGCATAACTCCATACCCTCCAACATTTCTCCTTTGAAAATAGGGACATCCTAAGGAAAAGCGGGACATTCCAGGATCAAATCAGAAACCGGAAGGGCATCTGTAAATCCGGGACTGTCCCTGGAAAACAGGGACACTTGGAGGGTCTATATGAATATCCTGGTCATTGCTATAGCTATCTTTACATGTATGTAGTAGTCTTCACGTATGTAGCAGCATAGACTGAACCTAATGGCTAGCGAGAGAGGAGGCATTAGGCCTTAAGTTGTGAGAACAGGCTTCAGTGTCCCAAAGTACTTCATGGATCAACGCTGTTAATGTCACCATTAACACAAGAACTCTCTTGGGTGTGCCAAACAGAATACACCCTTAACGTCTTCACCGGAACCAACAACACCATTTCCAAGCTACCAGCGGTGCAGACTCGGGAAAAACACCAGTTTTAATTATAAACTTTATAGATACATATATATATATTTTCAGCAGCATTTCACACTTGGCACATGGTGAAAACTGTTTCTCACCCTATGAAGTCTGAGGCCGTTGTGCTGAGGGAAAAGAAGTGCCACTGAAGTTAGAGCGGACCAAATCCATCCTTGGCGTAACTCCATGGACATGGCTGTCCATCCCACCAGTTGTGCCTTTGGCCTGTTGTGCCTTTGCTGCTGTGGGTTAGAAATTCCGCTTCGCACTGCCTTCGCCCTTCCTTTTCACACAGGAGGACTTCACAAAAGCTCTACTTGCAACTAATTTGTACATTTAGTGCCCTGTTAGGGGAGGACAATGTGTGCACAGAGAAACGACAACTCCTCTCTCTCTCTCTCTCTCTCTCTCTCTCTCTCTCTCTCTCTCTCTGCGTGTGTGTCTCTCTATCCCTAATTGTGCACACACACAAAATTGGCTTGGCAAATTACTCTCAGCTTTATAAATCCTGACAGTTTTCCTTACAGAGCCCTAACCTTTTTAAAAAGATCCATCCTGAAGTCCCGTGAAATAAACTGACTTTGACTAGAAAAAGATGTAAAGCAGCCTTATGGTTACATTGGTATTCTTCTTCAGAGATCAGGGAAAATATGACAAGTCTGACTCCTATTATATTATATAGCATATCCCATTTAACAGCGCTAGAGCCGAACTGTGAAGGCATATCCTAAGATATTTTCACTTCACGCATTTGACATTGGCATTAGTTATTGCATTTAAGAGACAGTCAGCTGTTTATTGCTATTTCCTCCTCGCTGTGAATGTTAACCACAGAAGGGGAATATTTGATGTTGCAAATTACTTAGCTTCCCTGTCTTCATTTCCCTTTTAGTATGCAATTATTTGTTTGGTTTCACTGAGCAAATGAAATTTCAAGGGCATTTCAAGGAAAATAAACAAAGTACAGCCCTAAAAGCGGGGGGCAGTCGGGGGTGGGGGAGAGGGAAGAGGAGAGAGGCTGGACTTTGTATTCAGGAAGGAAGAGCACTCCAGTCATGCATATGTATGAATCAACAAAATCAGGTTAGAAATTGGAAATTGCACTCCACACACTAGAGCATTTTTCTTGCTCTAGAGATCTTTGCTACAGATATGAAGGACTCATATATATATATATATATATATATATATATATATATATATATATATATATATCACAGCAGCATGACTGGAACAGATGTTTTTTATGGACTCAGCTTGTTAATAGTCTTTTTAGCTTCTCCTTAGGACTTAAAGCAGGCACCTCGCTTGTCCTGAATATTTGAAATCCTGTTAACATTGTCCAAAATGTGCACTAACAAGCTGCAGTGAAAATGCTGGTGCCTTCTACATGGCTCAGAAGGGGGAGGGGGGTTGCTCCACTTCTTCTGCAAGCTTGCCTAGCCTGCTCCCATACAGAAGGCGAGGTTTCAAAGCTGGAAGCATGGAGTGGAAAGCTAGCTAAAAAGTCAATCTGATGAATGGCAGACTGCTTCAGAATCGAGCACCACACAAACTATGGGAACAGACACATGATTCCTTCTATGCACACTTACGTGGGAACACATCCAAATGAAAATAGTAAGCTGAGAAAAAAATGGATAGGACCAGCCGACATCATAGATTGTCTGTCTCACATTTAGTGGATGGCAAACCACTTGGACGCCATTGGCCACTAGTTGGATGAGTTTTAAAAGGAATACAGCACATTCATAGAGCATTGGACCTATCTGTCATTAGCTATTGGATACGACATTGAAAAAGAACCTCTTGAGGCAGATATGTGGTATAATGGTTAGAGCATCAGATTAGGGTTGGTTAAAGAAGCTCCCAAGCTGATCATGGAAGCCTTGGTGAAGGAGGGCAGGAATGAGGGACCGGTGATGGAAAACGCCAGCTCCCAGCTCTCACAGAGGCCTGGAGCCTGGGAAAGAAGGGTGACCAGAGACCACCTTGTCTGGCCCCACCACCCAGAGCCCAAGCCAGCAATCGCCCTTGTGGTGGTGTTGCACCTCCCAGAACTGTTTACGTCCAAGGCTCTTCTAGCTCGCCCAACCCCCCACTCACCCTTTGTGGTAGAGACAGATGCCTCTGATAGAACAATGGGAGCTGTGCTGTTGCAAGCTGGGAAGGGAGGGGAGTTCATTCCATTCTAAGAAGCTGCTCCCAGCAGAAGAGAACTACACGGTGTGGGAGAAGGATCTTTTGGCTATCAAGGATTATCTTGGGGTCTGGCAGCACTTCTTGGAAGAGACTGAACATACGGTGGAGGAGTGCACACAGATCATTGGAACCTAGAGTGCTGGCAGATGAGCAGACATCCTAACCAGCACCAGATCTGCTGGCTGCAGTTCCTCCAAATAACATACATTCCCAACAGCCAGAATCGATGAGTGGATGTGCTCTCAAGAAAGCCAGAGTATGGTGGGCAGTCCCATGCACCTGGGCCAGAGCAAATCCTATGGTTAGAGCAGTTGGAACTGACTGGATCAATGGTACCATGGGAAAACAGAGCTCAAGGAACAGATACAGGCAGACGATATGCCCCAGAGAAGCTGGCCAGGCTGGGAGGAGGAGACTGGTGAGACAGAGGGGTTCTCAGAAAGGGTTGGCTAGCTTTACTATGAATTGAACTACCTGTTGGGGAGCTCCTGGGTGAAAGTTCCACATCATTGTCATGACAATCCAACCACTGGCCACTTGGGGCAGTGCAAGACTGTGACCCAATAGTTCTGGTGGCCATGGGTATGGAAAGATGTTAAGAAGTATGTCCATGTATGTGAGACATACCAGAAAGCTAAGCTCTCCAATGAGTTTTCAGCTTGTTTGCTGCAGCCAATACCCCTCCCTCAGGGTCGTGGGAAGCTATAGCCACAGACTTTATCACTGACTTGCCTTACTCCCAGAGGTAAACTGTGATCTGGCTGGTGGTGGATCTATTTACGAAGATGGCACATTCCATCCCCTGTAAGGGGTTTCCTAATGCCAGGGAGACTGTACAGATGTTTGTGGACCATATCTTCAAACTACATGGGCTCCCATGGTGGATTGTCTCTGACCAAGGAACCCAGTTCAATGCCCAATTCTGGAAGACACTCATGGAGGTGCAGCTGTGCTTGTCTTCCATCTGCCACCCAGCTACAAATGACAAGGCAGAGAAAACAAACACAACTGTACTTTTGCCTGGTTGGCAACTTGCCTGGTAAGGCTTTCAACTTGCCTGCTAAGGCTTCTTGCTTGCCTGGAAGAATGACAGAAATCGGTGCACAGCTGTGTGTATCAACCACATATTGTACAATGGTCATATTTGTTGCTCTATCCACTTATTTTTCTGAGCATGCCCACTTTTGCCTCTGACCTGGACCCCACTGATATGTTGCCCCTGGAAGGTAGTCCAGGAGAGAATGTGGCCTTCAGCTATGAAGGGTTCTATGCACACCTTCCTTGCGTACATCCCATTGAACTTCCAGGTAGACATGTATAGGATTGCTCTATGGATCTTGTTGAAGTCAATGGAGGCCTTCCAACAGTTTCAGGACATGTGATATGAAACTGTGTTAAAAGGAACCAGATGCCCCATTTTATATTCTTCTTTTTATAGCAGGAACGGGAGGGCTATACAGTTCAATAAAGCCTGATATTTTATGTGGAACATGGTTTAGTACTGATAAAATGACAGTGAAGCACAAATTGGGATTTTCTCCCTGTTCTTGGCAGCTCACTGTGGTGGCAACTGCATGGTGTTATTAATTAATAGGCAAGGCAGAATCTGGTTCCACAATAGTGCATGTGAGTGTTACTTTCTTAAAGACAGTTTTATGAGGTATGATTTATATGAAAGTGAAATTGTATTGGTAAGCAATTAAGATAGACTTAGTGTAAATCTCTTCCCAAAGGAACTGTGCAGAACACTTGTCATATTCCAAATTATTTCTTTCTAGCATTATCTACATCTAGCCCAGATAGGTGACCAGGTGAGGATTTCACCGATAATTGTGCAATTTCTTGTCTTATTAATGCTGAACTTTGCACAGCAGTAAGACCTGGGTTGACGTGAGCACATAATAAAAACGGATGATAAACAATCTCAAACTCATTACCTAATTTACCTAAAAGAAAGAAACATAGCATCTTTTTGGATTCTTTAAAGTTGATCATCAGAAGTCTTGGTGTACATATCTTTTCTAGAATTATGCTGAAATTATACACTGGTAAGAAGAAGCTGTCTAATCCAACCAGGACTCCATTAATTTGTGTCCAGACTCATTAATCTTGGCTAATTCATGTCAGTTGATTACATTTGAACCATGACCTCTGGCTGCATGGGGGGTTTTGCACAAAAATCTCCTAGGATCAGTATAAAATCATGGTTTGGCATGAGTCCACAGGCTCCTGGCATTGTCTGTGCAACTGACTCACCAATATCATCAGCAACAGCAGCTGCCGTATTTGTGTGCACATGCCTGAATGATAGGTTCACAGCTCTTTTAAGGCAGATTTTGAAAGAGGTTTATCAAAAGAAAGACTGAATCCTATTAGGATTACAGCTGTGTCCCTCTCTGAATCAAGCGATTGCAAATCTCAACCTTTCCGTTCCGTTTCATAAGCAAGTGTGGTGCAGGGTGTTGGAATAACCTATGCAAATACTTAAAACGGCACAAGGAGATTGCACAGTGATATTTGCTATTGCTTTCTCTTCCATAATTCTGTGAGATGCATTCGTGTCTTTTAGGTTTTGTTTCTATAGTTGTAATTTGTTATTTGAGAGCTTTTAATATTATACATAGGGACGCGGGTGACGCTGTGGGTAAATCCTCAGTGCCTAGGACTTGCCGATCATATAGTCGGCGGTTCGAATCCCTGCGGCGGGGTGAGCTCCCATCTTTCGGTCCCAGCTCCTGCCCACCTAGCAGTTCGAAAGCACCCCTAAGTGCAAGTAGATAAATAGGTACTGCTTTATAGCGGGAAGGTAAATGGCGTTTCCGTGTGCTGCACTGGTCTGGCTTGCCAGAGCAGCTTCGTCATGCTGGCCACGTGACCCAGAAGTGTCTCCAGGCAGCGCTGGCTCCCGGCCTCTTAAGTGAGATGAGCGCACAACCCTAGAGTCGGACACATTATCCCATACAGAACAACAAAATTGAAAAAATCTACATCAAACATCCAAAAACCAACAATCCTGCTATCCCAGCTATCCCAGCCCGGTTAGCTCCCTAAAAACTCTGATATCCCATAATTAAATAAAATATACTCCTGTAGAGACTACCTTACACTGTGTTTAAAACCAAAATCGCATTTGGATAGAAACTGTTTCTCAGGCTAGTCCTAGTCTTTATGGAGAGCCAGTGTGGTGTAGTGGTTAAGAGCGGTAGACTCGTAATCTGGTGAACCGGGTTCGCGTCTCCACTCCTCCACATTCAGCTGCTGGGTGACCTTGGGCTAGTCACACTTCTTTGAAGTCTCTCAGCCCCACTCACCTCACAGAGTGTTTGTTGTGGGGGAGGAAGGGAAAGGAGAATGTTAGCCGCTTTGAAACTCCTTTGGGTAGTGATAAAGTGGGATATCAAATCCAAACTCTTCTTTATAACCCCGTACCTTCTTCCAGAAGGCAGAAGCTGAAAGAGATCATTTCCGGGGTGCGCACTATCCTGCACTATCTCTGCAGCTTTCTTATGACACCTGGAAGCATAGATTTGATCCAAGGTGGGAAGAGTGCACCCAGTTATTCTCTCCGCTGTCTTTACAACCCCGGCCAGCATTGTTTTTCCCCTGACCGTGCAGCTCCCAAACCACACACACAGACCATAAGTTGAGGTGGTGGTATGGACTGTTCCACTGCAAGTTTTAGGCGCAGGTCACATTTTTGAGCATTCCTCCATGCAAAAAGCAAAACCCTCCTTGCAAGTTGCAAAACAAGCATGCACTAAGCACAACAAGGAGGAAGCCTACTCCAATTCCATCCTTATTCTCGTCTTCTATTGATGGGGTTTCTTTTACAGGCAAGAAGGTTTTAAAAAATGCAGTCTCCCAGCAGCAGCCCGAAGTGGAACAGTTCATTCCACCATCTAAGGTTTCTACCACCTCATTCCCACCTCATTGTGCTGCATGTATAGACCAGGCTTGAGACTCATCATTACACATACTTTTCTTGGGAAAATAAATAAGACATGTCCAAGCAGCCTTCTGACATCTCATTACATTACTGCTAGCTTTCACCATTACTGCTGAAAATGAGTCCCCATATCATCATCACTCCCCAAGTATACGTGTTTGGGTATTCAGCCTAAGTTCACACTCGAGGCCATTTTAATGGCTCAAGATCATAATGGATTTTAACAAGTTTACTGCAGCATTTGCAAGGCAGGGGGCAGTTCAGAGAGAAATTCTCTTTTTTCCTTTTCTTTTTCATAATGCCGCTTTCTGAATTAGAGACTGGAGTGTCATAACCATGGAATTGCTAAGGACTTGTCTTGCTGATTTCGCTGCATTTGTGACAATCCTTATAATGATTTGAGAGCTCTTTTAGAAACAAGAGCCGCCGTGTCCTTTGAGAAGATCCCAATTTATAGTTGGCCAACAACGGCAGCAGAAGATCATCATCATCAAAATGTAATCATGTCTTTTTGGGCTCCTTTCGCCCAGAAAAGAGCCTTTTAAGAAGTTGTTGCGCTCTGTTTACGCCATGTTTTTCAACAGCACATAAACAGTGAAGCAAACTATAGCCCTTAAGTGCCAATGGAGAAGCAAGAAAGGGGACATTAGACAGATTTATGCACACAGAAGCAACCAGGCATTATAATCAAGCATTTTCTCCATAAACAAATCATATTATTTAAGGACATTGGTTTCTGGAACTGCTGCTGCTCTGGACCAGAACTCGAAAATAAACTCTGTTTGGTCTCCTTCTCTTTCATCTCTTTTCCCCCAAGAGAAACCGAGTGAGGCAGCTGGCAAACGGCTGGGTTGTGTCCCACCAGAATGATCCCATCAGGCACACTAACTCCTTGCCAGCCTTACCTTCTCCTTCACGGCATGAATGAATGGATTCTCTGCACAGTAATTCTACTCTATAGCATGGCCACTTTGATAAGATTAGGGCCATTTTAATATGAATAAAGGAGGCAGTTGCTCAGTAGGGTGTAATACGGAAACATTGCTGTCAGGGGCTAACTAGTATGGAATGGGCATTCACAACCAGATTTCCACGTCAACATGTTTGTGAGTGTGTGTACACACCATCTATTCTCTCACTACCCAACAAGTGGAGTGCACATAATATATAGGGTTGGTTTTTTTTTAAAAAAGTAATCATTTTTTCCATACAAACAACCACAAAAGACACATAAAACAAAAATATAATAACAATAATAACACAATTTGACAATTCAGATTTGAATACACTTATATACCTATGACTACACCTTTTTAAACAATATTTTCCCACCTCTCTCTCCTCCCTCTACTTCCCACCACTATCCGCCTTATCGGTTAAATATTCGTTCCAGATTTCTTCATATTTATCCATTCTTATTTTGCGTTGACATGCAATTCCTTCATATGTAGCTTTTCTGTCCATATTATCAATCCATGTGCTCAGTGGAATCTTTTTGTGGCTCTTCCAATTCATCAAAACAAGTTGCTGTATCTCAACAAGTAAAGATCCTGACACCCCCAAAGTTGTTGAGCTATTTTTAGGAAAACTCCAAAATTCTTGAGTTTTTTTAAGACAAAGTCCATTTTTTTTACGGAAATGCCCCAAACCCGCAATTTCTCTGTTTACTTGCTGAAGATGCAGGAATTCCCCCCAGATGTTGCTTCTGACTTTGAAATCCTGGTCATGCCCGGATGTATGGGAGCCCTAATATTACATATTTAACTTTCTATTTGCAATCATCCAAAGAAGAAAGGTCAAACAAACATACATATTTTCAAGACAAATGGTGCAAAGCATCAAGTTAGGTAGGTTATATTTCTTAGCCTTCTTTGGTACTGGAGATATCAGCAGCTGGAAGTGGATGTGCTGTGCTTTGCTGGCTCACTGTCCTTCCATAGCACATAGACAATGGAGCAAAGGAAAGATATTGCTTATGAACGACCCAGATTTTGTGACATGAAATTACAGCGCAAAATTCCCACTATTTTCCAAGCTGATGGGGTTGCAAATGGATTTCCCCCTGAAAACAATTAACACTGAAATGAGCGCTAAACTTCCACTCCTTTCCCTAGCTTTCCAGGAGTGGCTTTTACATTGTGTGAAAGATAAAACACAGAAATTAGCTGGTAAGGAAATGTCAGGAAAATGGAACAAAGTGCTCTCTGAATGCAGCCTGAGTTATCTAAAAAGTGGAATTCCTCTTACTCTCTTCAATTATGTATTTTTAAAATAAAAAACCTGACAACTTGTCTCTTGTTCTTGCAAATTCTTCTTGCTGTTTCCTTTGTTATTGATACTGGGTCGATTGAGCCTTGTTTTAATTTGGATTTAATGAAATTAAATGACACCACACATATACATGTGGAGAGGCTTGATCTTTTCTTCATTCCACAGCAATCTAGGTATTCAGCCACCTAATGACTGCACAGAAAACATCATGTCAGCCATACATGGCCTTTGACTGTCATTCCGAAACTCATTTTCGCCACCAGGAAGATGAACTCTTATTAGTGTGAATATGGAATTCAAGTACTATTTGCAAGTTTTAAATGTACGTAGCACTTTACATTATGTGGCAGCATGGCACCAATTATAGAACAACTGTTACCTCAAAGATCTAATAGACAGGAGGCGAAGCTAAGAATTTGGATACCAGACGAAATGTTCCCCTTAAAAAATGCAAAAGGATTTGGTTATAGGCACCAGATATGATATCCTTCTCCACCATTTTTTAAATTACATTTTTATCCCTTCCTCCCTCTAGTTCAAGGTGGCACTCGTAATTCATTCATTTCTTATTTTATCCTCACAGCAATTCTGCATGGCAGGATAGGCCGAGAGATGGTGAAAGAGCAGGGATTTGAACCTCCGTCTCCCCAACACTTGAACCATTAAAAAAAATGGCATAATTTGAATACAGTGGTACCTTGGGTTACATACGCTTCAGGTTACATACGCCTCAGGTTACAGACTCCACTAACCCAGAAATATTACCTCGGGTTAAGAGCTTTGCTTCAGGATGAGAACAGAAATCGTGTAGCAGTGGTGGGCGACAGCGGGAGGCCCCATTAGCTAAAGTAGTGCTTCAGGTTAAGAACAGTTTCAGGTTAAGAACGGACCTCCAGAACGAATTAAGTTCTTAACCTGAGGTACCACTGTGCAAATCATTCCCCAAGGCCACCAGTGATTTCTTATCTATCCCCTCTCCCTGGCTAACAAACATGGCCAAGTCATTTTAGCTTGGTTGGCATCTCACTGCCTAATTTATTAAACGTATCTCAAATATTATGGGGAAAATACTACATTTACACACAGATTATATAATACACAAATTGCTATTATTTATTCAATTTATTTACCACCTTTATCAGAAGATCTCAGGGCATTATACAACATTAAAAACACATTACAGAACATAATGATAAAAACATAATTAAAAAAAAACCACATAATGACAGACAGCCTAATAATAAAATTGTCATCATAATAACAATCCTCTCCCCACACTTTTGCACGTCATAGACTACTTAATGGCTAAAGGCCTGGATAAAGAAGAATGTTTTTGCCTGGTGTTTAAAGACATATAATGATGGTGCCAGGCAAGCCTTTCTGGGGAGCACATTCCACAATTGGGGAGCCACCACAGAAAAGGCCCTCTTGCATGAGGGGAGGTGGGACGGCTGTTCTGTCCTATCCGTGCTGGCAGTGGCAGGATGGGTTTGCGACAAGGTGAACTGATAGCAAGGGTGAGGTGTCAGCACTGCCCTGATCTTGCTTCAGCCTCACCCCAACCCACCCACCAGTGGTGGGAGAGGGGTCCTTGTGCTCTGCCTCACCTCACATGCTAGTGCTGCTGCTGCTTACATATATAAGTGACAATACATGGAATGTAGAAAGCCACTTTATACTGAAACAAAATAGAAAAATTCCTTCCAGTGGCACCTTAGAGACCAACTATGTTTGTTATTGGTATGAGCTTTCGTGTGCAAGCACACTTCTTCAAATAAAAGTGTGCATGCACACGAAAGCTCATACTAATAACAAGATTGTTGTTGTTGTTTAGTCGTTCAGTCATGTCCGACTCTTCGTGACCCCATGGACCAGAGCATGCCAGGCACTCCTGTCTTCCACTGCCTCCTGCAGTTTGGTCAAACTCATGCTGGTAGCTTCGAGAACACTGTCCAACCATCTTGCCCTCTGTCATCCCCTTCTCCTTGTGCCCTCAATCTTTCCCAACATCAGGGTCTTTTCCAGGGAGTCTTCTCTTCTCATGAGGTGGCCAAAGTATTGGAGTCTCAGCTTCAGGATCTGTCCTTCCAGTGAGCACTCAGGGCTGATTTCCTTCAGAATGGAGAGGTTTGATCTTCTTGCAGTCCATGGGACTCTCAAGAGTCTCCTCCAGCACCATAATTCAAAAGCAATTCTTTGGCGATCAGCCTTCTTTATGGTCCAACTCTCATACATCACCATTGGGAAAACCATAGCTTTACCTATACTATACAATAACAAGCTTAGTTGGTCTCTAAGGTGCCACTGGAAGGATTTTTTTTATTTTGTTTCGACTACAGCAGACCAACACGGCTACTTACCTGTAACAAGAACTTTATACTGAGTCAGACCACTGGTCCAACTAGTTCAGTATTATCTACCAGGGGTGCCAACTTGAATAAAATTTTGTGGGGGCCCAAGTAAGCCCTGCTGCACAAAATCGATCACACGACATGGCACACACACACTCTATTTGAATGGCAATGCCCATCAACATTGGGGCCCCCACCCCCCCTCAAGTATTTTATTGGGACGGGCCGAAGGGACCTCAGCCCCTAGGAGTTGGCTCCTCTCTTATCTACACAGACAGACAGCTGCTCTGCAAGATTTCAGGCACGGGTCTCTCCCATCACGATGTGCTCCCTTACGAAAAGGAAGAAGGTATAAGAGGAAATGAAGGAAAATGAAGGGGGAAAGGTGGAGGAAGTTCAGTATAAATGCTGTATAAGTAACTTATCAATTAAAATAATGCCTAATCATGCTTAGTAATGGTAATAATAATAATAATAATAATAATAATAATAATAATAATATTTATACCCTGCCCATCTGGCTCGGCCTCCCCAGCCACTCTGGGCAGCTCCCAAAAGAATATTAAAAACACAATAAAGCATCAAACATTAAAACTTCCCTAAACAGGGCTGCCTTCAGATGTCTTTTAAAAGTCAGATAGTTGTTTATTTCTTGACATCTTCAGATATCTATCTATCTTCAGATAGTTGTTTATTTCTTGGGAGGACGTTCCATAGGGTGGGCGTCACTACCGAGAAGGCCCTCTACCTGGTTCCCTGAAACCTCACTTCTCTCAGGGAGGGAACAGCCAGAAGGCCCTCAGAGCTGGACCTCAGTGTCCGGGATGAACAATGGGGGTGGAGATGCTCCTTCAGGTATACTGGGCCAAAGTCATTTAGGGCTTTAAAGGTCAGCACCAACACTTTGAGTTGTGCTCGGAAACATACTGGGAGCCAATGTAGGTCTTTCAGGACCGGTGTTATATGGTCTCGGTACCTTAATGGTGCCTTAGTGCACTGGTAATAATGATAAAAAGGCATCTCTTTAGCCTTCTCTGTGGCCCATTGCTTATTCTTGAACAGCTACTGCAGAAACAATGTCCGAGCCATTTCCACATAAAGCAGGCCTTAAGGTGAACCTCCTAACTTGGCAATATGGGATTCCTACTTAACAGTGCAAGTTGGGAAATGGAGAGTTGTGTTGTTAAAAATAAGAGCGGGAAGAAATAGCACAAGAAAGGGGCCCTGGGCTAACCTTCAGATGAATCTTTGATAGAATGACATAGACAATTATAACTTGGTACAGTTCTTTGAGCCATATGTTGGCATTTCACAGGAAATAATATCCCCGATAGATAATTCTATAAGATGGTAAAATAAAATAAAAACCAAAAAAACCCAGAAGGCAGCATTCTTGATTGAATAAGACAGATGTTTTAGCCATTCCTTCAGGAGAAAATGGGGCAAAGGGCCTGACCCTGGTGTCACTGCAGTCAGTAGAGAAGATCCCATTGGAAGGAGTATGTTTTGGCTCAATTATAAGGTAGAAAATGCTTTTCATTGGTGCTGCCATCCACTTTCTTTTCTCTAGACCTTATGCTGCTTCTTGCTCTGCATATTGACTCCCCTATTCCACTCTGGCTAAACATGTTATCAAATCAGCAAACTAACAAATATTGTGTTCTTTTCTTATTTGAATAAAGGAGCCCCAGACGAAACCTTACTAGCAGAGTGTGGGTGTTTCCCAATTGAGCATTTATCCTGATTTGCTTGCAGGGAGGTTAGACGACATTGGCTATTTCATGAAGTCATTCACACAATGTACAATGAAACAGGAAATAATGGCAAGGAATCAACACATTACAAAGAGTTGAGATATAGTTTCGAGTTTCCACAAGTATACAGATAAATTAATTTAATTTCAGTATTTTGTTTGGCCTTTTGGCACAATGAATAAACAATGATTGCTAAGGCGGAAAACTGTTATTCCTCCTTGCCAGTTGGACAGACTAGAAAGGAGAAGCGTTCATAAACTACAGTCCCACTGCCCACTGTCAAGAGGAATGCCATTAACATTAACCATCACTTCCCATAATGTATAGGGTAATTTAATTTATAGCCACAGATTAAATATAATCATGGGTGGCTAAACTCAGGAATATCCATATCACGTTATTTTCCAAGTGCAAATTGGCTGAGACTTACCTTTTGCATCTGATTATAACCCCTAGCTTCCTTTCAAAATGCTAAAACAATTGCCAAAGATATAGTTATCCACAGCAGTCACATATGACCTTTCTTTGAGTTTTTAAAATCTGGTCGTATGGAAAAGATAATAAAATAGCACAATGATTCAGAAAACGAAGCTGGCATCTTATAGGTGCAGTCTGCATTCTCGCAATCCGCAACCCCACCTCACCCAATAAAATAATATTATTAACTACAGTACATGTTTAGAAGCACCAACAGGACAGGGAGGTCCACAAAGCCTCTTGACTGCTAACCATCTGTATTGTCACAATATTTGTGTGCAATGATGCTTCTAAAACGTCGGGCCCCACATCTTCAATTCTTGTCACTGAAGGCCAAACGAGACCCGACGTGAAACATGTAATTGGAAACAGTTTTGTTAAAAATAAATAAATAAACCCACAAGGTTGGGGGGCAATTTTCTTTTGAGACTGCAGCACACAGGAAGAGAAGCTAACAGAGTAATCCAAACTTGTAGCTGGTGAGGCTCTGAGGAACAGCAGAAACCCCCACAACAGCTTCATTCACGGCCTGGCCGTTCATGGTGGCAGCTGGGGAAGGTGGGGGACAGGCAGCCCTGGTCCTAAACCTGCCTGAGAGCAGCTTGAAAATCAGAAGACCCCAGGCCAGCTCATCACTTCCCCACCCTCAGAATGCTCCATTTCTGCCTGTCCAGCAGGGAGGAGGGGACCCCCACATGTGTTATTCCATTGACACTGGACAGTGGATGGCTGGCTGAGCCAGCAGAAGTGGAAGAATGCCTCTGCTCAGTTTGAAATTGCCACAACTTGGTATAAAGTGGTGTGTGGACTGAGCCCTCAATCCTTTCCACTTCTGCTGTAGTCCCGATGAAAACCATACACCTGCTTGCTCTTATTTGCCCTAGGGGGAAAAACTCCATTTGACACCAACATTCAAATGAAGCTCAAGGCTGCTAAAAACGCCCCCAAACGCCACAGAAATGTTAAATACATAACATCCTATTCCAGCCCTGATCATTTATGTGTATCCAACAATCCCCGTACGTCAAGCAATCTTAAAAACATGGGGGTTGTTGCAGATGTGGTGTATTCTAAATATGTATTTGGTGGAAATTTAGGGTTGGACTGTTAGCTAATTTGCACCAACCAGCCAATTTCTGCCCAGAGGTCTGTTAGCATCTTTAAAATGCAGGAAAGGTTTATCATGTCCAAATAGACTGCAAAGGCAGAAGGGAAAATTCTGTCCTTTGCTGAGGTTAATCACCTCATCTCTCACTTCCTGTTTCCTTCCAGCCTTTGGGAGCAGCTGCCTCCCAGCACCTCCCTCTGCAAATATTAGTAAACATGCTAGAAGACAATTCATGTTGTCATCTACCTAGGCACCCTAGGATTAATATGCAAATAAGGCAGCCGCAGAACAGGCCGCAGCAGCAGCGCTAATGCTCTAAGTGATCTTTCAGTGTAATTAGAATTTGTTTCATCACACTAATTTGACATGGCAAATTAGTGTAGCTAAGAGAAGGGTCTTTTTTTGCAAAGCTGGGGTTCCAGTGTGTACACAGAAACTTGCCAGCAAGTCCACCTGCTCGGGGGAGTTGTGTAACATGTTCGGGAAGCGACAATTAGCAAAAGCCCTAGAAAATATCAGTTTGTTTTATTTTTAATCTGGTAACTTGATAGGTTAGATTTCTTCCTGCCACCAATTTATATGACGGCTCAGAAAGCTTAGCACGCAGGAGAAATCCTTCATTGCCGAGGGTAAGGTACGGTGTTCTGCAATTATACACATTTTAAATTAAACCTGCTCCAACTCTTGGGTGCCAGAGCATTAGTGCTGCCTCAGAGAAGACAGCTCCATGTCCTCATGTCTTCATGGTCTCAGACAGGTACAAAATTCGCAGTAGCCCAGTGAGCGGCATTGGTTTAGCAAGACAAAGGGATCATGGGTTTGGTCTGCCTTTTGGTGTGACGTCTTTATTTGTCCTGTTCAACCAGTTCTTGAAAATTAGACTGCAGATCTAGAAACCTTTCTAAGGATGGGTTCTTGCACTGTGGATAGAGGATGCATTCCTTCCTTCCTTCCTTCCTTCCTTCCTTCCTTCCTTCCTTCCTTCCTTCCTGTAAAGCTGCTTGTGACCCCTCCATTGCACCAGGTTTTTTTTTTTTAAACAATGGGTTCAGGAAGCTACTACATATCAATTCCTTTAGCTTTACAGTGGTCCATTATATGCCTCCACAGGAGTTCTGGAGGGTGGCAACATGAGAACGGGCCTTTTTAGTGGTGGCTCCCCACTTGTGGAATGCTCTCCCCAGGGAGGCTTGCCTGGCACCATCGTTACATATCGTTACCAAGTAAAAACATTCATTTTTCACCAGGCCCTTGGCTTTTAACCATATATGACCTTTTTGTGGGATGTTTTAATGTCATTTTTCTTCTTTATTTATGGTTTTAATTCAGATATCCTTATCAGAATTGGCCTCATGGGCTCAATTTGACAGGTTGTGTACCTGTCAATCTCTGGGCATCTCTGGGCATCATATTTACAGTGGTGTGTGAACTGGGACAAAGGCACACCAAAATTCCCAGTTTGGACATAATGCTAAGAAAGGGACTGTATTTTATTGCTCTCACTTACAGTAGGAGAGGAGCACAGCAGGAAAACAATCTCTGTGTTCACAGTAAATCATTAATTATAGTTTACCAAGATGTGCAAATTGTGTTTTCAAAAGTCTTACGTTCAGAAGCTGAATGCAACTTCATTGCCTTATTCTTGGCTTATTGTAAGAAAGTCTCTCTAACTTTGTTGACTTTGGTTTTCTTCACTTTCTATCTCTGTTAATAATAATGTTTGAAAGTGACACATTCTAAATAGCTCCATTTGTTGCTATGAGCCATATGGCATGGCCAAAAAAACGGCATAGTCAAAACAAATCAAATTCTAAAGGCAACTGCAGACATTCAAGATTCGAAGACACTTTTGGCATCGTGTGTGTGTGTGTGTGTGTGTGTGTGTGTTTTAAAAAAGACCAGGGAAAGCTTGGGCTGGTATGATCAACTCACTGAAAATACATTTCTCCAAAATCTCCAGGATTTCATTTAGCAGTCTCACAATGAACAGAACTGAAACAAGAATGAGACCCCACAGGATTCCAGAAGGTGGATCCTGAGGAGTTTCTGTCAGTTGTTACCACCATCTCTTCCTGCAATGCAAACATCTTGGGCATATCTTATTGGGCATTGCCTTTCATCTGAAAGAAGTCCCGAGAGGAGCAGGGGACAAGCTACGGCCAGTCAAACTTGGCTAAGCGGTGCGGTGCTCATCTCTGCTTTCAGGCTGAGGGAGGTGGCGTTTGTCCACAGACAGCTTTCCAGGTCATGTGGCCAGCATGACTAAACCACTTTTAGCACAACGGAACACCATGACGAGTGCCAGAGCACACAGAAACACCATTTACCTTCTCGCCACAGTGGTACCTATTTATCTACTTACACTGGTGTGCTTTCGAACTGCTAGGTTGGCAGGAGCTGGGACAGAGCAACACAAGCTCACCCCGTTGCGTGGATTCAAACCGCCAGCCTTCCAATGGGCAAGCCCAAGAGGCTCAGTGGTTTAGACCACAGCACCACCCGCTCCCTTACCAAAGAGAGGATAAGGCTATCATTGGCTACTGGCAGTGATGCCTATGCTGTCCCTCTGCAGTTGGGGGCAGTATGCTTCTGAATATCAGTTGCTGGAGACTGCAGGAGAGTAGAGTGATGTTGTGCTCAGGGGTTCTGCTTGCAGGCTTCTAAGAGGGAGTGCTTTTTAAAAGAAAAAAAGGTGCTGGTACTCACAGTACAGTAAGTGCCACATTTTTAGCATTTTTTTGGGGGGGGGGAGTGCTGGTACTGTGTACCCATGAGGACTCCCAGAAAAAAGCACTGCTCAGAGGCATCTGCCTGGCAGTACATTCTGCCCCAAAGAATCCTGGGATCTCTTGTTTGTTAAATGTACTGTGAATTTGGGTTGCATGTCTGCTTTAAAGGTATGGTGTGTACACAGTCTAGAAAGCACAATACCACTACAACATGATGCAAACATAAGCCCCCCCCCCGAATTTCTCTAACATACAGTGGTACCTCGGGTTACATACGCTTCAGGTTACAGATGCTTCAGGTTACAGACTCCGCTAACCCAGAAATAGTACCTCGGGTTAAGAACTTTGCTTCAGGATGAAAACAGAAATTGTGTGGTGGTGGCGCGGCGATGGCAGGAGGCCCCATTAGCTAAAGTGGTTCCTCAGGTTAAGAACAGTTTCAGGTTAAGAATGGACCTCCGGAACGAATTAAGTTCTTAACCTGAGGTACCACTGTACATCAGAATTTACATGAGCATATGGTCAAGTAAAAATTGCCAATGGCTTCAAATTCAAAAGTAGTCTCAAAGATGATAACATGATCCCCATTAACCCATCCCACCCCCATTTTTAATGCCTCAGTCCAAAAGGCCAGTCAAAGTTCTTCCGAAAGCAGTGGCAGAACTTGGGACCTCAAATTTCAGTGGTGCCCTGTGTGATGCCTAAATTCGGTGCCACTTTACTACTCAAACTCCAAAATAACCATTGTGGCGTTCCCTGCAGCACCCCCAAGGCTCTGCTCCCAGTGTGACCAAACCAGCCAAGCTCCCCTGAATTCTCCTCTTCTGGAAGCAGCTCCTGAGGGTTGGAGGGTAGGGCAAGTCAGTCAGCTGATGGCAAACAGCCCCACCCCCAATGACTTCTAAAACCAGATTCACCAAGTGCAATTTCTATTCCTGATGAGAACATAACAAGTATGATATATTGGGGTTAGTGCTGAGAGACTTGGTTCACGGGCTGACCTTGGCCTAGTCGCTATATCATGACCGAACCTACTTCTCAGGGTGTTGTGAGGATAGAATGGCATCACTCAAATATATTTCACCTTGACTTTTAGAGGAGATGGGTAGGTAAAAAGTTTTTTTTTAAAAAAAAAACCACCCACATGCTTGCATTAAAATGGATTTTTCTCCTCTGCTTTTGCATAGGAATATACAATAAAAGCCAAGAGATCCTGCCTTTTATGCTTTCAGTGATAGCAGTACTAGGCCGCTCCTTGTTTCCATTTAAACCAATTAATGCTAGCCTTTCTGCCAAAGCAAAGCTATGGACAGCCCTCGCCCAAGAGAAGATCAATTGCTTTTCAAAACACCCCTAAAAGCTGCTTCAGTCTGACAAAGGAAGCTGATGGGCTCTCAGAAGATAAGGCTGCCATATTTTGAAGAGCAAAAAAAGAGGACTCTTTGCAGACTCTCCTTTTAAATACCCCTACCAAAGAGGCTGGGATGCAGGTGGCTCTGTGGGTTAAACCACAGAGCCTAGGACTTGCCAATCAGAAGGTTGGCGGTTCGAATCCCCACGACGGGGTGAGCTCCCGTTGCTCGGTCCCTGCTCCTGCCAACCTAGCAGTTCGAAAGCACAACTGTGCAAGTAGATAAATAGGTACTGCTCTGGTGGGAAGGTAAATGGCATTTCCGTGCACTGCTCTGGTTCACCAGAAGCAGCTTAGTCATGCCGGCCACATGACCCGGAAGCTGTACGCTGGCTCCCTCGGTCAGTAAAGCAAGATGAACGCCACAACCCCAGAGTCGGTCGTGACTGGACCCAATGGTCAGGGGTCTCTTTACCTTTTACTAAAGAGGCTATAGAGGCTGTGATATATTGCCGAGGGGGGCAAGAGATGAGAAGAGGAAAGCAAGTCTTCAGCCACCAGTTATGTCTATGTCTCATCCAGAAAGTATAGCCAGAAACATTTGGGCAATTTTTTTAAAATCTACCCGGACAGAAATTTTACCACTGAAAAAGAGGACATGTCCTGGAAAAAGAGGACACATGGCAACCCTATCAGAAGATTGACATGTTATTGCAGCTAATGCTGCATGCTATATAAACCCTTTTCTTTCTTTTTTTGGAGAAAATAAAAAGGACGTGCAGTTCCGAGGCTGTTTTGCTGAGAGAGTTAAATAAACATATGATAACAACACCAATCAAACCACTTTGCTTAAAGCCTGCAGAGTCAATCTGCTTCTGACTGAGGAGCTACCAGCCAGCAAAGGCAAGCTAATTAGACACAGTCAAACACTTAGGCAATCACACCTTGCGAATGTAAGCGTCTTCCTGTCATTTGGCAAGTCTCTCGGCTGCCTCGGAGCGTGAGACAACAAATCCCCTGCAAACCAGTTCCTCACTCTCCCCGTTAGTGCGATCTAACAGAGCACAATGGCTGGAGGTGAAAGGTGGCCGTCTAGTCAGGTAATGACAGCGGTCTCGAGCAGCCCACACGGGGGAAAAAAGAGAGTGGCACTTGTTTAGACTAGCCTATTTGCACCTACCTACAGAGGGCCTTTTTAATGTAATTATTAGCCTCTGCGGCCCTGCTTAGGGTTTGAAAATAGCATTCATTTTCATCTCTCCTCGGCGACTGCCGCTCGCTCCTCTCCTATGCCGTCTCAGTCACCCCGTCTCCAAAGCAGAGGCGGAGGAGGAGAAGAGGCTGAATTAACAAGAACAAGTTGGCAGGTGAGTTATGTGACAACAACAACAGCTAAAATGGAAAAAGGGAAAAAAGAAAAGAAAACATAACCCAAAGCCTACAAGATTTGACAATCTATATTTTAATCACTCTGCCAGCATCGAAATTGTTTTCTTGGCTACGGAGAAGAGAGGCCACAGGAATAATTCAGCAGCATAGGGGGAAGAAAGCATCATAGGTTGTGTGTCTTGATATATTTAACCGATCTTCAGAATAATCCACAAGCTTCCCCCCCCCCCTAGTATTTGTAGGTGGTTTGACACACTGTGCACATGGTTCTTATCCTGCTATAGAGTGTTAGGGGAGGGGTAGTACCCCGGTGAGGAACACCTCTTGCTCCTTCTGGGGTAGTTTGTCCTTACCCTGTGCTCAGCTCTCACCTGTGGCTCCTAGAAGCTGTCAGCATGCAACAGTGGCCATACCCCAGAAACAGCTTCGACTTGCCGGCTATACCAGGAGAGGGAGCCAATGGGTCTCAAACCCTGGGTGAGTTAGGGACTTCCCCTGCATGTGAAAACAGGCTCTGGCAGATTGAGTGGGCGAGATCAATAGTGGGTGCAACAGTCAATAAGGCGATTTCTGCACATGCTGCAGAGGGAAGTGAGGGGCAGATGGGGCTTGTCTACCTGGGGCAAGAAGAAGAAGAAGAAGAAGAAGAAGAAGAAGAAGAAGAAGAAGAAGAAGAAGAAGAAGAAGAAGAAGAGGAGTTTGGATTTGATATCCCGCTTTATCACTACCCAAAGGAGTCTCAAAGCGGCTAACATTCTCCTTTCCCTTCCTCCCCCACAACAAACACTCTGTGAGGTGAGTGGGGCTGAGAGACATCAGAGAAGTGTGACTAGCCCAAGGTCACCCAGCAGCTGCATGTGGAGGAGCAGGTTCACCAGATTATGAGTCTATCGCTCTTAACCACTACACCACACTGGCTCTTAACCACCACACCACAAGGAAAACTCTGATACTAAACCTCCACTACCTTGTGGGATATCTTCAGGAGAAGAAAAGGCTAAGGAGTGAATCCCACGCAAATTTGGAGTGGAGTCCCTAAGACGGTTGGATGGCATCTTGTACGCCTCCTTCCAGCAACTCCTGCAGCCAAGCTGATGCTGAACGTATTACTCTGCCTTCCTTTGTAGCTCATCAGTGAGGCTGAGAGCAGGGTCTTGGGCAGCCCAGGACCTCCACACACACTGCCCAGGCTTATACCCCAGGGAAGTCACTTCAGTGGTGCTAACACAGAGGTTTGACTTCATTCCTGGAGGTGCACTTCATTCTCTCTTGAGACAGACAGATGCCAACAACAGAGCTGCCATTCTGACCTTGCCCACTTTCTGTTCATTTCAATAAGGAATGTGTAGCAAAAGGCCATCTTGGCTTGTGCTTGGATGTAGCCTCCAGCCATGGACCTTTGCACTGGTTTTCATAAAATCATAGAAAGGTAGAGTTGGAAGGCACCCCAAAGATCATCTACTCCAACCTTGGCAATGTAGGAATTGCTGAAGCGTTGATGATAGATGGCTACCCAACCGCTGCTTAAAAACCTCCAAGGAAGGAGAGTCCACCACCTTCTGAGGGAGTCAATTCCACTGTTGAACAGCTCTAGCTGTCAGAAAGTTCTTCCTGATGTTTAGTTGGAATCTCCTTTCTTGTAACTTGAGTCCATTGCTTTGGGTCTTAGCCTCTGGAGCAGGAGAAATAAAGTTTGCCCCATCTCCCATGGGACAACCCTTTAGACATTTGAAGATGGCTATCCTCTTTTCCAGACTGAACATACCCAACACCCTCAACCGTTCCTCGTAAGGCTTGGCTTCCAGACCCTTGGTCATCTTGATCGCCCTCCTCTGCACATGTTCCAGCTTGTCAATAGCCTTAAACTGTGGTGCCCAGAACTGGACACTGTATTCCAGGTGTGGTCTGACCAAGGCAGAACAGAGCTGTACTATTTCTATTGCTATTCTAGCTGTTCCTGTGCCAACATCAATTGGGCTGTGTATCTGTTGCCTGTAGCCTGCTTTGAATGTGCATCATGACAAAGCCTGGCTAAAACTAACCTCATCTGGGACAGGTTCAGGGGTGGGTTTTTTTTTTTAAAAAATAAGAGGCACTTTGGAGCCCTCTGTATGCACACTGGCTTGAGTTCCACAGCAGAAGAAAATGGGTTATATAATAAATTAACAAGATGATCAGTATGATTTGCTCTGCAGTCTGTCCCATGTTAAGCTCCCAGCCTCTCCAGGTGGGACTGGGAGAGAACCCTGCCTGAAACCCTAGAAAGTCATGTGGACATTACTGAGCTAAATGGACCAGTGATCTGACTTGCTATAAGGCAACTTCCTACATTTCTGTCTGAATTGTGAATAGATGGTTTTGCTTCATAGGAGATTGATGAAAGTCTTGTTTCCTTCTAAATCTGCTGGAAAAGATAGACCACACTCTACACCCTTGCTTAGCAAGGGGGTCACAGATAGCTTGCTCTGCCCTACTTAACTTCAAAATCCTATGCAGCTAGAAGCAATATTAACTCAGTCATTTCCAGGGCTGATTCAACAATGGTGGCTACTTGACTCATGAAGGAGTGCATCTCTAAGACACAACAGTCTTTTGATTTTTACTCATCACAAAGAAGCAAAAGAAAGTTTTCCATGTGTAGAAGGTGACTAGACTATCAGTTTAAACTTTCTTTAGCAATGGGGGGCAGTGTCCTCCTCTGCTGGACCTGAGGATAACAGGCTTACCTTGGGGACATACAGGAAGCCATGTGGCACACATAGTTTTGTCTCCCAATAGCTCATTGCCACCACTCTGCCTGGCACCTTCTTGCTGTCCGCTCAGTCAAGTGCTGAAATGCAGCATCAGCGGTAGTGGTGTGCAACACACGAACAGAACAGAGCAACACCTGAATATGCACGATACCTGCTGAAGTGTGGGTAGCGCCCCTTTGCCTGCTCACCCAGCAAGCAGCCGTCCTCATCAGTGCTGCTTGTGATGCATTGGGACAAGGCAACGAGGTGAGATAGCCAGTAGCAAGCAAGCATCACTGCTGCCACAAGTCCTGGCACTGGAGGATAAAAACCTCTTGGTTAGGGGGAATACCACTGCTGTCCCTAGCATCTGCTACCGGAGGTGGTCATGATAGGACCAGCCCATCCTCAGAGGAGAGAACATCTCCAGAGCAATGAGCTACACAGAAACATGGGTGGCAGTGGTCTTCTGATTGTGGGCAGTTCTTTCTTGCCCTTAGATATTCTAAAAGAAATTTTTTATATATATAATAGCAAAAGGTGCTTCTACTTTTAATTCTGGTGGAGAAGAAAAAAGATAGATTCAACTTTCTGATTTTGGGGCACACTGATTTAGACCCTCTTTCTTAGCAAAGAAGAATTGATGCTAATCTGCAAATGATAATGCTGTTCATAACAGCAGGGGAGTGTTAAGACCAGTAGCTGATGTGCTCCTGACTGCTCTGTATCCAAGGCACACCAGTTATGTAGCGACCAGAGGGAAGATTCATTCTGCAGTGGTGCACCAGCTATGGAGTGCTCCCGCCATTGATCTATGCTTGCTGCGATGAGTTTTCAGCGCTAACAGAAAACCTACCTATTCCACCAGGCTTTTTGTGTGGCGTTGATAACATTTTGACGATGATGGTTGTTATTGCTATATGTGCTATGATTTTACCAGCTCATTTTATTTTCCTGTTTATATTTGCATTGGTTGGTTTAAATGTAAAGTAATTTACGCCACACAGTGATGAAGGGCAAGTCTTTTTTTAAAAAAGGAAATAAATACCGTATTTTTTGCACCATAACACTCACTTTTTTCCTCCTAGAAAGTAAGGGGAAATGTCTGTGCGTGTTATGGAGGGAATGCCTAAGGGTGGCATGCCTACGGATTTTCCTCCTCTAAAAACTACGTGCGTGTTATGGTCGGGTGTGTGTTATAGAGCGAAAAATACGGTAAACAAACAAACAAGACATTCACTTTTAAGGCTGCCATACATCCAGGATCTCCCAGACATTACTGGGATAGTCTGGAGGGTTTTTCTGAAAGGCAATGGTTTGTCTTGAATCTTTGGGAAGGAAACTGAAAAATCATGACTTTTTTAGCATAAAAGGGAAGCCCTATTCACTTCATCTCCCTATCTAATGGAGATTTATTTTCTTTGATGTGCTAACAGATTGAGATAGAAAGATGGAGTATCCATCGACAGCGGGCTTCATCAATGGGGTCTCGAGGAAGCAGGATGGATGTCATATGTATTGGTGCCCATAATGGTTAACTCATGCATAGCGATACCATAATTAGGCATTATCTCCTCAGAATGTATAACTCACAACGCCAGGAGACACTAATGGCTATAGCAATCCTAAATTATGATTCTTGGTGTGTTTTTTTTAAAACTTGGCCCATAGAGCTTCAGAAAATAAATATTTTTGCCACGTGGCAGTGGTTGTGAAGTAAATATGTCCCGCTGCTCTGATCTTACATCCTGTCACATTAATGTTTCAGAGCACTCAATATAAATATTAAAACTAATAGCTTCTCTCTGCAGCGATTACTCCATCATTCCTTGAAATCATCATAAAACATTCAAAGCCTTTTAGAACATTTACACACTCGAATCTTATGGTGGAGAAAGGAGACTAACAGAGCACAGCTCGCAAGCTTAAATAATAGTGAAAAGCTGTTTATGGAATATGCTTTATTTATTCATCATTTTGAGTAAAGTTTCAGTTGTGATGGGGGGGGACTCAAAGTATAGCTGTCAAGGGAAGAAGGCTGAAGTATTGCTTTTCTATAGACTGAGGAGTTGTTTAAAAAGAAGTGGGGGTGGTGGGAATGGAGAGGAGAATAAAAAAAAGCAAAAGTCCACAAGACTCTTAGTCCAAGGTCAATCAATCTTAGGACTGTAGGTACGTAAACAGCTAATGGATTGTAAAGACACATACTGGTGTTATGAATTTTTAACAAGCGACTCTTCAGGACAGACCCCTATAAATCAATGATGACTTATTGGCTGGATCAATTATGCAAACTTTAAAGCATTTAATGACAGGTAATGAACAAGTCTCAAGAGGGTCTGCCAGCCAACAGTATTTTGCAGTTGTAGTTACAACTCTGTAAGTGAAAAGGCTAGGTGGGAATCTGTTCCCCAGAATTAATGAAGATGATGACTTGCACTTCTTTTTGTAGACAGTACTTACAAAGGTATAAAAGGGGCTACTTCAGGGCCATATATAGAATTTGCTTTACATACCGTGAATTATTATTAATCTCAGCAGGTCCCTTCAACTTCTCTTCTAGAGTGGGCTACTAAAATAACAAATGTCTCTCAGAAAATGACATGTGTGCAGGCTGCTTTGATACATGTAGTGGGAAACAGCTACTGGAAAAGAAGTTTGCTTTCATAGTGAGAATCCATTGCAGCAGACCCTAAAATTAAACACAACAAATAAGATTGTGATAACCCAATGACAAATGCAAGTCAAATTCACTTATAGCATTCACTGAAACAAGATGTGGCAATACAGTGGTACCTCGGGTTACATACGCTTCAGGTTACAGACGCTTCAGCTTACAGACTCCACTAACCCAGAAATATTACCTTGGGTTAAGAACTTTGCTTCAGGATGAGAACAGAAATCGTGCTCCAGCAGCGCGGCAGCAGCAGGAGGCCCCATTAGCTAAAGTGGTGCTTCAGGTTAAGAACAGTTTCAGGTTAAGAACAAACCTCTGGAATGAATTAAGTACTTAACCTGAGGTACCACTGTAGTCACTGTCTTAGATGGTTTTAAACGGGGATTAGGAAAATATAATAATAATAATAATAATAATAATAATAATAATAATAATAATAATAATAGAAGGAAGCTTGGCTATAAGGTAGGGTGGCCAACACTGTGCCCTCCAGATGTTTCTAGACTACAACTCCCATCAGACCACATAGGCTATCCTTGCTGAAAGCCAAGACTTGATGGCTAAATTGCACCCTCGGGTTCTGGGGAAGGTTGAACTAAATTGAACTCTCTAACGTGCAGCTGTTGGGGGTGGGCAAGCAGTGGAAGAGGGAGGTTGCCTTCATGCACTGCTTGTGGACTTCCCAGAGGCACATCTGGCTTGTTAACGTTGAAAACATGATGCTAGACTCTTCTTATGTAATGAGCTGACCGGCTCGATAAAACTCTGGGCTTTGCTGCCTGCCAAGGACTGCAAAAACAGTCCTACGGGGTTGTTAAGTGGGTTGCATTCATCTGGGTGGGTCACAATTTGTGTATGCCTGCCAAGGCCTCTGAAAGACAGCATGTTCCTTTCCCTCCTTGATCTGTTCACCATTCCCTCTCTTACAAAAATGAGCACCCCCAATGATGTCCTTTTGTCTTTCTTTGTGCAGGGCAGCCTGAGCTATTTTCCCCTTCATGTTGGCTTTCTTATTGACCTCTTGACATTGACTTTGATGTTGTTCGCAAGGACAAAGTTGGAGAAGCCCCGAGCTTAATGAGCTGACAAAGTGTTCTGCTTCAGCATTGCATAAAGTAGGTTGAATGCTATTATTATAGAAACATTAGGGCAAAGCTAGTGGCATTACTGTACTTAAGTTTCTTATTACAGCGATTATTCAGCAAAAAGATAGAACCTTTTTTTGTAAATTGTTGAACTTAATTTGTACGTCATTCCCAACATTAACCTTCCATGCTGATGCAATTTGAGGATAATTCTCTAGATTATCAGAAGGCGCAAGTTAAACAAAGGGTTTAGGAGCAAGAAGTGGTCCCTAAGACAGAAGCAGAGATGCTGTCTTGCTAGAGTCTAGGCTAAGGATCAGACCTGTTGGATGAATCACTAAAGTGAAGTATCTGAACGCTCCCACTGTTTGCTCTTGTTTCCAGGAGAAGACAACAAAATGAAAGAAGATTGGATTTGAGGAATCAAAGTATAAAGGTTCCCGCAGTGGAGCAGAATTACTTTAAAACAGGGTATTTCTATCCCCTGGCTATAATTCTCGTAGAAAGAAATAGAGTTCAATAAATAAATAAATCTTGAAATATCCTAAAGTGTTCGTAATGAATCTTGGCTGTGCAAATGTGTGAGCGAAGGGGTGGGGGAATGCATTGCGATCTACTGCCGGCAAAAAACAAATTATTGTAAAGTTTTCTTAGGGACTGATTGCAAGGGAGAACTTTGCTCATGTTGAGTAGTACTGTTGCTCTGCCAGTAGCCCATTGATTGTAGGCTGGTGTGTCTTGTTCTTACCATGTGCAGAGATGGCGGGATCAAGCTGCTAGTAAGGGAAGCGTTTGCTTTTGATGTGCAGCCCTCAAAGTTCTACAAAGGCATCCAAGGGGAAACCACCAGAGAAATTTACAAGAGTAGGGAAAGAGCCGAGAGATCTGTACTGATTAAAAACAACAGCAACTTTTTATTTATTGATCCGTCTGCAGATTAGGCTTCCTTGGTCAGTGTTTATTAGCGTTTCATCTGACTTGATACAGCCACTCGGATCCATACGTTCAAAGTTTATCCAGTTCCACTGTGCTCCATAAATGCCCCCCACGTGCTCTTTGAATATTGTTTGCTGTAGTTGTCTGCAGTAGGTCTCAGCAAATGTTGCAAGCTGCTTTCTCTTCTGGCAGGGAAGGAGCAAACGGTCCGGCACCAACGGCTGCGGTTGTCCTTTTGCCACCGACAAAAAAAAGGACCTTCCATTTCAAATGTTTGATGGTCCACTTGCCTAGCCCCCATTCCCTTTCGTGAAGCTCGGATGGGACCATGGATTAATGGTGCTATTCCCTAAACGAACACTGGGAAATAAAACTACTGGATAAATAGAAATGTCAATATTAGCAGAGGTTCTGGAGCTGCTGGAGGGATGGTTGCAAGAGGAAGCAGTAATGGCCGTCAACTTGGATGGCTTTAATAATAATAATAATAATATTTTTTTATTTATACCCCGCCCTCCCCAGCCAAGGCCGGGCTCAGAGCGGCTTACAAGCAATAATAAAACAAGATTAATGATTACAACTTAAAAATAAAAATAAAATACAACATCAAAATAATGGAACATTAAAATATTAAAATGTAGCCTCATCGCAGGAGGAGAAGGAAAAGAAAAAAGAAAGAGAGCGAGGGAGGGAATCAAATTGGCTCCAAGCCAAAGGCCAGGCGGAACAACTCTGTCTTACAGGCCCTGCAGAAAGAAATCAGATCCTGCCGGGCCCTGGTCTCATGAAAAGGCCCTGGCTCTGGTTGAGGCCAATCTAACTTCCTTAGGGCCTGGGACCACTAGGGTGTTGTTATTTATGGACCTTGAGGCTCTCCGTGGGGCATACCAGGAGAGGCGGTCCCGTAGGTACGAGGGTCCTAGGCCATGAAGGGCTTTAAAGGTCAAAAGCAGCACCTTAAATCTGACCCTGTACTCCACCGGGAGCCAGTGTAGCTTGAAAAGCACTGGGTGAATATGCTCCCATGGCAGAGACCCCGTGAGGAGCCTCGCTGCAGCATTCTGTACCCGCTGGAGTTTCTGGGACAGCGTAGAGCGAATTACAGTAGTCAAGCCTGGAGATGACCGTCGCATGGATCACTGTGGCCAGGTCGGGGTGGGAAAGGTAAGGGACCAACTGCTTGATGCGGCGAAGGTGGAAAAATGTCACCTTGGCTGTTGCTGTAACTTGCGCCTCCATGGAAAGGGAGGCGTCAAGGATTACACCCAAACTCTTAACGGAAGGCAATGGCACTAATTGGGCCCCCACAAGAGAAGGGAGTTGGTCCCTCATCCCCATGCCATCCCAACCTAGCCATAGGACCTCTGTCTTCGAAGGATTTAGTTTCAATCGGCTCCCACGAAACCATCCAGCCACAGCTTCCAAGCATCTGGTCAGTGTGTTCGGGGCCGAGTCGGTGTGGCCATCCATCAGCAGATAGAGCTGAGTGTCATCAGCATATTGGTGACAGCCCAGCCCAAAGCTCCAGATAATCTGGGCAAGGGGGCGCATAAAGATGTTAAAAAGCATCGGGGAGAGAATTGCGCCCTGCGGCACTCCACACACCTAGTGCCACCCTCTGTCCCCGACCAGAGATAAAAGAGCACAGCCAGTTACGGGCTATGCCCTGTATACCCACGTCTGCGAGGCGGTGGTCCAGAAGATCATGATCGACCATGTCAAAGGCTGCTGACAAATCTAAAAGGATCAGCAGTCCTGACCCGCCTCGATCCAGTTGTCTACGGAGATCATCTGTTAGGGCAACCAGAGCCGTCTCCGTCCCAAAACCAGGACGGAAACCGGACTGAAATGGATCTAATGCCGATGTTTCCTCCAGAAACCTACCAAGCTGTTCAGCAACTGCTCTCTCAATTACCTTACCCAGGTATGGAAGATTTGAAACTGGGCGGTAATTGGATAGGTCTAAGGGATCTAATGAAGTTTTCTTTAAGAGTGGACACACCACTGCTTCCTTCAGTTCCCCTGGGAATGTCCCTTTAAAAGAGGATTAGGCAAATTCATGGAGGACAAATCCATGGCTACTAACCACAATGGCTATGCTCTGCAGTTGGAGACATCAATGCTTCTGAATATCAGTTGCTGGAAACCGCAGGAAGGGAGAGTGATCTTTTGCTCAAATCCTGCTTACTGGTTGCCTGCTGTGAGAACAGGATGCTGGATGAGATGGGCCACTGGTCTGATCAAGCAGGCTCATCTTATGTTATCATGTTCTTAATCTTTATACTGGTTCAGGAGGATGCCCTACAGATCATTAATTAAATTCATAGACTCACAAGGAAGGAGCCATAGCTCAAGGATAGAGCACAGGGTTTGCAAGTGGAAGGTTCCTGCTCAATGCCTGGCATCTTTGCTTGAAGACCAAGGTTTCCAGTAGGATCTATCTCTAGAAACCCTGGCAAGCTACAATCGATCAGGATAGAAGCAGGACCAGGCTAGATGGACTGACTTGTTTTGATGTGAACACCTCAAGTGTAGAAAACATGGGAGATTGGGGAAGGCGTTGGCAGAGCTCAGCAGCAGTAGCAGTTGAAGCACTAGTGGGAAACACCAGCCAATCCTGCAGGGAAGTTGAGAAGAGAGGAGGACTCCTTCACTTGCCAGTAACTCTTGAGAATGGCAGTGGAGGCACAAGATGCTTTATGGAGCACCACGCAAAACTGTGGTTGCTGAATGGCTAGTTGTCCTTGATGACAGCAGCAGAACATGTGTAGACACTCAGCAACCATGCACAGTGCTGAGGTGACCCCTGCCTCCACCTCTGCCTCTCAATGGTTATTAGTCAGGTTATTAGTCATTACCCCCACCTAGATGAAGCCAGTTTGTAGGAGCTGTAGCATTGCCAGTGTGCTGCTCCTCATAAGTTGTTCTACTCCAGCTCGCATCATCCCTAAACATGCTAGCTGGGAATGATGGGAGTTGGAGTCCAGCAACAACTGAAGGGTATCACTTTCACTACCCTTGCAATAGTGAAACTAGGCTACTGATTCATTTGACTCCAGCTGCAACAATATATTAAAGGTAAAGGTAAAGGGACCCCTGACCATTAGGTCCAGTCGTGGCCGACTCTGGGGTTGCAGCGCTCATCTCGCTTTATTGGCCAAGGGAGCCGGCGTACAGCTTCAGGTCATGTGGCCAGCATGACTAAGCCGCCTCTGGCGAACCAGAGCAGTGCAAGGAAATGCCATTTACCTTCCCGCCGGAGTGGTACCTATTTATCTACTTGCACTTTGACGTGCTTTTGAACTGCTAGGTTGGCAGGAGCAGGGTCCAAACAACGGGAGCTCACCCCGTCGCGGGGATTTGAACCGCTGACCTTCTGATCAGCAAGCCCTAGGCTCTGTGGTTTAACCCACAGCACCACCCGCATCCCTAATAATTTATCACCAGTGTCTTTTTAATTAAAATAATCTGCACATTTTTTTTCCATTAAGGAAAACCTTTAAGTCCCATAAAGAATGCCATTTCCCCCCCACCCTCTGCTGCTAGAAAGGACAAAGCAGAACAGTGTTTTAAAATGTGATGAGGCAAGAAGAGGTAATATTTTCCGATTGCTTTATACTTTCCCCCCTCTTATCTAGATTGACATTACATACCACTCATAATTGTCTGTGTCAGAAGTTAGATCCATTCTCTGTGGTTGTCTTCTGGATGAAAGTTCTCCATCCTTCACCTGTCATGATTATCTCTTTGCAGCACTTGCAGCTGCACTCAAAATATGGTTGAATGGTTGCTAAGAGGGAAATATTAAAAATTGATCCACAGTTGGAATAAAAAAAATGTAATGTATTAAGACTAGGACCAAATAGTGTAGCTTGTAATCTGTTGCTACCCAACTTGGTTTCTATTACTTCAAAATAAAACTATTGCATTTAAGGCTGTTGCTGCATACAGTTGATAATGCCAGGATTATTGGGGCGGGGTGGGGAGGTTGCTTGTATTTAGCTGATCTGAAAGGAATGTTAACTTCTGCTGTTAGAATAACTACCAAGCCTGCTCTAAACTTGATTAGTTTACATATAAGAAAATAAATATTTTAGATTAGGGTCAGCATTGCATCAAGGAAACAGCTCCTTGTCTTCCTATACAATCGTCAGAAACCTGGTGCACTCTAGATGCTTTGAACTTCAACTTACTCAGTCCCAGTCAGTGAGACCAATTGTTCAATATTAAGGGACTTGACCAACGACACTGTGGGGTGGAGGAACCAGTTTGGAGAAGGCTGTCCTATAAAAACAAAATATTTCCTAATCTTGGTTGATATCTCCTTCAATTTCTAGGAGGACACTGTTGTAAAGGAAAACAATGTTGGGCTATTTTGCCAACCCAGAGTGTGCGCAGCGACTGGGGCATTGAAATAAAAAGCTGTCTGCAATATCTTTGCTTATTTTTATTTTCGAACATATAACAATCAAAAACTACAAGTCACCACTCCTCCTCACCAGCTAGCATACAAAACATTTGATCAACTTAAATACAGTTTTCAAATAACCTGCATTCAGTGCAGAAAGTAAACTCCCCCTTTAATTAGTCAAATTGTGAAGAGACCACAGATGTGCTGCCAAGCAGGTCAAAACTGCAATCATGAAACTCTGAGTTGGCCACCTCAAGATAAAGAAATACCCAACAAACAATACCAGCTGTTCCGGGTACTACAACAATATGTAAATGACTCAGCCCCAAGTCTGATTCTTGAATTTTTAAGTGCACCCACTCTGAGACACAAAAAGTTGGCTCCACTGTTTTAGATGATATGGGAATTAACTTAGAGTGTCTCCCAAGCAAATTGTTCCATCAGATTTCTGTTCCTCAGTTGTTCCATTTCTCCTGGCCTCTGATCACTTTAGCAAAGGCTACTTTCTCACCCTCCTGTCCATAACAGTTAGTTTACAACTATTTTAGTTAGTTATCTACTTATCTATCCATCAGGCAAGGTACAACTAAAAGCAAGTCCAAATAATTGCAACAGAGTTAACTGCAAGGAAAACATGCTCAGCATTGTGGCCTTCATTCAACAATGGAAGTTCCAAATGGACAAGAATGATGAATTTATTGCAAACAGCCTCCTCCTGCATATACAGTTGTAATGTTCCTTGAAACCGCATTGGCTTTGCAAAACACATTGCACAATGTGAACCTTTAGAGCAGCTACAAAGCTTTGGATCAGAATTGTACAGCAGCTGGGTTTGAATTTTCTTTGCAATAGAGAAGTATTTGTGACCATTTTTTTAATTTTTTAAAATACACATACAACAGCAATTTTAAAACAACCAGGAATTTTAATCCAACCACAGCTGAGCCACAGGTTCTCTAGCCATGACCCAAATGAACGAAACTGATTAGAAATTAATCTTAGAGATCTTATTGACATTTCCAGCTGTAGTTGCCTGAGAAACCACAATTGCTGAAACTACGCTGGAAAGCTTTCTGTCACCTGGTAATAATAATAACTTCATTTTTAAAATATATTTTCAATATACATTCTGCATATTAAGAAATTCTATTCTGTTGCAAGCACACACAGAGAGATATGCAAGAAATACCTTTTGAAGGCAATTGGTGAATGATTCAGGGGCAGGTCTTGCCACTTGTGATGCAAAAGGAAGTGGAATAGCAGTGCAGGTGGCAAAAATGAGAACTGTAAAAATTAGCATTCAGTGCAAAGAGATACTTTTGAAAAAGAATTCATACTGAGCATAAGGAAAGCATGTATTGAGATGAAACAGAGGTGGAAGCAACTAGTGGTGGGGACTCTATATGCCTAGTGAAAAATATCTGGTAGCAAACTGCAATCAAATGGCTGGCTGATAATCATCCAGAAATGTGATTGTGTGGAGGCGTCCATATGTTAATACCTTTGATCGAGCTATAGTGAAAGGTTTCTTTCATGCTGGAAATTTTTTTGTCAGGTTTGGTATACAAAACATGCCCTTATTTCACAGTAGAAATAGCACCATCTTTTTTCAACATGACGTTTTAAGCTTTTCAGAATATTTTCTTCAAAGACTGATGGACAAAGTAATTTGACTGACACCAGCCTAGATTTCCCTGAGATTTAAAACTTGACAGTATCTATCTCTAGCTTGCAGTGGAAGTCTCCAGTGTGTTTCTTCTGACATGCTGAATCAGAAGGGCTTGCTCCTTTTCTTATAGCACTTGCAAAATAAAAATATAAAAAATCTGTCCAGGTGGCATTTTTTTCCTGCCTACTTTAACTCAACCCTCTGATGACTTGCTGAGTGAGTCAGATTGGGCAGTAATGGGTAGAATGGCCCAGGTATCCTGCAAGCCTCCTCCATATACAGTGGTATGGGTTACAGATGCTTCAGGTTACAGACGCTTCAGGTTACAGACTCCGCTAACTCAGAAATAGTACCTTGGTTTAAGAACTTTGCTTCAGGATGAGAACAGAAATCCTGCTCCAGCGTCACAGTGGCAGCGGGAGGCCCCATTAGCTAAAGTGGTACCTCAGGTTAAGAACAGTTTCAGGTTAAGAACGGACCTCCAGAACGAATTAGTTCTTAACCTGAGGAACCACTGTACTAACTGCTGGTGGGCAGCTTCAAGGCCCCTTTCTTCCCTCCTCTTATTATACCATTTAAACCAGACTTGAACTGGACAGACCTTCAGACAGACAGCACTTTCCAGTGCTGGTCTATCATCTGACAGCTCTTCGAACAGAGCAACACTTTCAAACAGAGGTATGTCCCATGACAATCTTTTATGGCTATAAAGAAAGACAAAAGGAAGTCCTTGAAGTCATCTTCCAGATTTCAACGCAACTGTAATGAACTTGTTTATTTTAAAGGAATTCTCAAAACTAGTTCAAAAATCTCTGAATTACACCTAAACAAGTTCTCATAACTACAGGGTGACCTGAACATGAATTAAGCTTCAGAGTAGAATTTTGACTGATTTCATCTTCACATTCAGTTCCTCACACCTGAGTATGGGGCCAGTGAGCCTTAGTGGAGAATTGGTTGGAACTGAGGCCCACCCACTACCTCAACTGACCCAGCTCTGGACCTTGGAGGAACATCTGGCAGCAGCAATACCAGCAAAACAACTCAAGGTGTCCATTGAGCGCTGGGCCTATCCCTCACTGATCCCTTCAGAATCGAGAGAGAGAGAGAGGAGATTTAAAGATACCTGTGGGGATTCAAACCTGTAACACACAGTACCCCAGGCAGGTGGGGACATAGGGCTAAAGCAGCTTGACAGATCAGGTCCTGGTTTGTTTCTTTTCTTTCCAACAGCTTGACATCTGCTCCCATACATCACTCCTCTGGCCTATCCGCTGCTGGTTTTCTATCTCTTGCTGTTCCTTAAATTGCTTATAGGTACTAGAGCCTTTTCTGAAAATCCCAGGGCAAGAGAGGAGGAGGGCTAGCTGGTGTGATTGCCTCAAATTATTTACTTTGATGCAGGGAGGGGAGGGGAGCAGCTGGAGAGAAAAGGGGTGTTTGGATCATGGTGTCTCTTATCTACCCAAGGTAATGTAATAACACATTGTGAGTTTTACCCTTGTTTGATTTGCTGCGCCACCCTGCAGAAGAGGGCCAGCAAAAGAAATAAGTCCTATTTATTTACCTTGGTTCCTGTTCCATTCAAGCAACAGGTGGGAACTGACCCCCAGAACTGTGTTGTGAAATACCTTCCATTTAGGTTCCTCAGCAGAGAAGTGAACCACGAACATAAATTAGGCAAAACGCAAAATGAATGATGCACATTCACAAGGGGAAGGAACAACTGGTCCTTCTTACGTTTAATCTACATTCTGCTCTGTTGGCTCTTGATTGGTCCCTTGGATTCTGACTCTCATAACTGGTCACCTTAAAAGATAGTTTGTCCAGGGTTATACAAGCAAGTAAACACACCTACATAACTTGGGAGAGCTAATCAGGCATCCAATTGGATATATATCTCCTGTGAGGAAAATGTATCTTCTACGAGTAGCGGGAAGGATCCCAATTTTGTTCTTCATCTGAGAGGTCTCTGACTCCTATGATTCCTCCGTGGCCCATGAGTAATACATTTTCGCATGTGTTCCATCTTTGCCTTTCGCAATTTGCTTATACAGCTGTTCCTGCCTATGCTGGGGAACAATAATTCCATATGTAGCCTGTTGAGACACTCAGGTAGCTGCCGGTATCTCTATTCTGTCTTTACTTTGGGCACCCAACTGGAACCATCTCTTCTCAGGGGGAGCAGACAAGGTTTAAAAGCTTCCCCCTGCCATTACAGTTGGATGACTTCCTGCCAGCAAAGGTTTTCAGAATGCCCTCACATCCACATATCATCCTTTTTCTACCTGCCACTCTGTGCTGGTTCTCAGACACAGCAGCCTAGGAACACCAGCATGGAATACGGTTTCAAAAATTTCAACAAATTAAACTTCTCCGGATTTATTATTATTTCCTCTGCCTTCCTCTCATTTTAACCTGTGCCCTTCAAATCCAGGTCTATTTAAATAAACACTTGTGCACATAAACATTCCCTGCTTAAGGGAGCTGGTTCAGAGCATCTTGAGTTATTAATGAACCCCCTTTCTCAAGGATTTTCTGTTTTCAGAGGTCCATTTTCAAGGTGGTGCATGGGGAGTTAGCTCTGTGACTCCCATTAACATCAATAGGAATCAGACAACTAAATTTCTACTCAGCACTGTTTTTCTTTTCTTTTCTTTTCTTTTCTTTTCTTTTCAGATGTAGCCTACATTGTCCCGGGGGCGGGGGATGGGACACAATCCTTTAGAAAAGGGAAAAAGAGCAGCCATACATACTCCCCTATATTTAATTATTATACCTGCAGTCCGATACCAGCTTACCTGGCAGTAGATATGGAAGAGAAATTTAAAGGCAAATCTATCAGAGCCACACTTTTCAAAACAATGTGCTGACTGAAAAACAGCCATCCGTTGAAATTTGCAGTCAACTGAATTTTGTGATGCAGTTCTGCAACCAGTGTTTATAGAATTGCATGTACGGGGTGTGTGGGGTGTGCATAAAATACATGCATTAGTGAAAATAACATGCAAAAATGCATTATATTAGGATAATTTTTTCACAAAAATGTGTACATTCGTTAAAAACTGCATACAAGAAATGTGAGAATTTAGGAGAATTTTGCACCCAAATGCTGATGAATTTGCTGCAGAAATCTGGAAAACTGAATTTAATATTGTAAAAAATGAGAAGTGAAATTGACAGACCCATCCGTACGTTGGAGTGAAATTTGTTGAATTAACAGGGACTTAATTCTGAATAGCCATATGTAGGAATGTGCTGCTAGGCTTGCCAATTTGTAGGACTTAATAAGGTAGGTTTGCCTTTAAATGTGAAGTGAATTGGATATCTTCCCCCATCTTTAAACTGAAGTGTGCTACAGGCAAAAACAAATCGTATGGTTAATATTCAGCTGTGTCAAGACAGACTGGGCAATTTTTGATAGAAATAAATACCCACTCTAGTCTTCCAGCTTCTTGGTTGTTATAAATTTAATAGCTCTTTGTGGAGTCTCTCTCTCTCTCTCTCTCTCTATGTGTGTGTGTGTGTGTGTGTGTGTGTGTGTGTGTGTATCCATATATATATCTATATATATATATCTATATATATATCTAACTATATATATATCGGACAATAACTGCTAAAAACTTATCAGCAGAAGACATGTCAGGTGTGGAATCAATGCTGATAGAAGAATATTTCGTCTGTTTACCTTTATGAAGGATCACTGATAAAACCTTTGATCCCATTAAGGATATAAACTCTTCACATACAGTCAATGACAAGTATGATGACTGAGCTGAGTTTCCACCAGCCTGGCTGTTCTTAGTGAGTGTTCAGCTAAAAAGGGATCAATTTGACTCAACAATTTGAGGATTCCACGAAAATTACCTTTGCTAGGTGACCCAGTTTTTTATTTTATTAGTGTCACAGGAAGACAGGTCTCACTGAGAAATAAACGAGCGAGTGTCACCCATACGCTTAAGTTCCTCTTGCCATTAGATGCATTCACTTTCAAATTGGTTTGTCATTTTAGCATAAACTGTATCACTTGCTTTCATCTGCAGAACACAAGCTTAGCATAGTTCAGTGCAAAAATCAAAGATGAACAGAGAAGAAGTCCCCCTCATTGCCTACTGAATCATTGATCATACAAGCATAGAGGGTATTTGCATGGAGTCTTGCTAGGAAGCTTCTGAGTTGCTTCCCGAGATATTTAGACAACTATCATATTTAGATATTCGCCCAACAAAGCCACCGCAATCCACAATCCCCATCTGTTTTAAATACTACAAACAGTCCATTTTAATTTGTGCAGTCAAATGAGGCCTGCATTGTGAGGTCAGCGTGGTGTGTAGTGGTTTGGGTGTCGGTCTAGGACCTGGGACCCCGGGTGTCAGGCGTGGAGAGTCCTCCTCTCCCTTCGGTAACTTCACAGATAAGAATTAACATGCAGTTGGTATATTTATAGTCCTTTTATTACAGCATCACGTTGCAAGCACAAATACACAGCTCCCCACAAGGAGGGCTGTTGGCTACCCTAAATCCTTCTTCTGACTTCCGCAGCATTTTAGGAGCCAATGGGAAGTTCCTCCCTCCCTCTGACTCCTTTGCTCTCTGATACGTTTGGACCACCGAGTCCGTGGTGGTGGTGGGGTCCCCCACACTCTCAAGTGACATCTCGACTAGCTGCCCCCTCCCTTCTGATTCCCTTGTCATTATCTCGGAACTGGATAACTTTCCCCTCAGCTGTTCAGCTACTGTCTCTCTCTCTGCTTCTGAACACGCTGTGGACAAGGGGGACGACGACGACTCTTCCCCCTCCAGCTCTCCATTGGAGAGAAGCTGGTCTGCCATAGAGTGCATTCCCCAGTCCTCGTCTTCAGACCATTCCCTGACACCAGGGTTCAAATCCTCACTTGGTCATGAAGCTCACTGGTTGACATTGGACCCATCACTTCTTCTCAGCCTAACCCCTCTAACAGGTTTGTTGTGAGGATTAAATGGCAGGCGGACTATGCACATCACCCTGAGCTCCTTGAAAAAGAAGGTAGAATATAAATGCAGCAAATGAATGAATGTGCAAATGAATGATTTAATGAATGAATGAATACGAACACTAAGAAGTTGGTTCATTAAGGGGAATGGGGCACTGCTCCACCAATCTGCTTGCTCTTCCCGCCTGCTTCCTTTCTTACAGCCATTCAAAGAGTGACTCTGCCTGTCATTGGTTCTGGCTGACCATTGAATGGCCTTCCACCCCAACAGTCCCAATGGGCACCAGCCTTCGCTGAGCGCCAGTATTAAAAGACATTCTCAGTGGCTGCCCACTGTGGTGCTTTGACTTCTGCAAGGATTCTGCTTCTGTGTTTGTGGTATTATTATTATTATTATTATTATTATTATTATTATTAGCCCAAACTGGGAATAGTTCCAGCCCAGATCTTAGCACTTGCATACCCTCCAACACTTCTCTGATGAAAATAGGGACATCACATTCCATAATGATAATGTTACTATTTATAGCCCACATATCTTACTGGGTTGCCCCAGCCACTCTGGGCAGCTCAAGACATAATAAAACCCATGTGTCTATGGAACCCTTTATTGGGGTTTATATTTTATGAATACTTCTCTCTACCCCTCTGCTACGTTATGCTTTGGTGTAAATATAATTCAGCAGAATGGCATGTGAAGGGAAATGAAGTAGAAGGGAAATGACAAGTAGAATACCATAACCCTGATTCAAGCCTATGTGGTCCCAGCCCTGAGACCCTGAAGAGCACCAATTACTGCTTGGTAGAGGTGGCGTGAATGGGAAATGGACAGCAGAATCCAAACGCCAAAAACCACCTGGATGAGCGAGTTTGGAATAGGTGGATCTTGGGCTGCCCTGGCTGAGCTGGCATTAACTCCTTCATCCCAGCTCAGCTGGGGATACGCAGGCAAAAGCCCCTCAAACCAGTGGAGCTGGAAAGTTTGACCTCCTGCATTATTCAACCTTATTAGAATCATAGAGTTGGAAGGGACTCAAGCCCAACCCCCGGCAATGCTGGAATCGCAGCTAAAGCATCAAGGCTCAACCAGCATAACTTAAGCCTGAAGAACTTATACCAGTATAAGACCCCAAAAGGGGAGGGGCGTAGGAAGGGTGGTGGTGGGGGAAGACTGCCCCTGGTGCCCTCACTGAGGGGGGTGACATTCGGTGTGCTGTCCGCCCGTGACTCCCAAGCCTACCCCAAACCGTCGGAGGAGGGAGGAGCTGCACTGCTTTGTCGGCGGTATTCCCCTCTTCCCCCTTCATTCTGACAGCTTGGGGGAGGCTTGGGAGTCTCGGGCGGGCAGTGTGCTGCATGTCCATCATGGACCGCTCGCTCCGCCCCCGTGGGCGACTCACTCCACCCCCGACTGCAGGGCGTGCACGCCGCTCCAGGCACCCAAGCGGCTATCCCGCACCTGGGAGGGCATCCTCTGCACCACGCCCCACTCGGGAGCGCGCCATGCCCCCTTGGGAGCGCACCCGCCCTGGGCAGTGTGGGCATATGCTCCGCCTCTGCAAAGGGGGGCATTCCAGAGGCATCCCCTTTCCGCTCAGTCACATGACCTTGCAACCTGGCAGAATTTACGGTGGCAAAAAGTTGAACTCTATTGTTTTCCCCTCTGCCCATTTCAGCCCTGCTCCTGAACAGAATTAGCAATACAGTGGTACCTCGGGTTACATACGCTTCAGGTTATAGATGCTTCAGGTTACAGACTCTGCTAACCCAGAAATAGTACCTCGGGTTAAGAACTTTGCTTCAGGATGAGAACAGAAATCCAGCGGCACAGCGGCAGCGGGAGGCCCCATTAGCTAAAGGGGTGCTTCAGGTTAAGAACAGTTCCAGGTTAAGAACGGACCTCCAGAACGAATTAAGTACATAACCCGAGGTACCACTATAGGGGTAACTTACGCCTGCTTAACTTTGGCTTGTGTTAAATTCCACTGGCTTCCTCATCGTAGGATTGCTTTCCCCACCTCTTTTCATCTCCCTATCCCATACAGTTGATCAGAGTCCCTACCTGTGCACAGGCCTAGCAGATGGAGCAGGTAGGGGATTTCTTTGCATACAGCAGTTTTTTGTATGCTCGATTCTCCAACCAGCCACCCAGTTACTGATACATGTGTGAAAGCTTGCTTCCACATGTGTTTGGCCCCTAGCTGGATTGGGGCAATCAGCTCTTTACTTAATACACCTTTGGTTCATGGTGTGAAAATCGAGAGAGAAGTGATATTTTTGTTAATGTGTTTGAAAAGAAAAGATCTCTCTTCAGAAGGGGGTGATAAATTCTTTCCTCCCTCTTTGTCTTCTTTCCTTTCCCTCAATTTTTTTGGTCTTTCTTTCCATTTTGTGAATTGGTGCTATTATTAGAGATGGGGAAGAAATTTGATTCTGTGTGCATTTTAAAGAGGAGCTATCTAACACGCAGTTCACAAACAGAAGCGCTGCTAAAATCCGTACATCTCTGCATTGAGCGATGCAGTTCCCCAACCAAATAATGTATCCAAAAAGGCACCTATTAGGAGGATAGGTGCCTAAAATGTATATAGGAATGATTGAAAATAGCATACCAAAGGTAATTTGGGGGTAATTGCTTGCCAGAAAAAATGTGTTCATTGCTCAAAATGTGTACATTAAGGGAAATTTGCACTAAAATGCTGACAAATTATCATGAGGTTTGTTTTGTAATTGAGTGAAAATATAAGGAACTCATTTTAAGAATGGAGAAACGAGAAACAAAATGGATCAATCTGCCCATCCCTAGTTATTCATCAACCTTGCTTACCTCTGATTTTCTCATGTTAGGGTTGTCATATTCCAAAAAGTGAAAATCCAGAGCTTTTTTTTTTTTAGTTTTGCCAAAAGTTGTTGAGCTTTTTTCTCCAAAATCTACACTTATGACATTTCAGCGATTCCCTCCTCCCCCAACACTGTTTAAGAGGGCCGAATATCAGGTATGTCTGGGAAATTCTGGACGTATCGCAACCCTATCTTATGTGCCCGTAACAAACAAGAAAGGGTATGTGGAGTTAAATGAGAAGTGTATGTGTGCATTCGTGAGTATGAGAGAGAGAGAGAGAGAGAGAGAGAGAGAGAGAGAGAGAGGGAGAGAGAGATGGGGATGATTCCATTTTATTATGTATATATATTAGCTCTGTATTGCATGATCCATTTTTTAAATTTTAAAATTTGGATTGATAAACCCATAAACATTTAATGTTTGGGAGCTAAACACAGAGAGAAAGTAATAGAAGCAGAGAGAAGACTCAGGCGGCGACACAGTTCTTACTCAGTGTGGCAGCAGAGTCTACCCCCCAAAACTGGCTGTGAACCTTAAGCCCTCAGCTCAGCTTCAGAAACTGATTGCATCACAGAGGTGATGCCTTCAATCTGCTGGGATGAAAGTTGTGCATTATATGCTGAAGTACTTGTATCTGGGGACCAGGGTTCCTTCCCCTCACCCATCCCATTTCGGCGTGCAGAGTACCATATTGACATTCAAATAATAGCATTCAATCCTTTGAGCTCTCTGGTATCTTTGACCCATATTAGCAGCCGCCTGGCAAGCAGCCGCGGTAGTGAGCACAGCGAGGGGGGTGAGAGCACAGAGCGGGATGAAGAAACATAAATACAAATGCGTATTCTCTCTCTTCTGAGTTGCACAACGCACACTGGTTGCTACAAGGGCTGTTCACAAGACACACATGCAGAGGAAGGAATCCACGTAGTTTTCCACCACACGCTCCTCCCCACTTCTGTGCTCACAATAAAGCAAGAAAATCTATACATATTTATGAAGCTCTGGTGCCTGGGTCTTTTTTTTTTTTTTTTTTTGATCTGCAGGCTTTTCAATTTTGGACAGAGGGTTTCATGGCAGTAGTGGCATGGTGACAGGAAGAGGAGGATGGATGCGAGATGGGAAGCGACAGAGATCCCCTCCTTTCATTTCTGCACTCAGCTCTCCACCTCTGCCCAGAACTCTGCTGACAAAATATTTCACCCTTTTTGGTATTCTGATTCTATGGCACCTTTCCTTAGTCTGCTTTTCAAGCGGTGGCAGCTGGTGCCCATTGGGACTGGCTGGAGGAAGGGAGGGAGGCCCACAGTAGGTGGCGCTAGAGCTAACGGCAGGCAGAGCCAACTCATTATCGTTGTTTGGGGTTTGACAAGGGAAACGCTGAGATTAAGGAAGAAGCAGCTGACAAGCAATACCGCCCTCTGGACTGATTGTAAGTAGGAAGGAAGGCAGTTGGAGACAACTGAAGCGAGTGGGGCAGAGCTCCATTCACCCTTAAGAACCAGCAGCCACTGTTCCCCATTATACTTGTCCCATGACCTTTGTTCTTCCATGTTCTCCTCAGCTGAATAACCATCTGCTGCTGCCATGGGACATGGGTGGCGCTGTAGTCCAAACCAATGAGCCTCTTGGGCTTGCTGATCGGAAGGTTGGCAGTTCGAATCCCCGTAATAGGGTGAGCTCCCGTTGCTCTGTCTTGGCTCCTGCCAACCTAGCAGTTTGAAAGCACGGAGTGTGAGTAGATAAATAGGTACCACTGCAGTGGGAAGGTAAACAACGTTTCTGTGTGCTCTGGTTTCTGTCCCGGTGTTTAGTCATGCTGGCCACATGACCCATTAAGCTGTCTGTGGACAAATGCCGGCTCCCTTTGCCTGAAAGAGAGATGAGCGCTGCAACCCCATAGTTGCCTTTGACTGGACTTAACCGTCCAGTGGTCCTTCACCTTTTTTTACCTGCTGCTGCCACTGCCACCAGCCAAGTCCTCCAGAGCTCATCCACCTAGGAGAATCCATCTAGAACTGATCTAGAGCAGGGATAAACGAGAGTTTCCCACAGCGAATGTGAATAAGTTTTAATAGTGTTGACTAGTTTGACTAGTTGGTCAATAACAAAATGGAAAATCCCTCCCTTTGCATTTCCCCCCTCCCCCCGTTACACAGTTATAGCCTATTAAGACACATTTTCTATGTCTTCCCCCGTCATTTACATTTTAGAGAACTCTCTCCCCCAACCCCACCCCAACGAGGCACACATTAACATTCACAAACCATTTCGATGTTTGGAGGAGGGCAAAAGGGACTGGAAGGAGACACCAAAGGAAACAAGCACTCCATTCATAATTAAACTCCTTAACACATAGGAACAGTTTACCAGCGGTGTCAAGCATCTCCATAGGCGAGACCGCGTCAATATTTTTCATAAGTAAACAGCTAAATAACCAAGTAAGAAACCCCATTCCCCCGACATGGTGGATTCATTACAGTTCAGTTTCAAAAATGTTCTGAATCTTTTGCAGGCATTTCTTGGAAATTTCCATTCTGTGATCCCCGCAGAGAGTCTCTCTCACTCGCTATGGACTAATAAACATTTAGCCAACTTAAATAACTTAGATAGATTTAAGTATTTTACAAATATGGGCAGAGTGGATGAATACTTATCCAGCACAGAAGAAACATTCCACAAAGCCCTTTTGTCTCCCTGGTTGCATTCCTATTTTTCCAGTTTTATGGGAGATTTCCCCCTCCTGACCCACCCCCTGTCTTTTAACATTTCACATTTTGGATAGAACATCAGCTGCCTCAGATCAAAAGAGGAAAAAGGAATTGCCTAATACCAAAATGGTTTAATAAAAGTGCATATCATGCATCTCAAGTGGTTGGTCCATGGCATGCCTTTAAACCCATTATTATTTTATTATGTTATCTACCTCCTCAAAGGCTCAAGGATTTTCAGTTGATTAACTCCCTAACTTTCAACCCATCAGTCAGCTAACTGACCAATTAATATACATGTTGCTGCAAAGGAGACAAAGACTCTGTAAAGTCTTACTAATTTATTGTGGCACAAGCTTTTCCAGGCAAGAGCCCATATTACAATAACTCATCAGATATTATAGCAACTCATTTCAGATGTTATTTTGAGACAACTTTGGATCCGAATGATGAAATAGTCTCAGAATAACACCTGAAATGAGTTACTCAGGCCAGTGGTCCATCTAGTCCAGTATCCTGTTTTCACAGTGGCCAACCAGATGCCGATGGGAAGCTCAGAAGCAGGACCTGAATGCAAGAGCAGTTTCCACCAATTGGTATTGAGAAAGCCTCTCCTCCTCCCGGAGGGGAGGGATTGTGATCGGGAACCATTCCCACGCTTTGCAGGGGGCGTTCAGGCCCCTACTTGCCATCATCGCTGACGCGCCGCGCTCCCCGGTCAGTCTTCCAATTGGTGGGAAGCTTGGGAGCGTGGTTTAGCTGCTCAAATGCGGCCGCAGCAGCTCTTCCCCTCATTGCGCTGCCGGATTTCTTCTGGTCACCCACCCACCCTTCCTTTTAGTTCATCGCTTTGTGCTTGACCTTGCTATGGACCCATGGTTGGTCACCTTGGTTGCCCAAGGGGCCTGGTAGAAGTTTTTACCCAGTTGGCAAATTGGCACCAGCCTCTTGGTTTTTCACCTACCTCATAGCAAATCATCACAACTTTTCCGGTAATGGCGGTTAGGCATTGGAATGTGTTGTTGGTGTATGGAAGGGCAGGGTGTGGTTATCGCCTACCCCTTCACTTATGGGTATTCTGTTAAAGGAATCCGGCGGTCGTAGATCCTGTCCGATGCCCTGCTGTGGCTGGGGGCCATGGCACGACCCCCGGTGACATCAGGGGAGAGCTTACAGTTGTATTTGCATCAGCAGGCTCCCCCTACTGGTGGTTAACCCTTGTTAGACTCACCCCTCCCTGAGTGGGTGGAGTCAAGATTTGCTGTTTTCCAATGCTTAAGCCAATACCTCTCACATGCTGTAATCAATAAAGTTGTGGCCTTTTCTAGCCCATTAACCTAACATACTGTGTCCATGTGTCTTTATTATCCCCAAGTGGGGGCGGGGGGGCAGGTCCTCGAATCACAAGCATACTGTTTCTGACAATGGAGATAGAACATAGCCATCAGGGTTAGCAGCTACTGAGAGCCTGATCCACCACGAATTGGTCTAATCTTCTTTTAAAGGATTTTCCCAGAGAGAAAATGGGATTCGTCGTTGGCACTGCAGCGTTCAGATACGCCACTGCAGATATGGAAAGGGCTTCTTGCAATGGCTAAATTCCTAGCCTCTGTTAGCCGTTGGAGATGATGGTGCAGGAGGCCAATTGTGGGGGATTTCACCTGCTTGTAAGGCTTCTCAAACAAGCTGGATCATTGGCCGGCCACTGTCCTTCCCTGGCTGCATGCTCTGGGCCACATCACTGCTCTGTAGAATTATATCTGAGGTGTAAAGTGCAGCAGAGCCCACAAATGTTCTGCCCAGGAATACTCAAAAGTCAGAACAGTGACTTAAAAAGGAGGGAACACACCTCTGAGAGCCTTTCTCTTAACCTTGAAGGGCTGCAACCAACCCCACAACCCCAGGGCTCTGGTCATTGGTTCACTAGGGAGATGGGCCCCTGGCATCCCTTGTTAGAATTTGACCACTGATCACTCTGCTCTTTCGGTGGTACAGACTGGCAAGCAGGCAAAGGCCCTGTCCAGGGCAAAGTTGCTAGTATAGGCAGACATCCTTTCCCTGGAGGGAAGCGCCAGCGCTTAATGGCGGATTTCTCCCGGAGCTCCGGGGGAGATCTGCTTCGTAGGTTCGGGTCCTGTCAGCTACGGCGGAGCGGGGACCCTTAAAAATCACAGGCGTGTTGCCTGAGAACTGGAGACTCGGCGGGCACCTTTGCGCCCCCCCGACGCTGTGAAATAGCCTTTTTAAAGGCTGCGGATCAGCGGAGGGTGTGAGGAGCGGTGCTGAGAGTCGTCTTCACCCAGCCTGCGAAGCGAAGCCGCGTCGCCATTAGCGGAGAGCGCTGATTTCTTCCGGCAAAATTGGATTAAAAGAACAACTATCCGTGAGTAGGATTGACCGCTAAAATACAATTGGACATTAAAAGTTAAGAAATTGGGCACCGAGACGGATAAGCACTAAAAAGGAAGTCTGCTTTCCGTTCTGTAGCAAGATCAAAGCGAAAGGCATTCTAGCTGTAACTGCTTGAGAGGAAATTTGCGGGAATTAAGAAATCCACCACCAAAGCAAAGAACTCCCTCCCCGAAGGCAGAAGGGGGGGGGGAGAAGATTTTAAAGTGTTTTTCTGCCAACTTTAAAGAACTGAGTTAAATACCGCTGTTCTTAAACCTGGGATCGGACTGCCGGAGAAAAGGAACCGGCTAAGGACTGTTGCTATAAGAAGGTTAAAAAGTATCTTTAATTGACTTTGGTTACTCTCAACTTGAAATACTTATTTCGTTGCATCGTAAAGTTACTTACAGGACATTATTGACTTGGGTCCCTTAGAAAGAGAAAAGAACAATTGGAAGGGACCAGGAAAACTTTTGTTTACTTTTAGGAGAGTGTGGGACTATTTGGAGAAGTATAAAAATTGACTCTGCGCCCTCTAGAGGACTTACAAATTGTTACAGCAACAAGTGAAGTGTAAAATCTGAGAACTTTTGTTTGACAGCTTAAGAGTGTGGGAATGACCTTGACTAAAAGATCTTGTTATGGCAGATGGTAAAGAGAAAGGGGATTCACAAGAAACAACCTTGAGATCTGGCAGACAATATAAAATTGATTCTTTCATGCAGAGAAGGGCTTCCGTATCAGGAGCCTCTGGAACTACAGCTGCCCCAAAGGCAAGAGTGAAAACAATGTCTACAGAAGAATCATTTGCCAAGGTACTGGAGAAGATAAATGATTCTTTGGAGGAACTAAAAAAGCAAGGTGCAGAAACTAAAGCACAAGTTGCTGAAACTAAAATACAAGTTGCTGAAACAAATAAGAAAATTGAAGAAATCTCTGGGAAAATTGATTCAAATACAAAATGCATAACTGACCTTGGGAACAAAGTGAACTCAAATGCAGAAGCAATTGGGAAATTATTGGAAGAATCATCTACAACAAGAAAGATAGCTGAGGAAGCTAAAGAAATTGCAACTGCTGCTGAGGGAAAGTTTCCACCAGTGTTCAAGAAACTAGATGAGTATGAACTGGCACTTTCTATGCAAGATTTGCAACGCAAGGAGAGGAACCTAAGGATCAGACTTGTGCCAGAAAAGGAAGGAGATAACCTGGTGGACTACCTGACAAAAGAATTTTCTGACTTTTGGAAGCAGGAGTTGGATAAAGAAGAATTTAAGATAGAAAGTGCATTTAGACTGGGAGCAAGGCAGAGGAAGAACAGACCCAGAGACTGCTTAATAACTCTGAGATCAAAGGAGGAACGGGACAAAATACTGAACCTGCATTACCAAACAACCCTTCGAATTGAAGATTTTCACATCGAGATTTTTAAAGATATTCCTAAAAGCATTTTGGACGCAAGAGGACACTACAAGGACCTGGTGATACTGCTGAAAAGGAATTACATTCAATTTAGGTGGGAGTTTCCCCAAGGCTTGTCTTTTAAATATAAGGGGAAGAAAAGAAGAATAAAGACAGTGAGTGATAAAGACAAGTTCCTAGGAGAACACGAAGAAGACCTACAGAAAGAGACGTTTCCAGGGCAAGGGCATCCTTCACTAGATACGGACACGGAACCACCGACAAACGAGGAACAAAAATTGGGAGCTGTAGGAGGAAAGAGTAAATAACCCCATCATGTCTCTGCAACTTCTAACCTGGAATTGTAACGGCTTAAATATTCCCAGAAAAAGGAAAAATATATTTCATGCTCTAAAGAAAGACCAATTGGACTTGATTTGTCTACAAGAGACCCATGTGACAAGAGCACATAGGAAATTATTAATAAATAAAAGACTGGGACAAGAATTTATATCTTCAGACAGAGTAAAAAAGAGAGGAGTAGTGATTTATGCAAAGGAAAAGCTGCAACCGAAACAAATCTTCAAAGACGACCAAGGAAGATATTTGGCAATTGAAATCCAATCTCAAGGAGAAAAGTATCTGATAGTGGGAGTCTATGCGCCAAATGAAGGGAAAGCTGAATTTTTCAAGAAGTTGCATGAGACTTTGATGGACTATATGGATTATAATCTAATTATGATGGGAGACATGAATGGAGTAGTTTCAATAAATATGGACAAAGCACAAAGACAGGTAGTAACAAAAGATGGAAGACTACCAAAGACCTTTTTTGAAATGACTGACAATATGGACTTGATAGATATTTGGAGAACAAAACACCCACTAGAAAGAGAGGGAACCTTCTTCTCTGAAGCCAAAATGACATGGACAAGGATCGACCAAATTTGGGTGACTAGCAGTATGGCGCAGAACATAAAGAGAGTGGAAATCTGCCCAAAAACTTTCTCCGACCACAATGCAGTAAAGATGGTGATGAGACAAACAACAACTGGCTCCTTTAGATGGAGAATGAATGACACTTTACTTAGAGATGAGGAGATTTGCAAGAAGGCCCAAAAGACTCTGAAAGATTATTTTGAAATTAATTTAAGGACTAAAGTAGAAAAAAGAATAATATGGGACGCAAGCAAAGCCGTGATGAGAGGGTTTTTGATACAACAAAACACATTAAAGAAAAGAAAACAAAATGAGAGGAAGGAAAAAATTCTGGAAAAGATAAAAGAAGGGGAAAAGAAACTAAGATTGAAGCCGAAATCACAAGAGATTTTAAGAGAAATCAAATTTTATCAAACACAATATATGGAGCTGACGAATCAAGAATTAGAGTGGAAAATTAAACAAATGAGACAAAAGACCTTTGAATCTGCTGACAAATGTGGCAAGTTATTGGCTTGGCAAATAAAGAAGAGACAAAAACTCAACACGGTAACAAATATAGAAGTGGAAGGAAAGAATATAAGCAACCCAGCTGAAATTAGGAACTGCTTTCAGAACTACTTTAGACAACTTTACACACAAGGGCCGCAGAAGGAAATGGACATACAACAATTCCTCGAGGAAAATGGGCTGAAAAAGGTCTCGCAGGAAAGTAAGACCATTTTGAACCAGGAGATATCAGCACAAGAAATAGAAGATGCCATTCAAGGCATGGCGTTGGGCAAATCCCCAGGACCGGATGGACTGACTTCCAAATATTATAAAGTACTGAAGGAAGGGTTGATACAACCTTTGAAGGAAGTCTGTAACGAGATTATGGAGGGGAAAAGGGCACCCGATACGTGGAGAGAGGCCTACATTACACTTATACCAAAGACAGAGACTGAAAAGACCCAACTTAAAAACTACCGACCCATCTCGTTATTGAATGTGGATTACAAAATCTTTGCTGACATTTTAGCAAAGAGACTGAAAAGAGTATTGATGGAGGAGATTCATGGGGACCAAGCAGGCTTTCTCCCGAAAAGGCATTTGTCGGATAATGTAAGGAATATAATTGACATTTTGGAAAAGTTGGAAGTGAACATAAACACTAAGGCTGTTTTGATATTTGTGGACGCCGAGAAAGCCTTTGACAACATTTCTTGGAGCTTTATGTTGAAGAACCTCCGGGGGATGGGGGTAGGCCAAGGGTTTGAGAATGGTATAGGTGCAATTTATTCTGAACAGAAAGCAAAATTAATTGTAAATAATGTGGTTACAGAAGAGTTCAAGATTGAAAAAGGGACACGACAGGGGTGCCCTATCTCCCCATTACTTTTTATATCGGTCCTGGAGGTTTTGCTTAATATGATTAGGAGGGACCAGTTGGTTAAAGGGATTCAGGTCGGAGCTAAACAATATAAACTGAGAGCATTTGCAGATGACCTAGTACTTACATTGCAAGAGCCAGAAGCTAGTACGAAAAGAGTTTTGGAAATAATCCAAGAGTTTGGTCAATTGGCAGGATTTAAATTGAATAAGTTAAAAACAAAGGTATTGGAGAAAAATCTAACACAGGTTGAAAAAGAAAGGTTTCAGAATGAGACAGGGCTGACTGTGGTTAAAAAAGTGAAATATTTGGGTATAAATATGACAGCTAAGAATGTGAATTTATTTAAAGATAATTATGAAAAAACTTGGACAGAAGTGAAAAAAGACTTGGAGATTTGGTCAAATTTAAAGCTTTCCTTGTTAGGTCGAATCGCAGTTATAAAGATGAATGTATTGCCAAGAATGCTGTTTTTGTTTCAAGCACTGCAAATAATGGACAAAATGGATTGTTTCAAGAGGTGGCAAAAAGACATATCTAAATTTGTCTGGCAGGGCAAAAAGCCCAGAATTAAATTTAAGATATTAACGGATTCAAAGGAAAGAGGGGGGTTTGCCCTGCCAGACTTCAAACTGTACTATGAAGCGGCAGCCCTCTGCTGGCTGAAAGAATGGCTGCTTCTTGAAAACACAGACATTTTGGACTTGGAAGGTTTTAATAATATTTTTGGGTGGCATGCATATCTGTGGTATGACAAGGTTAAAGCACATAAAAGTTTTAAAAACCATATTGTCAGAAAAGCATTATTAAATGTTTGGATTAGATATAAAGATTTGCTGGAAAACAAAACTCCAAGGTGGTTGTCGCCAATGGAAGCTAAGGCAGTTAAAAAGTTAAATATGGAGTCTAAGTGGCCAAGATACTGGGAAATTTTGGAAAAGGAAGGGGACAAACTGAGATTGCAGAGTTTTGAGAAACTAAAAGGGAAGGTGAGAGATTGGTTGCATTATCACCAAATAAATGAAGTGTTTAAATTGGACAGTAAAGTTGGCTTCCAGGTGGAAAAATCCAAATTGGAGACTGAATTGTTAGAATCCAGTACTAAGAATTTGTCAAAAATGTATAATTTGCTGCTGAAATGGAATACACAAGATGAAATGGTTAAATCAGCTATGATTAAATGGGCTCAGGACATTGGTCATAATATTTTGTTTGCTGACTGGGAAAAGTTGTGGACCACCGGGATGAAATTTACGGCATGTAATGCCTTAAGAGAAAATATTATGAAAATGATATATAGGTGGTACATAACCCCGGTCAAGCTCGCAAAGATTTACCATTTGCCTGACAATAAATGTTGGAAATGTAAAGAAAAGGAAGGTACATTTTTTCACCTTTGGTGGACGTGCCCGAAGATTAAGGCATTCTGGGAAATGATCTATAATGAACTCAAAAAGGTATTTAAATATACTTTCACCAAGAAACCAGAGGCCTTTCTCTTGGGTATTGTCGGCCAAGGGGTGTTAAAGACAGACATAACGTTTTTCATGTATGCTACAACAGCAGCTAGAATACTCATTGCGAAGTACTGGAAGACGCAAGATCTACCCACACTGGAAGAATGGCAGATGAAGGTGATAGACTACATGGGCTTGGCAGAAATGACGAGCAGAATCCGAAACCAGGGAAGAGAAACAGCGCAAGAAGAATGGAAAAAATTCAAGGACTATTTAAAGAAATATCATAAAGTTAATGAGAGTTAGAATGATGATGGATTGGAAAGTAAACGGTTACTATTAGTAATGGTTAAGACAAGGAGAATAAAGAAGATTAGCTTAAACTTAAATTAAAATAAGGGAAGATTTGCTGAGTAATTGATAAGAATTTGGAATACAGAAAAGGGAGGCATGAGGAAGTCGGGGAAGGAAGGTATAAGAAATCAGGATATGAAATGGTACATGTTTTTTGTTTTGCTTTTGTCTTTGTATGTTTATCTATGTTGTGTTTATATGGAAAAATTTTTGAATAAAAATACTTTAAAAAAAAAAAATACAGTTCAGTTTCAAAAATGTTCTGAATCTTTTGCAGGCATTTCTTGGAAATTTCCATTCTGTGATCCCCGCAGAGAGTCTCTCTCACTCGCTATGGACTAATAAACATTTAGCCAACTTAAATAACTTAGATAGATTTAAGTATTTTACAAATATGGGCAGAGTGGATGAATACTTATCCAGCACAGAAGAAACATTCCACAAAGCCCTTTTGTCTCCCTGGTTGCATTCCTATTTTTCCAGTTTTATGGGAGATTTCCCCCTCCTGACCCACCCCCTGTCTTTTAACATTTCACATTTTGGATAGAACATCAGCTGCCTCAGATCAAAAGAGGAAAAAGGAATTGCCTAATACCAAAATGGTTTAATAAAAGTGCATATCATGCATCTCAAGTGGTTGGTCCATGGCATGCCTTTAAACCCATTATTATTTTATTATGTTATCTACCTCCTCAAAGGCTCAAGGATTTTCAGTTGATTAACTCCCTAACTTTCAACCCATCAGTCAGCTAACTGACCAATTAATATACATGTTGCTGCAAAGGAGACAAAGACTCTGTAAAGTCTTACTAATTTATTGTGGCACAAGCTTTTCCAGGCAAGAGCCCATATTACAATAACTCATCAGATATTATAGCAACTCATTTCAGATGTTATTTTGAGACAACTTTGGATCCGAATGATGAAATAGTCTCAGAATAACACCTGAAATGAGTTACTCAGGCCAGTGGTCCATCTAGTCCAGTATCCTGTTTTCACAGTGGCCAACCAGATGCCGATGGGAAGCTCAGAAGCAGGACCTGAATGCAAGAGCAGTTTCCACCAATTGGTATTGAGAAAGCCTCTCCTCCTCCCGGAGGGGAGGGATTGTGATCGGGAACCATTCCCACGCTTTGCAGGGGGCGTTCAGGCCCCTACTTGCCATCATCGCTGACGCGCCGCGCTCCCCGGTCAGTCTTCCAATTGGTGGGAAGCTTGGGAGCGTGGTTTAGCTGCTCAAATGCGGCCGCAGCAGCTCTTCCCCTCATTGCGCTGCCGGATTTCTTCTGGTCACCCACCCACCCTTCCTTTTAGTTCATCGCTTTGTGCTTGACCTTGCTATGGACCCATGGTTGGTCACCTTGGTTGCCCAAGGGGCCTGGTAGAAGTTTTTACCCAGTTGGCAAATTGGCACCAGCCTCTTGGTTTTTCACCTACCTCATAGCAAATCATCACAACTTTTCCGGTAATGGCGGTTAGGCATTGGAATGTGTTGTTGGTGTATGGAAGGGCAGGGTGTGGTTATCGCCTACCCCTTCACTTATGGGTATTCTGTTAAAGGAATCCGGCGGTCGTAGATCCTGTCCGATGCCCTGCTGTGGCTGGGGGCCATGGCACGACCCCCGGTGACATCAGGGGAGAGCTTACAGTTGTATTTGCATCAGCAGGCTCCCCCTACTGGTGGTTAACCCTTGTTAGACTCACCCCTCCCTGAGTGGGTGGAGTCAAGATTTGCTGTTTTCCAATGCTTAAGCCAATACCTCTCACATGCTGTAATCAATAAAGTTGTGGCCTTTTCTAGCCCATTAACCTAACATACTGTGTCCATGTGTCTTTATTATCCCCAAGTGGGGGCGGGGGGCAGGTCCTCGAATCACAAGCATACTGTTTCTGACAATGGAGATAGAACATAGCCATCAGGGTTAGCAGCTACTGAGAGCCTGATCCACCACGAATTGGTCTAATCTTCTTTTAAAGGATTTTCCCAGAGAGAAAATGGGATTCGTCGTTGGCACTGCAGCGTTCAGATACGCCACTGCAGATATGGAAAGGGCTTCTTGCAATGGCTAAATTCCTAGCCTCTGTTAGCCGTTGGAGATGATGGTGCAGGAGGCCAATTGTGGGGGATTTCACCTGCTTGTAAGGCTTCTCAAACAAGCTGGATCATTGGCCGGCCACTGTCCTTCCCTGGCTGCATGCTCTGGGCCACATCACTGCTCTGTAGAATTATATCTGAGGTGTAAAGTGCAGCAGAGCCCACAAATGTTCTGCCCAGGAATACTCAAAAGTCAGAACAGTGACTTAAAAAGGAGGGAACACACCTCTGAGAGCCTTTCTCTTAACCTTGAAGGGCTGCAACCAACCCCACAACCCCAGGGCTCTGGTCATTGGTTCACTAGGGAGATGGGCCCCTGGCATCCCTTGTTAGAATTTGACCACTGATCACTCTGCTCTTTCGGTGGTACAGACTGGCAAGCAGGCAAAGGCCCTGTCCAGGGCAAAGTTGCTAGTATAGGCAGACATCCTTTCCCTGGAGGGAATTTACTTGGAACTAACTTCTGTGCTAATCTGACACAAACAAACCTGGAAGCCTCATTAGCACTTCATTCCCTTGTCTGGTCCATTACCCTGGCACTTTGTTGAATGACATCACTCTTGTTCTGGGAAAAACTACACTCTAGATCAGGCATGTCCAAAGTCCATTTTGGGGGCCTAATCCAGCCCACTGGTCAGTTTAATCCGGCCCCTGTGGCAGTTTATTTACTGGGGTAAAAATAAATAAATAAAGCTCATCAACCTCAATCCTTAAAAAAGGTCAACAACAACTTTGGTTGGCCGATGTTAGTTTCTGTTCTTATCACTGTGCAGCTGCTTGGAGTCAGGGCTCTGTTTACATTCCAGAGACCTTCCAGACTGTGGGAAGTCTCACGGAAGGGGAGACGGGATGTGACGTTAGTGGTTTCCTGTTTCCTTTGTTCCTTTGTTCAGTTGCTCTCTGCTTTCATAGAGAGAGGATGTATTTTATGTCTGCGTAGCTTAGAAATAAAGCATAGCAATGTAGCCCAAACCTCTCGTCTCTTTCCTGTGCTGGAAACTCTGCTGAAGAATGTGCCTGAGGCCTCATCAAAGGCTCAGGTCGTTATTCGTCAGGAGGCGATTCTAAAGACTCGGGGGAAGAAAATGAGCTTTATCAGCTTGGCCGAGCAGAGATCCCTACAGCCCTTTGGCCGGTCCCCACGGCCCTTCACTTCATCAAATCTGGCCCTCTTTGAAAAAAGTTTGGACACCACTGCTCTAGATGCTTGGAAAGTTCTGATCCAGGTGCCAAATACAAGCTTGCAGGACATATGTACCTATTATGCATTTATGTTTCTTGTTATCCTTGCACATTGAAACATTCAAAGGTGCCCTGGTTCTCTGTATTCATAGAATCATAGAATTGTAAATTTGGAAGGGACCCTGTGGATCATCTAGTTCATTCCCCTGCAATGGAGGAATTTCAACACACGGCCCCCTATCCAATTTGAAACCATATCAGACCCTGCTTAGCTTTGGAAGTGCTTGCAGTTTTCAGGGGTTTTTTAAAAATAAAAATAAAAAATCCTACCTTCTGATTGTCATCCTAGGAATAGACAGTGGTGGAAGAACATGCTTTATCATTCATTTGTGTTTGCTTCCTATGTTTGCAAAGTATCCGACCCACATCATAAAAAGAAGAAGAGGAAAATCTGAACGGAAAGCCGCTGAGGTACCTCTCTAAAAAATGTAATGGACTGTACTGAAAGCCTAACTTTGACTGATGTGAGGTTTGGGACTTTATCCAGGTAAGAATTCATGCAGCAATGAGCACAGATAAGGCAGATGACCCAGAGTAGGGCCAAACTGTTTACCAGCAGATGTGTTTTTGAAAATCTTCCTTAACTGGTCATGGCAGCGGAAAATACCCTGCTGTTAAACGCATCTGCAATCCACTGCTCTCCCAATCCACCTACAAAAATCCTGACCTTTAAAGAAATGATGGAGAAGCTGGTGATTTTTTTTATTATTTTTTTTGCGTGGCATTGAAGCTAAGTCTATTTCAGGCTCCAAGGCAATTGCAGCCCTTTTTGCTCCCTATTTCACATCACTTTTAAGTCTTGTTCTGGCCACTGTGAACCCTTCAGCACTTCTCCCTGTGCAATCACTCGAGTCAAGATCTGTGATTTGTGATTTGCAGATGACATGTACATTTCTTGGCTGATGGCTGTTCAAGCAGTTTGCAAACCTAAGGCAATAAACTGCAGGGATGGAGCCGAAACATTCTGGGGTTTGTACTAAATTGCTATTCCCATGCAAACGAGGAACTGCTTTCCTATTGTTTTCAGGGGGAAAGGAACGCTTTCATATTTATAAGGTTGTGAGATATTTAAAATAAATACATCTTAGGAGCGGGTTCACTGTATATCATAATTCAAAACATGCTGTGCTTGGAATTAAACACCATCAATTTCAATTGAACACACACCCTAGCTCTTAGGATTTCCCCTTCATGTCAACTACTAGCAGTGGAGTGGGTACTGCTTTAAGGAAGTTCATTTGGTTATATAATTTATCCTATCTGAAAAGAGTCAATGAAGTTAACTGTATTTGGTAACAAGCCACAAAACCCCCAATGTGTTGGTCCATAGAATCATAGAATTGTAGAGTTGGAAGGGACCCAAAGAGTCATTTAGTCTAATCCCCTGCAATGCAGGAATCTCAACTAAAACATCCATGACAGATGGACATCCAACCTCTTCTTAACAACCTCCAAGGAAGGAGAGTCCACAACTTCCCAAGGGAGACCATTCCACTGTCGAACGGCTCTTACTGCCAGAAAGTTCTTCCTGAATCTCCTTGTAACTTGTAGTCATTGTTTTGAGTCCTACCCTCCAGAGCAGGAGAAAATAAGCTTGTTCCCCCTTCCATGTGACAGCCCTTGAGACATTTGAAGATGGCTATCATATCTCCTCTCAGTCTCTTCTTTACCCAGGCTAAACATACTAAGCTCCTTCATCCATTCCATTTCTTTTAATGGAAGAGCAGATCCACCAGGTATGTTCCCAGTGAAGATGCCCCTTCCACTGAACTAAATGAAGAAGGTGCTTCATGGTCAGAACAATGATCCAAACTATATAAGCTGCTTAAAGATACCCACTGTTCATCCGATGACCAGTGACTGCAATATACTGGCTAAGTAAAAAATTAAAAATATTTTACAGGATCATATGTTTTGGATGATATTCAAGCTTAGTGTTTGTTGGTCCTCTGAAGAAGGGTCGTTTCAAAACTGGAGATCAGCCACTGAGAATTCCCCAATATGTGGCCTCACTAAAGATGAGGGGAAAACTTGATTCAGTTCACCATTAAAGGCAAACAGTCCTAATTTGCACTTTCTGGAACAATACGTAAACTGAAACGTAGCCATCCTTCAAAATTCACATTTGCCTGATTTTTCTCCAGCCATGTAATGTGTACAAAAATGCATATACTAGGGTAAAGAATGCATAGAAATGCATGTATGCACACGAAGCTACATCACATTAGAGGAAATGACTTGCCAAAATGTATATATTAGCAGGAATGTGTGCTAAAAATGTGTATATTAGTAGACATTTTGTACTGAAATGCTGGTGAATTTTCAGAAGGACTTTTAAAATAGCAATAATTGCGAATTGATGTGGAAAGGCAGAGAACTGAACTTACGGGGGTGGGGTGGGTTAAGAAATTGGGAGAAACCAAAACCTTGCAGATTTGCCCATCCCTAAACCTCCGCATTTCTCCTTGGCACAGGATAGTGTCAATAAGAGGCTCCCCATAGCTAACCATAGAGATAAGAATGTGATATTGAGAAAGGAAAGACTTGGCATAGATGTGATGGCTTTATAGAACAAAACAAAACACAATATACACACAGCCTAATTTTTGTATTCAAAAAATGTAAATCCCTTAATCCTCTCGCAAGGGAAATCTGTTGCAGATGTATCATTTCTTAAGCATTAAACACAATTATTTGTGTTCATTTTCACACAAAAATCTTTAGAAAATATGGAATGGGAATGGTATATATTTGAACAAATGGCCAGTGTTGAACCATTCTTATTTCTCAACAAAAACCGACTGTTTAGGTGTGTGTGTGTTTTTTAATGTAGCACCATAAACATCCAAATCTAATCTTCAGCTGATTTTATCACCATATGCAGGATTACTGAAATTCAGATTCTGGAGCACTAGAATGAAGCAACACACAGAGAAAGGTATTTCTAATAACACATACAGTTTGGGGGGTGGAGAAAAATAAGGCACCAAATGAAGCGTCTCAATTTTACGGTGTGCCTGTATATTAATGTATTGTACAAATTCCTACCCTAACTCTGAGAAAATGCAAGTCTCAGGATTAACAGAATATATAAGGAATGCTTGTCTGTCATTACACATCAGAATAGTATTGTTAAATCAAGTGTACCTTTCATAAATCCCGATTTAGGAAGAAATGTGCTTTGCCTTTCTGTAGAAAAAATCTAAGATAGACTAAAATAAGGTTTGTCAGTTCCCTGATTTAAATTGAGTTGCCTGAACAAAAAAGCCACTGGGTATACTGGGCTGTTGTTGTTTTTAAAGCAAAGAACTTAATATTTATTGAGATTTCATGTCCATTTAATTATTAATACCAGCAGTGTTATAGTATTTCTACAAAGTTGCTCCTCTTGACCTTTTACCTGTTGTTGCTTCCCCCCACAAACTATTTTCTGTGCAAGCATGAAAGCCCACACTTGCCATTTATTCTGTGTGACAGAGTTAAAAAAGACTTGTGGTTTAGCTACCCACCACAAGGATTCCGATGACTGACATTCAAAGAACCAGCGATTTTAAGTTTCAGCTACTAGAGCCAGAAAATGTCGCATGATATCATAGCAGTTTAAAGAGAAAGATGATGAGGTGGTTTGGAGAAAAGACAGGAGAAATATAAGGGTGGAAGACAGGTACCTTTTCCACGTAACAATTAAGGGTGGAGGTGAGGGAGGCAAAATGGGTCTGAAGAGCTGATCACCACCTCTCTATTTTAATAAATTTTATTTTCACTTGTCAGTTTAACAACAATAGTCTTCCTTTACATTTGTATCCCTAGTTTTGACTTCCCTCCCCAGCCTTCTCTGGTTCCACAGGTGCCCATCCTGTGGAACGCCCTCCCATCAGATGTCAAGGAAATAAACAACAATCTGACATTTAGAAGACATCTCAAGGATTGAGATTGGGAAAATTTGAATGTCTGATGTTTTACAATTTAATATACATGCTGTAAGCCGCCCTGAGTGGCTGGGAAAACCAGCCAGATGGATGGAGAATAACAACAACAACAACAACAACAAATTATTTAGCTAAACTGCAACTCCCCCTTGACTTCTTTTTAAAAGATTCTATCTACCTTTCCCCTCAAATCACCTTCTAATTGCTTGATTTTATATTAATCCTGCTAAGGTACTTCATTGCTTACAATAGTTCTTTAAATAACTTTACATGACTTCCCCATTCTTTATTAAAGACTCTTTCTTCTTGATTTCCTATTCTTCCTGTAGGTTTTGCCATTTCTGAATTGTCCATTAATTTTGCTTTCCACTCATCCTTGGTTGGGATGGTATCTTCCTTCCATCTCTGTGCATAAGGCATCCTGGCAGCTGTGGTTGCATACATAAACAATTTCTTCTGGTCTATCTTTCTTTTTTTATTTTTTATTAACATATAAAACACATACATATACATTTACACAATACACGTACATAACACACTACCTTATTTTCATAACATAAAACATACCTATATTACTCTATATAATACTTGCCTATACTGTACTGTGTAGGTATGTAGGTATGTTGATATAATTTCTTCTGGTCTTTTGGTATGTCCTGTCCTATTCTTCTAAGCCATAGGTAGGCAAACTAAGGCCTGGGGGACAGATCCAGCCCAATCGCCTTCTAAATCCGGCCTGCGGACGGTCCAGGAACCAGTGTGTTTTTACATGAGTAGAATGTGTCCTTTTATTTAAAATGCATCTCTGGGTTATTTGTGGGGCCTGCCTGGTGTTTTTACATGAGTAGAGTGTGTGCTTTTATTTAAAATGCATCTCTGGGTTATTTGTGGGGCATAGGAATTCATTCATCCCCCCCCAAAAAAAAATATAGTCCAGCCCCGCATAAGGTCTGAGGGACAGTGGACCGGCCCCCTGCTGAAAAGGTTTGCTGACCCCTGTTCTAAGCAGTGGGGCAATAATCTTTGTATGAACATCTTGGCAATGGGGCAAAGTAAGAGGACATGTTCTGTCGGTCTCTATCTCTCCATCATGACAAGAGCAAAGCCTTTCAACAAAGGAGATTTTTCTGTAGCGCCCATCTAAAATCGCAGGTGGGAAGGCAGTGTAGAGGCCCTTCTATGACCATGCATCTCTAATTGTGACAGGTAGGCAGCCAGTTTTACTATGTATCTTGCATTAGCAGTGGACAAAAAAAGGGGGCGCCCTCTGAATGTCAAACTGTTGCTCAGTATCCAGGATCCACGGTAACCAAAAAGGGTCTGTATCTGAAGGTTAGGCTCCCCACCTCACCTGCCTAGCCCAGGGGATACTCCTGAATGTAGTCGAGCACTGTATATATTTATAGGATCAGAATAGTCCTGCTGTATTTTCCTAACATTTTCTAAACCCGTGTGTGTGTCTCTGTGTGTGTGTGCAATGTAAGTGATGAGGAAACTGGGTGAAGTTTGCTTTGTGTTACTCCAGGGCCATCGCTGCTGCTTGCCTTCTTCAGATGTGGTCTATTTAATCTCCTGTAGTGTGGGAAATTATGTTCAAAGTCCCTGTGATCCTGTGTCCGCGGTAAGTTATGCAAGTAGTGACAAGTACATGCCATAAGGTCTCGAGATTATATCTGTAATGTGTTACTGGAGGCTGCTGATCAAGAGAGTCTGAAAGAAAAACATTATTTTCAGGTGTGAAAAACCGTCACCTTTATCAAATAATTTCTCTTGCATTTCTCCCAAGACATTGTAGCCTTTCTACACAAAGACACAGACACACACACACACACAGAGCGCAAAAACTTGGGAGGTTAAAGTTCTGGCACTCATGAGGATGGAAATTTTGGATCAAGCAATTATGATGCTCTTTATTAAGTTTTACTGCTAAAATTAATAATCACATTGTGGCTGGCCTTTGGGGCTCGTAAGGATTTTAAAAGATGTATCCTGATTGCTCTATTTTGGGTCTTTTTATAAAGCATTGCACCACCCCAAGTTCATTGTAAGCATGTTGGCACCACAGCTGTGAAATTTATTTGGCACATATAGTAAGATTTGTAGTATTATGCAAGGCGATTTGCATGAAAAACTGGTGCATACAACAAAAATGGTAGTGATCGAAGATAAAGGTAAAGGTAAAGGGACTCCTGACCATTAGGTGCAGTTGTGGTCGACTCTGGGGTTGCAGCGCTCATCTCGCTTTATTGGCCGAGGGAGCTGGCGTACAGCTTCCGGGTCATGTGGCCAGCATGACCAAGCCGCTTCTGGCAAACCAGAGCAGTGCACGGAAACGCCGTTTACCTTCCCGCCAGAGCGGTACCTATTTATCTACTTGCACTTTGACGTGTTTTCGAACTGCTATGTTGGCAGGAGCAGGGACCGAGCAATGGGAGCTCACCCGCTCGCGGGGATTCAAACCGCCAACCTTCTGATTGGCAAGTCCTAGGCTCTGTGGTTTAACCCACAGCGCCACCTACATCCCTAGTGATCGAAGATAGGTCATGGGTAACTTTGAGAACAAAGGGGTGGTTTCATCTTTCGGCTGGCTGAAGGGATGGAGGAAAAAAATGATTGGAGTTCTCAATTCAAGGTGAATCTATCAATTTTGTGCTTTTTGAAATAATATGAGCACCAAAACAAGGCCTTCCTTTGACATTCGCACCCAACTTGAATTTTGCAATGCAGCTCTCCAGCCAACCAGTGTTTTAAAAAATGCACCTATTAGGTTAAAGTAGGCATCAAAACAAACACATTAGTGAAAATAACACACAAAAATGGCCTATATTGCTTTCAAAAAATATGTACCTTAGTCAAAGTTGCATATGAATAGGAGTTTATTAGGAGAAATTCACACTCTAGGTGGAGGCAACTTAAAAAGGGTATCCATAGGAGGAGATGGTTCATTTTTACAGTGTTACTGCTCTTTTTCCATAGCATGAATATGATTTCTTGGGATCAGGAGCAGTAGATTGGCTGGAAGACTCCCTAATATTGTATTCTGTCTTGAAAAATTGGCCCTGCTGCATCAAGCCACTGCTTGATATGGTGGCAAGACTTGAAGTGCCAGCAATGCTTTCCCCCACAAAAAACCCGAAATGAAATAATGAAACAAAAATCATCAGTGTGTATTAAGGTAAAACAACCCTCACCCAAGGTCTTAGAACTACCACCACCAACCCATAAACCTTGATCTGATCTGTCCTATTCTCACAAAACACTGAAAAAAGCTTGGCTGAATACTTCAACCCAGCACTATTCCACATAAACATTCTTCTGCAGAATTCGAGACCCACCAACCCCAACTTGGCTATATACCGTATTTTTTGCTCTATAAGATGCACCAGACCATAAGACGCACCTAGTTTTTGGAGGAGGAAAACAAGAAAAAATAATATGCAGAGATCCCTCTTGCTGTTCTGGCTTCTGGGATAGCTGTGCAGCCTGTATTCGCTCCATAAGACGCACACACATTTCCCCTTACTTTTTGTGAGGGAAAAAGTGCATCTTATAGAGCAAAAAATACGGTAGTTCATTAAATGGTTGATGTTGTGGACTACAATTCCCATACGCCCCAGCCAACATGGCCAGTGGTCAGGTTTGGTAGGAGTTTCAGTCTAAAACAAAATATCTTGAGCACGCCATGTTGGCTACTCCTGACCTAAATTGACTCCATCTTTCATTGGTGCGTTACAGTAAATATGTGCGGAGGAGTTCTGAGAGTTTGTAAAGCCTTGCCAATGATGTTGAGTACAGTGCAGACAGAGGTCCCTAAGAGTCAGATGAATTCGTTTCTGGATGTGACTACGACAGCTTGGATGTTATTCTCCCCAAAATGGAAAACAGACAAAGTACTGGAGAAGGAGGAATGGCATAGTAAGATGTTGGAACATGCAGTTAGCTCAGGCTTCCTCAAACTCGGCCCTCCAGATGTTTTTGGCCTACAACTCCCATGATTCCTAGCTAGCAGGCCCAGTGATCACGGATGATGGGAACTGTAGTCTCAAAACATCTGGAGTACCGAGGTTGAGGAAGCCTGAGTTAGCAGGACTGACCAGCAGAATAAATGATCAGAATGATAGAATTTATAAGGAAGATTGGAAAATATTTGTAGATTATTTTATACTCAGGTAAATACACTAGCAGGATTAGAGTAGATTGAGCAGCATAAGGTAAAGAAGAGGGAGGAAAGTACAGAATATTTAGAATATACAGAGTAGATGGGAAACTGAAGAAACCATGGAAGGAAGGGAAGAAAAGGGAAGTTGAGATTATTGAATTGTTTGCATGGTTATTGTATAAACATGAAATATGTAAAAGAAAAGCAAATAAAAAAATTATTTTTTAAAAAATGATGTTGACTATAGTCTTCATGAGGTTTACCGGAGTTAATTCTTTGACGACAGAACAAATTTCTTCTTTGAGCTGATCCGAATAAGTGACCTCAGTGCACAGTGACCACATGGGAAATGAATGCACATGATTCTGTTGAATGAAGTGCGATTTGATCACTCTGTTGCATGCTCAGCTTGCAGTGCTAAGTGTAGTGAAGTGAACAGACATATGTACTCCCCAGTTGTGTATTGCACCACGATCTGTACATGTGGCAGAGCGATAAAACAATCATTTCACCATGCAGCCTGCTGTTGCTCATGTTCACCTGCTCTGGCTGCCCACTAATCATGTGTATTGATCTTAAGACTACAATCCTATACCCTGTTTACAAGTAGACATGTATAAAGTTGTGTTTTAAGTATCTTAACATGTCAAGACCTTGTGCAATCAATGTATGCCACTTGCTAAAAATGAGCATTTTGCATTATGGAAATCCTGCTTCTAAAATTGCATTGTTTCAACATGAGGAACTTCAAAAACCTGAAATTTTAAAAGGTGAGCTGAGCCCTATCCATCATGCATTTAAAATTTGATTAATTTCCCTGAAACCAGCTATTCTGAATGCAAGATTATCTAAACATTAATGTGTCTTTTAATGGGCTGCAAGTTTCATTTGGGAAACTTTCAGCTCAATCCTATGCATGCATATTTGATTTGGCACATGTGGTTTTTTATGTTTTTATTTTTTGCCATTTTTAAAAAACTAATAAAATTTCACTCTATAGCACTGATGTTTGGAACTGAGGAGACAGGTTGCAGGTTTTTGTAAGTTCATTTGTGACTTTTGCTCCCTAGTCACTTTTGCTTTGGAATAAGACTGCACTTTTGAATGGCACACTGATGGCTCCATAGTTTAGGTGACCCTTGGGCAAAATGCCCTCAGTGGTTGTCTCCCAAAATGGGACCACCTCCTATTTACCTCTGTCACCATTCCCCTTTTGCTTTTCCTGTCCCTCTGGGTCTAGCCCACTGCTCAAAGAGTGAGCAGGCAAGTAGAGGTGGTTGGCCCATTTCCTTGCTCCTGCCACTGCTAAGAAGAAGAAGAAGAAGAAGAAGAAGAAGAAGAAGAAGAGGAGGAGGAGTTTGGACTTGATATCCTGCCTTTCACTACCATTAAGGAGTCTCAAAGCGGCTAACAATCTCCTTTCCCTTCTTCCCCCACAACAAACACTGTGAGGTGAGTGAGGCTGAGAGACTTCAGAGAAGTGTGACTAGACCAAGGTCGCCCAGCAGCTGCATGTGGAGGAGCGGGGATGCGAACCTGGTTCACCAGATTATGAGTCTACCGCTCTTAACCACTACACCACACTGGCATAGAAGACTCACGTGACACCAAGAACAACCAGGTATCCTGTGGAGTCCAGGGGATGGCAGGTGACCAATGATGCCAACCCTTCATCCCAACCTGGAATAAGGACTGAACATATTGATAGTAATAATGATAATAATAATAATAATAATAATAATAATAATAATAATAATAAAAAAAAAAAAATGTTATTTATATCCTGCCCTTCCCAGCCAAAGCCAGGCTCAGAGTGGCTAACAATTAAAGGAACACAGTTTACATAATATCACAATAAATTAATTGAAATGTATTCTAAAACTAATTCATTCTAAATTCAATTCAAAATCAAATTAATGGCAACCATTGAGCTAGAGTTCTGTGAGGATTACCGAAGGAAGGGGTCAGACTGTGCCTTGGCCAAAGGCCTGGTGGATCAGGTCTGTCTTGCAGGCCCTGCGGAAAGATGTCAAGTCCCGCAGGGCCCTAGTCTCTTGTGACAGAGCGTTCCACCAGATCTGGGCCATGGCCAAAAAAGCCCTGGCTCTGGTTGAGGCCAGCCTAACCTCCCTGTGGCCCAGGATCTCCAAGATGTTTTTATTTGAAGACTGTAAGGTCCTCCGTGGGATATACCAGGAGAGGCAGTCCTGTAGGTACGAGGGTCCTAGGCCATATAGGGCTTTAAAGGTTAAAACCAGCACCTTGAACCTGATCCTGTACTCTACCTGGAGCCAGTGCAGCTGCTATAGCACCGGGTGAAAGTGATCTCGCAGCGAGGACCCCATAAGGAGTCTCGCCATGACATTCTGCACCCACTGGAGTTTCTGGGTCAGTCTCAAGGGCAGCCCCACGTAGAGTGAGTTACAATAATCAAGTCTGGAGGTGACCGTCACATGGATCACAGTGGCTAGGTCAGGGCCAGAGAGGTAAGGAGCCAACTGCTTAGCTTGGCGGAGATGAAAAAAGGATGGTTTTAATAGCGTTGATCAGATTTCAATGCAAGGATGTCCCACAGTTCATTGCTAACCAAAAACCCTGTTTGGGCATTCAAAGAATAGGGGATGAAGGGTCGAGGGGGTGTAGGACCCTACATGCCAGCCCCAGAAGCTCCACTGCAACTTCCCTGCATTGAGTAGGGAGGCCTGAAAGGGGGCTCTAAGCATGTCAGAACTTCCACCTGCTGCTTCATGATCTGAGGCTGAAACCATCTGATACATTACAGGGTACGACTTGCATGCAAATACTTGAATACTGTGCTTGTGGGATAGAATTAATTTCCTGTTCAGTAGGCTTAGGATTTGTAGCTTGCCTCAGGATTGTGACTGTGTGCGCAAGCTACTATTACCCTATACCGTAGACTGGGGTTGAGAACTTGTGGTCCTTCAGATGTTGTTGGATTACAGCTCCCATCATCCTTGATCATTGCCCATGCCGGCTGGGGCTGATGGGAACTGATGTCCAACAACAAATGGAGAGCTACATGTTCCCAATCCTTGTTGTAGAGAATAAGAAGAAATGCATTAATTAAGTAGTTTTAGTGGGGAGTAAAAATGATCAGAGGTATTCTAAAATGGGGACCAATTGTGCTTCAGAATATCGCTGGAGAACCAACGAGAAAACAATGAGCAAATTCCAAAATATGAGGTTCTTTCGGTGAAAGAAACTGAAGGGATTGCTTTGGCCAACATATTCACATCTTTGCCTTCAATCTCCATCTTGTGTGCACCTTCTCAAAAATGAAGAACAGCTTGACGGAGGTGGGTTCAATTAACTCTTTTCTTCAAATGTGAAAATTGCCAGCATCTCTGATTTTAGAAATTAACCTGAGCCCAGTGATCTGTGGCTTCTGGAACACAGAAGGCCTTGCATGTGAAAATGATTTAAATATACCTGTATCCATCCATAGCTGTCCGATCAGCCACTAGCTCCTGTTGGCTGGCAATTGACAAGTGGACAGGAAGAAGCCAGGGCAATTCAGCAGCAGATGACAAGCCAAGTAAATGAAAGGAACTGAAATATGGCAGTGGTGGCCTACCGTTTACTGCCAACAAGAGGCTGCGACAGGAAAGGAATCTAAAATAGGCTCTGCAATGCCCATGAAATGCATAAAGTCTCACAATGACCAATTTATTATTTTTACCCTGTCCAGTGACATGGAAGGGTTCATTGGGGAACCACCAGCCTTGTTTCTGAATACAGTCTGGCTGCAACATATGAAATAATTGAGCTGGCCACAATTTACGACACTTGCTGGATTTTCCTTTCTTTTTTGGGGAGGGGGGAGGTGTGTGTGTCATGAAATGCGGGGATGTGAAGTATCACAGGGGCATGAGGCCGTTCTTACTTTCTCATTTCTTTTATTTTTTTTAAAGTATTTTCAAATCATAGTGGTTTATGGCTTTCTTCAGAACGATCTTTGGGCGCATGTACTGCTTTTGTTTGTTTTCCTCCAGGATGTCATCTCTTGTGATCAGCCACAGTCCTGAAAAATGAAAAGTGCAGAACCACCAAGCCCATAGCTGTCAACTTTTCCCTTTTCTTGAGAGGAATCCTATTCGGAATACAGTGGTACCTCGGGTTAAGTACTTAATTCGTTCCAGAGGTCCGTTCTTAACCTGAAACTGTTCTTAACCTGAAGCACCACTTAAGCTAATGGGGCCTCCTGCTGCTGCCACTCTGCCGGAGCACGATTTCTGTTCTCATCCTGAAGCAAAGTTCTTAAACTGAAGCACTACTTCTGGGTTAGCAGAGTCTGCAACCTGAAGCGTATGTAACCTGAAGTGTATGTAACCTGAAGCGTATGTAACCTGAAGCTATGTAACCCGAGGTACCACTGTAAGGGAATTTTAAAAAGGGAAAACGTTGACAGCTATGATCAAGCCGCCAGTCCAGTTACTTGGCTTCTCTTTATTATGGTTCCTTCCCTTTCCAGACAGAGTCTCCTTTGGCTTTTCAGCTGGACCTGTCTCATCGAGTGGTGATGGTGTTGGGTAGTAATTTCCTTTCCTTCATTATTTATGGATATATTATGTATATTAGCTGCACTTGACTAGAGAAGAAAAGGGTTGCAATCAGAAAACCATGTGCTTTCCTTCTTAGGAGCCATCCTCTCTTGGTTAAAGGTAGCCTTTGCCAATCAGGTGCCATAGCCATTCTGACAGGCCATTGCAGTCCAAAGTATCTGGAGGGCATCAGGTTGGCAAAGGCTGCCTTCAGGTGTCAAGGAGCTGTCAAGGAGCCAGGTCAGCCACAGGGCAGGCACACACACGGAAAGCACAGAATGCAATTAGCCCTTTATTAATAACAACGCAGCAGAGTTCTCCGGTTCACCTTAATCCAGCTAAGATGTTGTTGACCATTAGCTCTGCCCTTCCCCCTCGAACCTTTCACTCTGGATCCCTCCCAAGCAGATGAAGGCAGCATTGATGGGGTGAGCACCTCCTCTGGGCCTGTCTGGCCCATGCAGGACTCTCCTCGAGAGGGATGTCAGAGGGGGTGGCGAGTCAGCAGGACTGGGACTGTCCTGCTGCTGTGTAGCAGGGCCAACCCTCTGACACTTCTTCAGCGGAGTCTGCGTTCATACTGTGACTCAGCCTCTAACCCTGTCCTGGAAGACCCACCTTTTCCTGACCCCTCTTGACCACTCAAACCCCCCGCTTCTAGCACCTCCCATCTCGTCCCTTCTGCAGACTACTCTTCATTGTCCCACCACCAGGATCTGGGATCTAAGTCATCATCTTTTGTGTCCTCCCTGGAGGGGTCTGGGCGGACAGCTCCCACCGCTCTTCCTCATCCAGCCAGTCCCTGACACCAGGGTGGACTTTGTCATTTTGTGACTCGGACTCATGCCCTAATTTGGTGGTGCTGGGCAGGATTTTGGGGCTGAGGTGCAGAGCCCTACTCTGCAGAATGAGTAGGAGGGCCCCCTATACAGTAGCACTGTGTAGTAAGTGAAGAAATACATCTCGCTATCTAATGGGGCTTGTAAGACTAGCGACCTCAAATTACCTACCTACAGCCCTGCGCCGAAGAATTGATGCTTTTGAATTATGGTGCTGGAGGAGACTCTTGAGAATCCCATGGACTGCAAGAAGATCAAACGTATCCATTCTTAAGGAAATCAGCCCTGAGTGCTCACTGGAAGGACAGATCCTGAAGCTAAGGCTCCAATACTTTGGCCACCTCCTGAGAAGAGAAGACTCCCTGGAAAAGACCCTGATGTTGGGAAAGATTGAGGGCACAAGGAGAAGGGGACAACAGAGGACGAGATGGTTGGACAGTGTTCTCAAAGCTACCAGCATGAGTTTGACCAAACTGCGGGAGGCAGTGGAAGACAGGAGTGCCTGGCGTGCTCTGGTCCATGGGGTCACGAAGAGTCGGAACGACTAAACAACAACAACTACAGCCCTGATTGGACAAAAGCAGGGGGTTGGCAATCTGGGGACTTCCAGATGTTCTGAACTACAACTCCCAACATCTTTGATGATTCTGGCTAAAATGGATGGGATTGGTCTGACTGATAGTTTCCTTATAAACATGAAATCTCCACTGTGAACTGTTTTCCGATACACCAAGCTGGGGTCAATTCTATGGTTTCATTCCAGGAATTAAGATTCTGATCCTTATCTCTACTTCAACTTTTCTGTGTTCCTAATCAGATCAAGTCTGTGTGTTCAAAACTGTCTCCTTCCTGGGACTACCACTTCATATATCAGGTGGGAGTAGTATGTTTGATTGCCTATATCTACTGTATATCTAAGCACACAAATACACACCTTTCTTCAAACTAACTAGCATTCTTCCTGCACATTTGTTCCCTATATATACACAGAGTATTTCTTATATTTTGAGGAACATCCAGACTTATGATGCTCCACTTCCTCTCTGGGTTGGTACAGTCCAGTAAGAGCTGCAGAGTTCTGACTTGGTTCTGGCTGTCTGTTCCACTATTACTTTTGTTTAGAATATCTTCTTGAATTCTGAAACTGAATAGTCTGTGTCCCTCCCTTTGGAAGAAGAGGCTAAGAAGGAGGAAGTCATGATTTCTTCATTGACAAACTCTTTTTCTATTCTGCTTATATCTGTACTACCCAAGAGGGCACAACAGACAGGTTGCAGCCCAGCTGCTGGTTAAATATTTTAATATTCACTGATGGGCAAAGTAGCATGAAGAAATTTAATATATCCTAGAATGTAAGGGCATTAATGGCTCCATAAAATGTAAATGCATTCTTAATTATCTCAAGTCACTGCACACACAAGTGGCTCTTTTTCGAGAAACACATCTCGCCTATAATGAGCATGAAAATGACTAAAGGACTGGATGGGGGCAGATCTCATTCCTTCCTTTCCTAGGGCATCAGTATCATTTTCTTAATTTAGTCCAGTTCTATGTCCCATTCCTCCGACTGGAGATCACTTCTGCCAGAAAACTCTTTCAAGGCTTTTCGTGTCACCAAGTGCCACACATACATTACTGATGGGTTTTGCAAACCTCTTTCCTGATAACTTTTTGCTAAGAATCTTTCCAACTGAGGATATACTTTGTGAACACAGCAAGCAATCGCCTCATATGTTGGCGATGCCCTACATTTGCAATGCTATGTAGAGCTCTCTCCCCACCCCTTGCCACCCCCCCACCCCCAAACATGCCTTATGTAGAATCCGTAGTCCATTTAGTCCAGTGATTTCTCCTGAGGTTGGGAGTAGCTTTCCAGGATCTTCAGTGGTTGGGATCGGGCATTTTTCCAACTCCACTTCCTCAGAACACTTCAGCTGGAAAGGCAAAGGATTCTAGGGCCTTCTTCATGTGGAGCATGTACTTTGATACAGATGTGCAATACACTTCACTCCTCCCCGGAACCCTAAACCAAGAGGTGTGCCTTCCCCTACTGATGAAATGACATGAACATCATGGTGAGGTGAACCTTGGATGGGAGGGTCATGCCAAAGAGAGCCAGTGTGGCGAAGTGGTTAAGAGCAGTAGACTCATAATCTGGTGAACCGGGTTCGATTCCCTGTTCCTCCACATGCAACTGCTGGGTGACCTTGGGCTATTCACACTTCTTGGAAGTCTCTCAGCCCCACTCACCTCACCCACCTTGTGGGGGATGAAGGGAAAGGAGATTGTTAGCTGCTTTGAGGCTCCTTCGGGTACTGATAAAGCGGGATATCAAATCCAAATCCAAAAGGTGAGGGGCCACCTCAGAGAAAGTTACCAGTTCTTTGTGCAACCATTCAGCTGAAGTTAGAAAATGAACACTTCTCCATTGTGTTGCAATACGACTTGTATTCAACTTGTATCCAGTGACTAAGAGAATGTCTAATAAGTATGTTTTGAGATTTGTTGCTTTAGAGGGGGTCTGACGCAATTTGAGGTGCACAGTGCTGAATTCATCATAGGAACGTAAGAAACCCTCTTTACATTGAGTCATTCTGTTGGTCCTTCTATCTCAGAATTATCTGAGCCAGTGTGGTGTAGTGGTTAAGAGCGGTAGTCTCCTAATCCGGGTTCGCGTCTCCGCTCCTCCACATGCAGCTGCTGGGTGACCTTGGGCCAGTCACACTTCTCTGAAGTCTCTCAGCCCCACTCACCTCACAGAGTGTTTGTTGTGGGGGGGGGGGGAAGGGAAAGGAGAATGTTAGCTGCTTTGAGACTCCTTAAAGGGAGTGAAAGGCGGGATATCAAATCCAAACTCTTCTTCTTCTTCTTCTTCATCTACATTGACTAGCTCAATGTAGTCTCGTAACCTGGGGAACCGGGTTCGCGTCTCCGCTCCTCCACATGCAGCTGCTGGGTGACCTTGGGCTAATCACACTTCTCTGAAGTCTCTCAGCCCCACTCACCTCACAGAGTGTTTGTTGTGGGGGGGGGGAAGGGAAAGGAGAATGTTAGCTGCTTTGAGACTCCTTAAAGGGAGTGAAAGGCGGGATATCAAATCCAAACTCTTCTTCTTCTTCTTCTTCATCTACATTGACTAGCTCTCCAGAATTCCAGGAAGGAGTCTTCTCCAGCCCTTCCTAGCAGGCCCATGCAGAGGGAGTGGGCAGCGAGGTATACAGTGGAACCTCTACTCATGACCACAATCCATTCCAGAGGCCCGTCTGGAAGTCAAAACGGGTCGCTGGGAGAGGTGCCATTGTGCAAAGGCGTGGGCAGCGATTCCCCACTTCTGCATATGTGTGAACAGTGATCGCATGCGCAAATGGCGATCACCACTCCTGCACATGAGTGAACAGCGGCAAACCTGCCGGTTACTTCCAGGTTTGTTGCAGACATTGGGCAAAATGGACGAAAGTGGAGGCGGAAGTAAAAAGAGGTTTGACTGTACTTGCCCTGGCCCTCGGAGGGCTAAGCTTGCCAGGCCCCCCCCCAACAGGGACCGGCTACTTTTTTGTTTGCGTTTATAATTTTATTCTAACAAGACTCCCACTCTGGGCCTTAGACAAGCTTTGCATGGGCCTGCTTCATGGGAGATACCTAGAATTTAACTGACCCCTTTGCCAAGCAAATCCTGTGTTCTAACCAGAAGTGGGGCAGAGCAGCAGCAATAGCATCCTAGCAGCAATAAGTACTGCCTCTTACAGGGAGGGGTGAGCCTACAGTGAGGTCTAGGCTGCTCAGGTAAACCAGTGGGCTTTTGCTGGTGCACCCAGCCCTGAGCTCACCAGCAGCAGAAATAACATGGCTGATGGGAGGCTATTGCTGCAGTACCAGCCCACTGGATGAGCCACTTGTGGCTTTTTCACTGAGCTATGGCCCAACAGCTGTGTATGACAGCCCTCCAGAGTCCTAGGAATCCTTTTATTTTATTTCGTTGCTGCCTTCTTAGAACTACAACAACCAGATGATGGTGAAGCCACCACAGATGACAGGTGGGCTGGGCTTGACTTGGTGTGTCACAAGCTGTGCAAGTCTGTTTTAAAGTTGGGTGTGTATCAAATTCATTTTGGTAATCCAGATCCTGCTTCCCCCTCTTTTCTTTTCTTTTCTTTTCTTTTCTTTTCTTTTCTTTTCTTTTCTTCTCTTCTCTTCTCTTCTCTTCTCTTCTCTTCTCTTCTCTTCTCTTTTCTTTTCTTCTCTTCTCTTCTCTTCTCTTTCTCTTTCTTTCTCTTTTCTTCCTTCCTTCCTTTTGGAAGTTAAACTGATATGAAATTCTAAGCAATGGCTGGTATCCCATGCAGTACTAAGTAATTGCTCTTGTGCAATTGGACTTTCCCCCTCTCCTTCTCCCCCCATGTGACCCCTAAATCTTTTCTGAGGAGGTCCCCCAACTGTATAAAGATGATTTGTGGAGAATGAAGGGTGTGCAAAGGAAGGGGGGAGCCCTGCTGCACAAGCAGGAATCCTGTGCTGATGGAACACTTACTTAGTACTGTATTGGATGCAAGCTACTGCCTTTTTAAAATCACTGTGATGCAGGAGTCAAGATCTTTCTCAATGTATCTCAAGTCAGAAGCAGTTCTGATTTGTGTGGCTGTGGAATTTTTTTAATTTTTTTAATTTTATGGGTTATGTGCATCCAAAAGAGCCCCTGAAAAGTGGCTATATGTAGGCATGGGAGAGGAATCTGGTTTGCTCTTCCAAATACACACACACACATACACACACACCAAAATGCAGTCACCCTGCAACACAGCTCTCTAGCCATATAATGTGTACAAAAATGCATGTATTAGGGTAAAGAGCACAAAGAAATACATACATAAGTGAAAATAACATAGCAACATTCATTGCATTATGGAATACTGCTCGCAAAAATGTGTAGGTTAGGCAAATGTAGGAAATTATGAGAAATTTGCACTAAACCGCTGGTGAATTTTCACGAGGACTTATTTTTAAGAATAAACATCATTGCCACAAGTTGATGTAGAAATGTAGAGGACTGAATGAGACTAGAAAGATGAGAAACAGAGAGAAACCTCAATCGACCATTTCATCCATCCTATAAGATATGCATGAGACCAAAGATCTGAGAATTTTGGAGTAGCATAAACTTCTTGGTCAGAATAAAATCCCTGAACAAGGGTGCAGGAACGGGAACCTGATGGAGATGAATAATAGTAGGAAGAAGGGGGGGAAGAAGCCGTTGAAACACATCCGAGAAAGCAGAGGTGACTGGGGCACCCATTTGGAAGAAATGATGTACCCAGAGAAGGGTGGAGGTGTTGAGGAAAAGAAGCACCTACTGACACAGAGATAGGCAGTTAAATGTCACGGATGTGCACTGACATTTTTCGATACTGCAGAGTTACTTTTAAAAACTGCTTGACCTCAAACAAACAAACAAACTGTTCGAAATCCATTTCTCCATCACTGTCTCTCTTGCACCCTTTGCTTGGCAAGGCACTGACACAGACATGTTAGTAGGGAACATTTCCCTGGGTCTTCCACATGCCACCTTATTGTGCCGTCCACGAGATTATGCTGTTTCTTGCAGGGCAAAGATGAATGTGCTACATTTTCCTAGCCCTTGTAATTCAGCCAATTATGTAAAGGGAACTTTGAAGGGACCTAGATGTCCTCCAGGGAGCTATCCACTTCAGAACTTTAGTTCCCTTCAGGAAGTGCAGGTAGCTGTCCTTGTGTCAAGGATGCACCATGAGGCATGCGAGTTTTTAAGGCAGTTTTTCTCCATGTTATGTGAGGGCTAGGCTAGTGGAGATTACTAGAGCGTCCCTGCCCCATGCATGGTATATGGGGCATCCTTGCGCCAGCCTGTGCCTGAATTGCAGCACCAGGTAGACAATCAGGAGGCAGGTTGAAATGGTGGCTTGGAGACCCATCCACCCACACTTCGCAAGAGCTTATTGACTTTTGTGAGGGAGGTCCTGGCATTTCCTGACTAGTGGTGGAGTCACCTTTTTTCACCTGCTCTACACAGCTGAGTGTTTGGGGATAGTGGTGTTCGTTTATTTGCTCTGATTCAGCCTTGCAACATGTTAATAGATCACAATAGGTAGGTGCAATGGAGGGCAGGAGGTGAATTCTGGTGGGGGTTATGCTGGCAAGTGGTAGCCTTAGGCACCCTAATGGTGAAGTGAGGCTTATGCACTCAACCTCTTATGGTTTCCCATCTTGAAGGGATATGAGCAGAAAGTGACCTTTGAGTGGTCTTCTCACCAGCTGTGGTGTGAAGTCATTGCCTGGAACCTCCTTGTAACACTTGTAAGATAAGTTGATTATGAGTACTAATACATCCACACACTGATCAAATGCTTGGAGCCCATGTGGAGACACCCATGTAAGGAAGACAGTGGGAATGAAGTAGGCAATCTTGCTTAAGAGGGGGAGAAATATCACACTGCCGATCCTTTTGAGTTATCAGTAAGGTTATGGCCCTTAGCTAGATTCACGCAATGATGTCTTCAGTCTGATGTCCAATTGGCCCACAGTTGCTTTGCAAATCTGCCTGAGGATTGGCATGACTAGTGGGACTGTTCCCCACTCTCCTTTGAGGATCAGGCACACAGTGAATTGGAGAGGCCTATTGGTCTCCAAAGAAGTTTGACAGAAGTGTTAAAGACACCTATAAGCCAGCATACGGCAACTTGGTGCCATCCAGATGCTGTTAGACTCCAACTTCCATCAGCCGCAGCCCAGTGGCCAATAGAGCCAGCGTGTTGTAGTGGTTAAGAGCGGTGGACTCGTAATCTGGTGAACCGGGTTCGCTTCCCCGCTCCTCCACATGCAGCTGTTGGGTGACCTTGGGCAAATCACACTTCTCTGAAGTCTCTCAGCCTCACACACCTCATAGAGTGTTTGTTGTGGGGGAAGAAGGGAAAGGAGATTGTTAGCCCCTTTGAGACTCCTTAAGGGGAGTGAAAGGTGGGATATGAAGTCCAAACTACTCCTCCTCCTATTCTTGTAGTTTAACAACATCTGGAAAGTGCCATTAAGGTGAACAAAGGCTTTAGTTATGACTAAAGGTAAAGGTAAAGGTACCCCTGCTCGTACGGGCCAGTCGTGACCGACTCTGGGGTTGCGCGCCCATCTTCCTTAAGAGCCGGGGGCCAGCACTGTCTGAAGACACTTCCGGGTCACGTGGCCAGCGTGACGAAGCTGCAGCTGGCGAGCCAGCACCAGCGCAGCACACGGAAACGCCGTTTACCTTCCCGCTATAAAGCGGTACCTATTTATCTACTTGCACTTAGGGGTGCTTTCGAACTGCTAGGTGGGCAGGAGCTGGGACCGAACAATGGGAGCTCACCCCGCCGCAGTGATTCGAACTGCCGACCATACGATCGGCAAGTCCTAGGCGCTGAGGTTTTACCCACAGCGCCACCCGCGTCCCTTTAGTTATGACTACATAGTACTAATTCCTATACTTAGGGCATTTTGGATGGAAAGGAAAAACCAGTGAGCCTTCTGAGGAAGGAAATTCCAGCATGGTGTTGTCGTACCCCTCACCATAGCCCCGTCTGAGTCCCATTGCCGAACAAGCAGGCCTAGGAGTCTCTCAGGAACACTGGCCTGAGAGCAGACTCCACATCTAAAGCCAAGCCAATTCCAAGGGTCGGGCAGGCAGCAATCTGCATAGTCAGGCAGTCCAGAGGTCAGGGAATCCACATGATTCCAAGGGTCTTGATGGACAGCAGGAAGGGCCAGGAACCACAGGCATTGTTTCCAGCATCTGATTGCTGATGAGAGCTCTGTTTAAGAAGGCTGAAGCCAGCTGGTTCTCATCTGTGCTTTCTCCTCCTGTCCTTGAAAGCTGATCAGCTGCAGGTGGAGTCATTCCGCCTTCCCCCCTTCAGGCTGCTGTTCAGCAGGTGAATCTGACTCCTGATCCATGAGAGGTTTGACAGCCACCCAGAACCCTCTCTCAGCAACGGGGACTTCATTGGTATAATCAGTGTGGAATTCTGGGCTGATCTCACAGCATAAGGAGGGATCGCCTCCCAGTATGGAAGGCCCAAGCCACGTGGACTGGCTTTGTATCTTTCACTTTTCTTGGAACGATTCAAAGCCGTGGCCTTTTATGAAATTACCTTGGGTCCCACTGCACTATAGAAAAGGATTGGTTACGACCTAGTTCTTTGTGATCCATGAAGCTGATAAAAGTAACTCAAGGCTAAGTTATTTCCTCTTGAGTGTTATACAGCAGAGTGGCCCACAGCAATAAGTGCCTAAGTGACATAAGGGACTCGAGAAAGCATATATAATGACAGATGATAGCTTTTCTAATAGCTTCTTTTAAAGAATAGTACTTAGGAAATAGGATAACTGAGACACAATGAGCTAGAAAATAAGAACCCTCTCATTAGGGAACCATCTAAGTCTGACTGCTTTGCTGTTATTTTTTAAAAATGGGTTATTGGATGCTTTTCTTGAGACTTTTTTTTTCCAACAAAGGCTTCTCGCTCTTCCCAACCCACAAACTGTCCTAATGTATAAGTATGGCTGAATTCACATTTATAAGATCTGCTGTGAATGGGGAGAAAAGTGATACACAATGTACACACACTGATAAAAACATATGGGACAATTATTCTCCTTTTGATTTAAAATCTGGAGAAGATATAAAACTACTTTACCTTATATTTAAATGACTTGAGGCATCATGTTAGAAAAACAACAGTGAAGGAACGTTTGAGTTGTTATGCAAACTTGTATTTCTAAGCACAGCAGAGTTGGAGGTTCTGGGATTTTGGGGGTGGGGGTAGGGGTAATCCTGAAAGTGTGCATTAGCACACAGGATTATTGTTGTAGCAAAATTCAATCTGTTGATTTGACTTCATGGTGGACTCTTTACAGTCTCTATCGTTTCCACTCCACTTCACTGATGGTGGAAAAGCTTTTTTCATGGTTTATTTAGCAGAAAGTCATTTTGATTAGCAAGATGAGTAATACTTTACAGCTGTTTGCAATTACGGCATCTGTTCTATCAGTGGGTCCAGCTATTGGAGACTATATTGACAGAAATGCAAAATACAATGGAAGTGGGTACAAGAGAGGACATGCAGACATGCTTCATAGATCTTGTCATGTCAAGAGAAAAAAACCAACATCGTGTTTCTGCTCAAATCTGTGCCACAGATTCCAAGTCGGAAACTGAATATATTTGAGGAGTAGCTGTTTCAACTAACATGAGCCATTTTTATTCCACAAAGTGCCTTTTGCCAAGTCCTCCTCGTGCTCTAATTGTAGTTAAGTAGTTTTTGTTTTCCTTCAGTCTGAAGAGGGTATAGGCAGACAAGGTGAAAATGCAAATCTCAGACCATAGGTGGAAATGGTAAGGAAATTGAGGTGGGTAGCTGAGTCCTATCTGCTGACCTTGACACAGCCCTGGGTTGGATGAAGAGAATCTTGATGATGATGAGGATGGAAACTGCCCTTTAAGTGGTCATCAGGTCATGTATTTTTCTGTTGTGAACTGCCCTGCGATCTTTGGTTGGAGACCAGTATAGAAAATTAGGAAAGAACAGCAACAACAATCAAGTCAATAATTTGATGAGTGGGGAGGACCTTCCTCACTTGACCTGCACAGATCATCTAAGGAGATTAACCTCTCTGTGTGTTGGTTGAGAGTTTGGTTCTGGAAGTCCATTCAACAACCAAGGCATGGCTTTCAATTGGCTGCAGGAGCTTCCTGCACACAATCAAAAACTACAAAAGCCACGTCGGATGTTCGGCTTCCAGAGAACATTCGCAAACTGGAACACTCACTTCTGGGTTTGCGGAGTTCAGGAGCCGAAACATTCGACTCCCAATGCGTTTGGCTTCCAAGGTACGACTGTATTTAACACCAAACAGACTAGTGGAGATGTTTAAATTGGAAACAGGTAAATGTGGGAAGTGTAAAGAGGTTGAAGGGTCATCCTTCCACATGGGTGGTCTTGCAGCGTAATTAAAGATTATTGGGAAATAATATATAATGAACTAAAAAATAATGTTTAAAGGAACATTTCCCCAAAACCCAGAAGCTTTGCTCCTGGGCATAATAACAACAGAAGTCCCCCAAAATCAGAAGAACCTATTCATGTATGTGACTACAGCCGCAGGGATGCTACTAGAAGAGAAGAAGAAGAGTGTGGATTTGATATCCCGCTTTATCACTACCCGAAGGAGTCTCAAAGCGGCTAACATTCTCCTTTCCCTTCCTCCCCCACAACAAACACTCTGTGAGGTGAGTGGGGCTGAGAGACTTCAGAGAAGTGTGACTAGCCCAGCAGCTGCATGTGGAGGACCAGAGATACGAACCTGGTTCACCAGATTACGAGTCTATTGCTCTTAACCACTACACCACACTGGCTCTCACTAGCAGAAAAATGGAGAACAGCAGTATCAACGAAAGAAGAGTGGTGCCTTAAAACGTTGGAAGATGCGGAATTAGCAGGAATGACCAATAGAATAAGAAATCAAGATGAAAAAAGGGTTTAAGGAGGACTGGGTAATATATATAGATCACGTGATAAACTATTATAAACAGACAATTAACTTAGCAGGATGTTAGTAATTTCAGCAGTGTTAGTAGGAACAAGAGATAAAGAGAGTAAAAGAGAAAGGATTGGAAGGCTAAGAAGACGCGGGAGGGAGCGGATTATAAAAGGAGCCATGGAAGGAGAGAAATGAAGTCCACTAATGTTTTTATCTTTGAAAGTAATAGAAGATGTAACAATTTTGAATTGTATTTGAAATGCAAATAATATGAAAAAAGAACCTCTGTTGTGTGCACAGGAGAGTTTGGGCCACACAGACTGCTGGCATGTGGACCCCAGAGAGTTGGCCAAGGTGGAAGGCAGGCCTTGGGCCAAGACAGTTTAGTCATCACTAGGCTATAGGTAATGCTAGAGAAGAATCATTGTCACCCAATGTGCCAGGGGCAGGCTGGATGAGGAAGAGTGGTGGAAGCCTGTCTCCCAAGAGCCCTCCAGGGAGGGCTCCGAAGATGACACCTTAGAGCCCAGAGCCTGGTGGTGGGACACCGAGGAATGGACAGCAGAAAGAATGAGCTGGGAGCTCATAGAAACAGGAGACTTGAGTGATCAAGAAGGAGTCAGGAGAAGGAGGGGCCCTCTGGGACAGGAATAGAAGCTGGGAGTCACAGCGTGTGCGCAGGCAATCCCAGTCCTGCTGACTCTCCTCCCCCTCTGACTTCCCGCTCGAGGAGGGTCCTGCACATTGCTGAGCAACACACCAGACAGGCCCAGAGAAGAAGCCCACGCCTTTGATGCAGGCTTGATCTGCTTGGGAGGGACCCAGAGTGAGAGGCTAGAGGGGAAGGACATACCCATCGTTCCAGCAATGCCTTTGTTCCAGTGTGCTTAATTCCAGCAATGCCTTTGTTGAGTTAAGATGAACCAGGGACATTGCTATATTGTTGTTTTTCCTGCTAATAAAAAGCTAATTGCCTTCTGTGTGTGTGGCTGCCCAGTGGATGACCTGGTCCGTTGCGAGCTCTGTGAAGCAATGGTGCAAATTTTACTTCAGCAGGTGCATTGTGTGAAGGGTACCTTAAAGGTAAAGGTAAAGGGACCCCTGACCATTAGGTCCAGTCGGGGCCGACTCTGGGGTTGCGGCGCTCATCTCGCTTTATTGGCCGAGGGAGCCGGCGTACAGCTTCCAGGTCATGTGGCCAGCATGACTAAGCCGCTTCTGGCGAAACAAGAGCAGTGCATGGAAACGCCATTTACCTTCCTGCCGGAGCGGTACCTATTTATCTATTTGCACTTTGATGTGCTTTCGAACTGCTAGGTTGGCAGGAGCAGGGACCGAGCAATGGGAGCTCACCCAGTCGCAGGGATTCGAACCACCGACCTTCTCATCGGCAAGCCCTAGGCTCTGTAGATTAACCCACAGCACCACCCGCATCCCTGAAGGGTACCTTAGCATTGCCATAATCTCAGAGGCCAACAGCAATCAAGACACAGTCAGAGCCTGCAGTTTCTGTCTAAGGAGCTGGCCTCAGTATCTGACTCCAAGTCTGGTGCTGGTGACCAGCGCAGGGAGAACAAGTGGGGCATGCAACAAACTACTGTGATGTGGAATGTTTCAACTTCAGGATACTCTATCCTATTATCCTTTCCGCCCAATTTTCAACCCTCCTCCAGCAGTTAGTTGGCATTTTATAGTCACAGAGCCTGATAAGTCCTTCCTGGGTTGTTTTGAAGGACCACCACCCCATAGGATTTTGAAAAAGAATACTCCTACAATGTTTGGGGTTCCCTCAAACCTGCTGATATCTGCCTCTTGTGTATGGGTGGTGCCATTTCGTCTACAAAAGGACAGGAACTTAAAGCTTTTAGTATATGTGATGATTGAAACCTAGGCAATTATGTCTTTACATATTGTACATAAAGAAATAATTTTCCGGCTGAGTCTGGCATGGCTAGAAGACAACAACACAAAGTTGTTTCACATTCACATCCACCCACAAAAAACACCCCACTTCACATTACAGCACACTGTTAACAATTCTTATTTCATCTCGGCTTGGTGGGCAAGTTGATGCAAGTTTGTCTAAGAAAACGTAATTTACTTCTGTCAGTGGCAGCATTTCCGACACTTACTAGAAATAGCTGATAATCTGACACCAGAGAGTTAACGGATTACTGTGCAGTATTTTGTTTGGCTAACAAGACAAACTGTTTTAAAACGATATCGGAATGATGCTTAATATATATTGATGGAGCGAGACTTTAATTTATTCCATGTCATCCTTTGAATAATGGTCTCCCTCCTTAATATGCTGCCTTTTATTCACTATAACATACAGCCAAATAGATGTTCTTTTAAAACAGATTCCAGCTCTGTCTGCAAAAGAGGGTCAGCCTGATTTCTATATGGGTGGGAACAGCTTAAAGAAGGGATTCAGTTTGAAGCTTCGCTATGCAGGAAGTCTAAGGTGATTTACAGGATTATTAAAAGTGCAATTATATTTGGAAATAAAAAGAAACAAAGTGCCACTGAGCGAAAACCCACAGATGTTTATTTGTTGTGAAGTTTTTATATTTCCATACATAGCCACCTCCTCTAGCACTTGCAATGTTAGTTCACATGGTTAGGACACATTACACAAGGCCCTTGCAGATGCTTGTTTAAGGAACACGCATCCTGATTTGTTTCTGGATAGATTAAGCAACGTTGGCTCCTCAATGAACATTTATTCTGGATTGTTTGCCTCAGTATGGTGACTGTTCTCATGTAATAAACTGTTTGAAAGCAGTAGGCGTCTACATAAAATTTTGGGTGGCAATCATACATGTGGACCCTTATTGCCTAATGATACAATACTTGTGGTGGTGAGGGAAAGGGGTTATTGGTTTGTGTGGGAGGGGTGTTCTTGTTTCTGTTATGTATTTTGTGTTTTGATATTATATTTTTATGTTGTGAACCACCCTGCAATCTGCAGGGTGGTATACAAATTTAATAAATAATAAACAAATAAAAATACTTGATCCACATTAGGCTTGTGGATGTCAAGGAGGGTTTCTAAGGCGTTTGAGTTGTGAAGCTTCTTAATATGAGGCTATTGGCAACGATAGAAAGAATTAACATTCTGGTGTGTTGCCTCTGTTCATGGAACAAGAAGGAAGTTTTCTGAAGTATCCTCTCTTCAGGAATAACCCTACGGAGGAGTCAGAGGCGACTAATTAACTGTCTGCAAAACCTAAAGATCCCAGGTGTTGTCAGCTGTCATTGAATTAGTTGTCATCATTGTTCTCCTGTGTTTGGCCATTAAATATCAGGATAGACATTCTGCGCTGTTAGGAGTTGTGGCACCTGCCTATCAACACATGGGTTTAGTGCAACGGAAAAACACTGGAGGTAATTAAGGTCTGCTGCTGAGCCGGAATGACTGCATTTTGTGAACATTTTTGTCCCATGTGAGATGTACATGGCACTGTGGCAATTTCTCCCACCCCTTTGCGAAAGGGAGCAAAGCCACCTTTCAGGATTTGGGTCTTGGGAGAAGAGCTGCCAGTGACAGCAGCTATGGTGCCACATGACTGAGGTCTTCTTAGGATTGTAATACACATGGTGGTCTGAGTGCCAGTCCACCTAAAAGGGATGCGGGTGGTGCTGTGGTCTAAACCACTGAAACTCTTGGGCTTGCCGATTGGAAGATTGGAGGTTTGAATCCGCGTGATGGGGTGAGCTCCTGTTGTTCTATCCCAACTCCTGCCAGCCTAGCAGTTTGAAAGCACACCAGTGGAAGTAGATAAATCGGTACCTCTGTGGTAGGAAGGTGAACAGAGATTCCATGTGCTCTGGTTTCTGTCATGGTGTCCCATTGTGCCAGAAGCAGTTTAGTCATGCTGGCCACATGACCCAGAAAGCTGTCTGTGGACAAACGCCGGCTCCCTTGGCCTGAAAGAGAGATGAACACCACACCCCACAGTCGCCTTAGACTGGACTTAACCATCTAGGGGTCCTTTACCTCTACCTTTTTACCACCTACAACCCATTTGCTGAATGATTCAGGCGCTACATCACCATGGCATGTAAACTCTCTGATGGGTCTACCTCCAGTTGCATAGCTGTGCTGGTAAAGAGAGAATGTGGCCTGCTTCTTGGGTCGCATCTCCACCCTGTCAGCCTTCCTGCTTCCCAATGGATGTCAAGGGCTTGCAGTTTTTAAAATCCTTTGCATGCTGTGATGACAACAGGTGCACCGACATTGATCTACTGTGTTGTTCATCCCCCAGTTGGACGAGCAAATCAACTCACTGCTTGGTTGTCTGCATGGAGGTCATACTAATGTATACCCCCTGGAGGTCCCATGTTCCTTGGGGATTTAAGTAGGCCTAAGCCTCTCATAGACTCTAAATCCGGTTTATACACCAGGTACTTTGCTGCCCATACATTTTGGAAATTAGAAAAGGTTCACAAACCCTTGAATTTCTCCCCCTGCATATTTTTATTTGCAGTCTAGACCTGTGCGCCATTTCAGAGACTAGCAGGACAATTAGGAAATATCAATTAACTTTCTCCTCAGTTTTCTCCTCCCTACTCCGTTTGCTTTGCTATACCTCTTTTATAAAAGCTCGTAAAACAATAGTTGACCCTCTCATCTAGAGTAAACGTTGACTAATTAGTGCATAATTAAAGCCGAAAATCCCCTCTTGTCAGTTTGAGGCTAATGTGTCTTAGCACTTTTTGCCTGACACTTGAAATTTCCTAGTGGATTGACAAGGCTCAGTTTCCTCTGGAGCTGATCTATGTGGCCAGTGGCTGGTTCACCCTTGCCAGAGGCTGCTATGCAGTGCTATTTGCAGAGGGCTTTTTTGAGTGGGGGGAAGGGAAAGGTTGAGCAAGATATTCTCTCTGTGTGTGCCCTCTGCCCTCTGTTGCATCCATCCAGTTGTTTGCAGCACTCCAGAAGTGGCTTGCTGTCAGATAGCTTCCTGATAGGTGGGTCATTGCTGCTTACTGGGACAGAGAATGGAAAGGCAGCAGGGAGGTTGGTGTGGTGTAAACTTACTGGCAGGAGTGCTGAACTGGCAGTGCTGGTGCATTTGCACTAGATGATCCTCAGGGTCCCTTTCAACTCTGAAATTCTACAGTTCTATGGTAAGACCAATCTCTCTAAAGTAGGGACAACTGTGACCATGTGAACTCTGTGCCTACTCAGTCTGTTGTCCAGGTACTAACTCTTGATGAACAACTCCAAGGGCCATAGACTGAGGGTTCGAATAGGAGATCTCCAAGGACCCTTCCAGTTTCTAAAATTTCATGGGTTGGATCCAGACTAAGCCAGTCTCATTATTTTCAGTGGGAGCTAAGGGTAGTGAACTAACTAGTCTGGATTCTACCCCACTATTCTAAAGGGTTTCAGCCTGGGAACAAGTCACACATGGCAGCCTCTCACACACACCACACAAAGAACTTTAATAATTATTTATGAATGGGATTGGCCTATTATGAATGGGATCTGTTACAAGGGCTTTGAACAGTTTGCGGGCCACTTTTGCAGTTCAAGATTTTCTGTGCCGTCAAAGCTGTCCTTTTTCTTTCTTTCTTTTTGCATCAGTCTCGAAGTGAAAACTTTTGAGCTGCGCACCACAGGGGATATGCAATTCCGGAAAAGGGCAAAAGCAGATGGAAAAGTGGAGTTTCAGCCTTTAAAGACGAGACTGTATCCCCACCCATTTTAAAAACAAACAAGCCCCCAACATCCAACTAACCAGATATTGATATAGAAACCTTTGGAAGTTTTGAAACCAAGAATGGGATGTGTTTACTGCAGCTCAAGGGCACCAGAAAATTACACCATGACCTGTGGCAAAAGGAGTGGTACCCAAATTGATGGTGACTTGAATGGCAGCTGTGCCAGGAGTGCCATTGCAGCTCTTACACTTGCCATACAATGGACTACTGGATTATGATAAGATAAACGTGACCTTGAGAACAAGGATGGTGGTGCTGGGGATAAAGTAATGTGATATGTGAAGAGAAAAGGAAAATACTCAGGAGAGGTGACAAAGCATTTCTCAGTCATTAAGATTCCTTAACTCACAAAAAATACACTTCTAAAAGAATTCTGTCCTCTGGAAAATATACATTAATGCAACTATTCTGGGTATTATATCTTCATCTGAATTCAGAGACATGATTCACCTTGATCCAACAAGGCTGATCAATGAGCAGAAGCTGGTTTGCATGCATAGAATGTTCTTCATCCTTAGCCACACTGGCCATGCTGGTTAACAGTGATGGGAGTTGAAATCCAACAGCAATTGGAGAGCAACAAATTCCGTACCTCTGAGATAACATTCACACCACTTTAGAGCTTCCATAATTATGTGTGTGTGAAACCTTCCAATAACATCTTGTTCCACATATTTTCATCTGAACCAGGCTTGTGTATGACATCTGCCTGCCTGCCTTTTTATCTCATCCTTACCCTAAGGAGCTCAGAGATGCAAATGTATCCCCATCCCTTTTAGCCTAGTGACATAGTGGGAGGCAGGCTAGACCGAGAGCTAGTAATCAGTTCCTGGTCATCCAGTAAGTTTATGAGCCCTAAGGAAACATATGCAGGCTGAATTGGTGGGTGGCGTCTGGACCTCAAGCTCGAGGGGGGCTTCCAATTTAGACAATAGCGTTGACATTTGGTAAGTTTCAAGGAGGTGAATGTGCTCCTGAGGATGGACTCCTAGGGTCATTCTGGAGTAGGTGTGCAGGAAGTTTGCAGGGGAGGTGTTGTTCCGTATGCTCCAAAGCTAAGTATTTAGGAACACTGAAAACACAAGGTGCCTCAGGTGCCTCAGTTCAGGTGCGAGTTCTGTCAGGCACACTACTTAAGTCAGTCCTAAGGAAGACATTAAAAGGTAAAGGGACCCCTGACTATTAGGTCAAGTCATGACCGACTCTGGGGTAGCGGCGCTCATCTCACTTTATTGGCCGAGGGATCCGGCGTACAGCTTCCGGGTCATGTGGCCAGCATGACTAAGCCACTTCTGGTGAACCAGAGCAGTGCATGGAAACGCCGTTTACCTTCCCGCTGGAGAGGTACCTATTTATCTACTTGCACTTTGATGTGCTTTTGAACTGCTAGGTTGGCAGGAGCTGGGACTGAGCAACGGGAGCTCACCCTGTTGTGGGGATTCGAACCACCGACCTTCCGATCTCCAAGCCCTAGGCTCTGTGGTTTAGACCACAGAGCCACCCGCGTCCCCCCAAGGAAGACATTGGAGCACTCCAAACCATTTGCCCAGAAAACACCCAAAGGACAACACCTGGAGATCTGCAGCGACGATTGTATTGCATCCCTAATTATTATCTTAGAAGGGGACATAGCTGCGAAGAGATGTGGCTGTGACTATGATGGATCCTGAACTTCTGAATTTGCCACTACACAGCTGAGGAGGAGGTGATATTTAACCAGGCTTAGTCTTCCTTCCTGCAACATGGGCAAAGGCATGGACTATAGGTCTCATAGGAAATCCATACAGAACACCACAAGTTCAATCCCTGGCATCTTCAGGTAGAGCCACTGCCAATCAGCATAGTCATTACTAAGTTAAATGAACCAATTGTCTGATTCAGTATAAGGCAGCTTCCTATGTTCCTACTTCTGCGCTCAATGGAGAGACCACTGTCTTCCAGTCACAGAAGTTATTCTGTTGGTTAAAAGTACCCTTGTCTCTCTGTTTAGCCATGCAAAATGAAAGGTAAAGAAACACATGTATTTTATATTAGAAAAAAAAGAGTTGTTCCAAACTTGAAAACAACACAGTTGTGACAAGAGAAAAGGGCAACAAAGAGAAAGGCCAGCCCTGATTTGATGGACTTATAAAAGTGTGAAAAGATTTACTTTGGCTGCCCAATATCTGTCATTCATTGAATCAATTCATTTATTTCTCACAGCCAAAACACTGCCATTAAAAAGGCTTACTCATATGCTTTGCCCTGCTCCTATTGATTCGTTTTGAGTGAAAATATCAATAATTTTGTATAGATCTAGCCCTTAAAGTTACTTAATTATTGATTGAGAAACAGTTGCTCAGACTGAGCAGGCAGGTTTCTGGTGTGTTCAACAATAACAAGAAACAGAGTTTTGTGCATGGCTAGCAATTGAATGGTGGAACACGCCTGCTCATCACATTTGACTAGTCAATGGTGAAAAGCAACATTTTCATGATGCACTTTCTTTGATCCAGTGTAGCTGAGGTTTGTTTACTTCCTTTGTTGGCTATGGAAAGCTAAATGAGAAGACCGGCCTCTGCAGTAATTAATGTCACTACAGGGAGTACCATTAACTGTTGATAATAACCATAAGCACGCAGTTGATTCTAGCAATTGATTATCCAGGCTTTTCGTAAAGGGAGGTCTAAATTACACATTTAGTATCTACTTCATACAGCTATTTCGCTTGGCGGATCATCTTATGACTGCAGGCAAGAGTTGAATTTGCCATCTCAGTGAAACTGATGCAACAAGAATTTCAAGTCTGAGGGCCAAACAAGACAATATGTGATCTGTTCCCTTGTATTTAGTAGGTTTTCCCTCCACCTTCCAAGCAAGAGCTGTGGTGTGTTTGCGATCCGGACCGGAATCATGGCACACATGATGAGTCTCTCCTCACCATGGTTCCAACAAAAGTCCCTTTCCATGTGCTATTCAAATGGTGCCAATGGCGATTTCCATTCTAGGATGGGTAATGGCCTCAGGGAGCTATTTTGAAGCCCCTGTGGTATGGTGGAAGGTTTATGCTATGGTCCTGCTCCCTGCTCTGTGATACGTATTTTATTTTTTTTAAAAGACGCGAGTCACAAAAAAAGCTTCCAATTTATTTGAGTTACGCTAGTTACGCTTCAGACTGTAGACCTGTGCAACTTGTGTAAACCAAATTCAACCACTGAGACTCCTTTGTTCACATCAGGAGTCCTTGTGCCCATTCGTGCAAGTATTTCACCCTCTAGAGGTTTTAATGTGAAAGGATCTTGGTTTCCCGAAGTTCTACCTGATGACTCCATGCTGGCATCTCAGCAGGTTTGGACCAATTCATGTTTCAGCTTCACTGTCTAGACGCAAACACTGCTCATGCCAGAGAGCAGCACACATTTTGATGAAGACTGCATGCTTTTCCTTTCCTCTGTGCTTGCATCAAAAAGGATATCTCCATGCGCATGTAGCGTGCAAGAAGTAATTGGTTTTAGGGAGCAGTGGAAGTGAACAGCCTCAGTAAAATCTCCCTATACTAGCGTTCCTGATGTTGCCATTTTGAGATGCCTTCAAAGGCTTCCTCTATTTTTTGTTCTATCGGTGTCTCCAGAGAAAGCCTTTCATATCCTTGCATGCTAAGATAAGAAGAAGAAAGACCTGATTGCAGTATTCAAAAGAAAGAATGTCTGGTATTCGGTGAACACCATCAGTTACTCAGACAATAGTGGGATCCAAAACATCTTAGCTAGTTCCTGATTGTTGTAACATTTCCTCTAATACTCTAATGGCCACCATACTGATACCGCCTAGTTAGCATGTAGCAGTGGGAAGGGCAGGTGTTAGAAAAGGTGAAGTGATGAACTCAGGTGGTAGATTCTAGGGGTGAGCCTGCCAAGACTTCCCGAATAGTCCCCAGCTGGAAAAAGCCTATGTTGCCTTTTCCTGGCCACCTTAAACCAGCCCACTGCCTCTTTCTTGCTTAGATGTAGAATAGAGACATGTGTGTGTAGAATTGAACCTTCTAGCCTATCTCACTCTCTCCCCCCCCCCCGACATGCTCAGCTCTAAGTCCCACTGATCTCCAAGGAATATAAGTATGTCTCATTGCATGCTGGACTTTAGATAAATTACCGGGAGACAAATCCCTATGGCTCTTGACTATGTTCTCACTCAGATTTTCTGTTGCACCATGAGAAGCAGAAAAGCTGTCCCTTTATAAGAGACCTGTGAACTCATACTAAGAAATCAACTGTGCAGGCTATTGGTTGCAGAGCTGGCATCAAAGGTTGACATCATTGGGTACCCGCCAAGGCCAACACATCTGCCAGGAGCCACTGTCTATGCCAGATCCTCTTGGGGTTATTGCTACTCCTCTTTGCTTTTCCTTCCTATTTACTTGCCCTCTGTGGGAATGCAAGCAATGTAAGGAATAAAGAGATGGAGCAGCATTCTTCACTTATATAGGTTATGCAGATTGGGCCCAGGAGGATGAGCAACAATGAACAATGGTGACAGTGGTAAGGAGGATTTGGGCCCACAGCCAAGGGGAACCCATTGCCAAGGATTTGTCAAAACCTGGAGCCAGCACTGACTGATCACACAAGGGTGTCCTCATCATATATGAAGGACCAGTGGATTAACTTCTGGCACATGCGAGGTGTTGGGAATTTGTTGCCCTACATGAGTAATGATACTAAGAAAGAAGACATAGGATATCTTCTCCAATTGTTATCTCTGTTGCTAATAATAATAATAATAATAATAATAATAATAATTTATTATTTATACCCCGCCCATCTGGCTGGGCTTCCCCAGCCACTCTGGGCGTCTTCCAAAAGAATATTAAAATACTGTGATACATCAAACATTAAAAGCTTCCCTAAACAGGGCTGCCTTCAGATGTCTTCTAAAAGTCTGGTAGTTGTTGTTCTCTTTGACATCTGGTGAGAGGGCGCTCCACAGGGAGGGCGCCACTACCGAGAAGGCCCTCTGCCTGGTTCCCTGTAACTTGGCTTCTCGCAGTGAGGGAACCGCCAGAAGGCCCTCGGTGCTGGACCTCAGTGTCCGGGTAGAACGATGGGGGTGGAGACACTCCTTCAGATATACTGGACCGAGGCCATTTAGGGCTTTAAAGGTCAACACCAACACTTTGAATTGTGCTCGGAAATGTACTGGGAGCCAATGTAGGTCTTTCAAGACCAGTCACCAGTCTGGCTGCCGTGTTCTGGATTAGTTGTAGTTTCCGGGTCACCTTCAAAGGTAGCCCCACGTAGAGCGCATTGCAGTAGTCCAAGCGGGAGATAACCAGAGCATGCACCACTCTGGCAAGGCAGTCCGCAGGCAGATAGGGTCTCAGCCTGCGTACCAGATGGAGCTGGTACACAGCTGCCCTGGACACGGATTTGACCTGTGCCTCCATGGACAGCTGTGAGTCCAAAATGACTCCCAGACTGCGCACCTGGTCCTTCAGGGGCACAGTTACCCCATTCAGGACCAGGGAATGCTGCTCTAAGATGTGGGATTTTGATGGTATTTTTTTGTTTTTATTTGGGATATTTTTTTCAGATATTGTAAACCACATAGAGATTTTCTTTCAAAAGGCACTTGTGATAAATAAAAACATTTTGGGAGATGATCTACAATGAACTAAAGAAGATGTTTAGATATACCTTTCCCAAAAAACCGGAAGCATTTTTGCTATGTTTGATGGGAAATGTGATTGCGAAGGTGGATCAAAGACTATTTATGTATGCCACAGTTGCAGCGAGGATTTTACTGGCCGCAAAATGGAAGTTACAAGAAATACCTACTATTGGGGAGTGGCAGGCGAAGATGATGGATTTTGCAGAGTTGGCCAAACTGACTTGCAGGATCTGAAACCAGGACTATCAGAAATTCCAAAGAGATTGGAGTAAATTTATTGCATATTTGAATGATAATTGTAAAACTTTGAAGACACTAGCAGGATTGAAATAAATCCTACAATGTGGATATATAGTAAAGATCTAACTTGCGCAATTGGATGTGATATGGGATACCTGTTGAAGGGAAGGAAGTCGTAAGCTCAGCAGAGCAAAAAGGTTGTTTTGTGTTTGTTATTGTAATGTTGGAAATGTTGTTTAAAGGAAAATAATAATAAAAAATATGAAAAAAAGAGATTTTCTTTCAAAAGATGAAGCAGCATATACATTGCCAAAATAAATACATGCAAAAGGGGATTTCTCATTGAGAAAACCCTCCCATTTTGTATCCTTAAAGCAGTTGACTGCCACCATTTGAACAACCTGTGCAGGAAACAAGTGTGTGCTCAAACTAAATATAACAAAGCCCAGCAACAAATGGCTTATTATCACTATAATACTGTTCTGCTTCAATCGTTTGAAGATTATCCTGTTATATTGCACAATTTGCATTCAAAATGTACAATACTTCTTCTCCCAGTACTGCTGTGCTCATAGTATAATGATTATATGTGAAACATTAAATTGGACACTTGACTTCATTGATCTTTTTTTATGGACTAATAGAATAGGGAGTAATTATCTGCCCAGACTAATTCATTGATTAGGTTCTCCATATGACAGCTAGAATGGTCAAATATTGGCTCATTCTCATGCAGTGGTATTAGTTTGCACCAATTACTTCAACTGTTTCAGTTAAGCAATTATGATGACTCAAATGCACTTGGACGTAGCCTCCATGACTGTATCCAAAACAGCAGCAAAGCTTGTGGCAAATTAAAGACTAACAAATGTAGCGTGGTTGCAGGCAAGAGCCCACAGATGTACAGGGAAGATACTGGAGTTGATAGATAGATACAAAAATTCATGACAGAAAGACAGACAGACAGACAAAAGGCATAGAATCATAGGATTGAAGGGGGCTCGGTAGGCCATTTATTCCAACCACTTCTCATTTTACGAAATCCAGAATTTAGAGCAGGGTTGTTCAACCTGTGGTCCATGCTAGGGATGGGCTTCAGGGAGTCTGTGAACTGGGAGCAAAAGAAAATGAATTTTCCAATGCAATAGAATAAGTTGTATGCAAAAATAAAAATGTGTGCACACACATTTTTTCTGGAGAGGAGGTCCATAGCTTTCGTCAGATTATCAAATGGTTAAAAACCTCTGGCTTACAGCATCCCCAATGGATGGGGAAAGTCCACCATCCCCAAAGTAATGGTAATGGTACCAGTTACCTTTCTATGGTTTTTCAGCGGTGGTGGCAAAACTGCCTTTTTCAAGGGGATTTCCTTTACAGATGCGGCAGCTGAAAGTAAGTTTCTTCTCTTTTTGTAAAGTTTAAAAAACCTTGGCCAATGTTTCAAGCAGCATCTTTTTTAAATTCGAACCAGTGGCTTCAAGTAACGAGAAAGGAGATTTCGACTAAACATTAGGAAGAGCTTTCTTTCAGGAAGAGATGTTCAACAGTGGAACGCTCTCCCTCGGAAGCTTGTGGAGTCTCCTTCCTTGGAGGTTTTTAAGCAGAGGTTGGATGGCCATCTGGCATGGATGCTTTAGCTGAGATTCCTGCATTGCAGTGGTTTGGACTAGATGCACCTCAGGCTCCCTTCCAACTCTACGATTCTATGATTGTATGTATCTACGAGTCAGTTGATACTGCCATAATTTAAATATCAACCATAGTACCAATTTAGCATGCAAACAGAGAAGACCACTCCATCAGAACACATCAACACTTTAACAAGGCATCCCCAGCAGGAACAACAGGAGCAGAATTACTGGTGCTAAAAAAATGGGGTTTGTTATGGAATCAGAATTTGATTGCTGTGAATTCTGATGCAAACGGAGGGCTCGTCCAGACTTCCTGTTGTGCCACACTTTCCAGATCTGCACTTTAAGCTTCATGTCCGAGTTTGTTTGGGGTTTTTTCCCCTTTCTCAAGGAAAACCCAGATTTTACCACTGAATTGGAGCAAGTGGTAATCTACTGAAAAGTGGATGCCATCTATCATGGATGCTTTAGCTGAGATTCCTGCATTGTGGGAGGTTGGAATTGTAGTGTTTGTAGTGTCCTTCCAACACTACAATTCTACGATTCTATGATTCTAGAAACTGAATGCTCCATCATCATGGTCCTCAGAGGCATTGTAAGGTGGGATGTGGGGGTGGTTTCTCCCAAATGGAGCCACAAAGCTTTCCCCCAATACAGTGGTACCTTGGGTTAAGAACTTGATTCGTTCCGGCGGCCTGTTCTTAACCTGAAACTGTTCTTCTTTTTTTTAATAATTTTTATTGAATGATTTTATGTTACAAAAAACAATACAGCCATACTACAACTAAATATAATTAAGAAATAAAAATTACATACATCGATATTTAGTTCGTTATTTGTTATTTACCATCTTATTTCCTCCCAAACATTGCATACAACAACACACATATGTGCAGACACCCACACACCCACACCCGCACACAAAATGATAATAATGAAAGTAAGTATTTTTCCCCTTTTGTCTTCCAAAATATTTTCTTCAACATTGACTTCCTGTCAAGTCCCTTTGCATATATTTTATCTTACATTTGAATGAAACTGTTCTTAACCTGAGGTACCACTTTAGCTAATGGGGCCTCCTGCTGCCACTGCGCCACCGGACCACGATTTCTGTTCTCATCCTGAAGCAAAGTTCTTAACCCGAGGTACTATTTCTGGGTTAGTGGAGTCTGTAACCTGAAGCGTCTGTAACCCGAGGTACCACCGGATGCCTCATTTATAAATATAACCCCACTGGAAAAAAATGGAGAATTCCACATGTCTCATATCCACTGGCGGAGGAAGAGGGGGCGGGGGGAGCGCACCGCCCCTGGTAGTGCAATCCCAGTGGGGTTCCATCGTGGCTGCCCCCCTGCCCGCACCAGCCCCGCCTGCTCTCCGCCCCCAGTGCCGGAGCATGAAGCTCCACCACTGCCCATATCTCCAGGGTTATTTTTCTTGAACCCTGTGAATCACTTGGGGGGAGCAGGGAATTGAGCATTGAAAAAGCGCAAGTAAAGAATTTTATCCCAATGTCTTTCCTATCGTTAAACCAAAAGCTTCCATCACAAAATCACACAAGTGGAGAGTGTTGCACCAGGTTACACTCAAAAATGAGCAAATGCTGAAAACAGTGGCAACATAAATGGGTTGGTGGATCAAATGCAGGCTGGGAATATAGCCAGTGCTTGTGCCAGAAGTCTGCATAACGTAAAACAATTCTATCCAGGAATTCATATGAAAGAACAAAAGCTGTTTGGAAATAAATTCACACATGCACAAATGATATCTCGGTGTCTTATGTTCTCACACGCAAAAGTCTCATGTGTTAGCTGAATAGACTGCAATCGACGAACTCCGTCTTAAACACAAAAATAGGTAAAGGGATGTTAAAACTTCAGATATATGCAGAGATTGCATTTTGTCAACCTTAGCAGTATATTTTTTTAGCTAAAATAAAAATATAAAATAGTATCATAATAGAAAGGGAAAGGGAAAAAGTTAGATAATCGTAAACAGTAGGGATCCCCCCTCTATTTATCAAAAGCACATTTCTTTAAATGATGACTGTACATAGACTGCCTCTCACTCCTTTTTCACTCACAATGAATGCTAACTTTGCAGCAGATAACAAAATAAGCAAGTCTATAATTCCTGAACCACTGTTCCTGTAGGATGAATGGGGCTTTGGTGAATGCCTACATTACTTTTAATGTTGGACATAACCTTTTAAGTTTTTGTGTCCATTCCTGGGCTGGAATAATGTTCTTTAAAAGCTCAGTCATCTACAGAACAATAATGTGTGACTTCATGTTTCATATTCCTGTATCAATTTTTCTATTAAAAATAGATTAAATTTTAAGTAACCAGTGATATGTTCAGTTAAGAGCTAGCTAGATGAAAAATTAATGTCCACAGTCTTTCCGGTTTGCAGGGACTGATTGAACTAGTCAGAACAAAAATTCAAATGCACCTGATTTTCATGTTTAGACAAATCCTGCCTAAAGCTGCTGATTCTTAAAGGACCTAGCACAAAATACCGGATGCAGGGGACTGTCAACAAACAGCCACAAAGAGGTAGAAATATTCTTACTCCCGAATGAATGGGGAGGGCAATATTTACATGGGCTGATTAATTGCTTACTTTGTATATTATCTTAGTCTGATCTGCTCCTAGATAAGGACAATTTTGATTTCTTTCAGGCTGTATTCAGACATGGTGTTTATCGTATTAGCTTTACTGGTTACAATGCTAGCACTTCTGTCCCAATTTCTAACACCCCTTTTACACTGTGGTACCTGCTTTTGAGTGATATACTGCCATGTCATGCTAAATTTTGAACAGCGGGAAAGAACTGTATTTGAGGATATCACCTCAATTTTCCCCCCACGTGAAATTACAATGCAAAACCCATGATTTTCCAAATTAATGGGAAACATTTTTTGGTGGGGGGGGGACATTTAACACAGAAATGAGCACTAAACTTCCACTGTATTTCCAGAAAACACAGAAATTGTCAGGGTTTTTTTTTTTAAAAAAAGAGAGGAAAATGGAATGAAGTTTTGTATGACTGCAACCTCAGTTTCTCATTTCTCCAGTCTTAACTCTCTATTCCCACACCAGTAGGAATATTTTTTTAAAAAAATCATCATAAAAATTCATTACAGTTTCTGTTGTTGTTTAGTCATTTAGTCGTGTCCGACTCTTCGTGACCCCATGGACCAGAGCATGCCAGGCACTCCTGTCTTCCACTGCCTCCTGCAGTTTGGTCAAACTCATGCTGGTAGCTTCGAGAACACTGTCCAACCATCTCGTTCTCTGTCGTCCCCTTCTCCTTGTGCCTTATCTTCTCATGAGGTGGTCAAAGTATTGGAGCCTCAGCTTCAGGATCTGTCCTTCCAGCGAGCACTCAGGGCTGATTCCCTTCAGAATGGATAAGTTTGATCTTCTTGCAGTCCATGGGACTCTCAAGAGTCTCCTCCAGCACCATACTGTTTTAGTGGAAAATTTATCTAAATATGCTTAGGAAGGCAGTGAAAATCCTGAAAAGATGCTTCCTAGCTTTGGGATGGTACAAGCTGAAGCATAACCTAGAGATGAGAAAAATGCTGTTGGCAGGTGAACCGTCTGATTCAGCTTGGATGTCCAGCTGTCTTGGATTGGGATGCAACACTCCTAAAATCTTAGGTCCATGACCCAACACTCCTGTTCGATGTCAGCAGGAGCATCAGGGCCAATGAGTGGCACTTCTTCTTATGCTAGATTGCAGTATTTGACAAAGGCCCTGAGTGCTTGGCTTTTTACAAAAAGGCTCCAGGTCTGTCAAATCCAAGCCCCTCATTTCTGCCATGCAGAAGAAAATCGAAAACTTCCAAAGGATGAAAAGTTTGCTCATAATGGATATATAAATATATCCATTTAAAAACTGTGCTTAGTGACTCATGCAAAAGAGTCTTGAAGAGTCAATTAGACATGCACAAGTTAACGAACTGCAAAAAAAAGGCTTTCCCTCCATTAAATGCCTCTCCACAATGGTCAATATTCTTAAAAAGTGTAATGATTTCTTATCAGTGCTTGAATGAACCGTAAAACTACCTTTTGAAATATTGACATTTCCACAATTTTGAGCACAAGAATGTTTTTTCTTCTATATGCAAGCTGACGGGCCATTGTCTTGGAGGGTGTTTCCCCCTCAAGGTGGTCGTGCAGACTGCCATTAATAATACCATAATTAAATGGGCTAAATCTACCTGTATACTTTTTTCTTCTGAAAGGTTGTGCTTCCTATTTCAAATTACAGTTTTGTGAGGGCAATCTTCATGTGGAGATTGCGGAAGAATGCCTACGAGAGGAAATAGACGTTTTCCCCCAGCTATTTACCTTCTGACTCAATCCAATGCATGCCTACTCAGAAGTAAGTATATTTTTCGGCTTTTATTTGATATTTGTAAAATCAAAGAAATCATTTTAAAATTCCTAAAAAATAAATGAAAGAAGTAAGTGCCATTGAGTTCAGTGGGACTCACTTCCATGCAAGCTTATCCTTTTTTAATGTAATATTTTTTATTTGTTTTTACAAGTACAAATTTATAACAAAATTGTTTAGGTAACCATACTCTGAGATTCTTTGAATCTCTAGACTTCCCTTCATCCCTTACATGGGTCCCTGTACCAAAATTTACAACTACGCATCAGACTATTCTCCATAGTTTTTGTATTCCCGAATTGTCCATAATTTTGTTACATTACAAGTGAGTCTTAAAGTCCAGCTTAAAGTTTTAATTTGTTTACAATGGTCTCCTAGGTAAATTATATTTCCCCCCCCCTTTTTTCGCCATTTCAGTGTAGTCCAGCAATTTGGCTTGCCATTCTTCCCTAGTCAGGATTTTTTCTTCTTTCCATCTTTGGGCTAATAACATCTGTGCAGCTGTTGCCGCATACATGAAAAGTCTTTTCTGATCTTTTGGAATCTCGGCACCTATAATTCTTAATAGAAATGCTTCTGGAAGAAGAAATTCCGACAAAAGAAGAATGGCAGACGAAATTAATGGACTATGCAGAATTGGACAAAATGACAGGAAGGATTTGAAACCTGCAGGACCAGAGATTTACAGATGATTGGAAGAAGTATATGAATTATTTGAAGAGCAACTGTAATCAATAAATTATGCTAGTAGGACTACAAGAAGTTTTGTAAGGAGAAATATACGAAGTGTTACAAAGTAGGAAAAGATAGAGATATTGGTTATGAGTTTGAAATGTAATAGGGAAAATAAGAAATGCATACTAAGAGACTAGATTGGAAAATTTTCAGACAGGATTGATGGAAGTCAAAAAAATTGAATAAGATGTAAAAGTATGTTTAATTACTGTTGAAAATGATATATGTCTATATCTATCTATCTATCTATCTATCTATCTATCTATCTATCTATACACACACTCTTCTGGGTTTTTTAAACAAAAGTTATTTTGAACTTTCCCCCCTCCAATTCATTATACCATGTAAACTTATCTATAGGTGTGAAGCCATGATTTTCACAAGAGTTATTACATAGGTTAGGAGTGGGGAACCTGCAGCTCTCTGTCAGGAATGAGCCAGCTCCCAGCAAAGGTTTGCAGAAAGCAGCCAGGAACAGGGAGACTTAGATATTAGTCGAGCAGAGGAGAGCCGGTAGCTGCAGACTTCGACTCTTCCTGACCTTGACGAACAAGCTGATAAGGCACTAGCTGAGAGCAGGCTAGAACACAGCCAAAGCTCGCAATAAGCACAAAAAGCCATGAACAGTCTCAGAGGCAGTCTCTTAGATCAGGGAGAGGGTGGGGCTGATCCACTTAATCCAAAGAGTCTGCGAATGGGAGGGCTGTTAGATAGGAAGCAAAACAAGAGGTGTAAGAGTTGTAAGTTCAATATCTTCTGTAGAACCCGGAAGGAGTCTTCAAGAAGGGTCATCATGAGTAATGATGCCAGAGGCTTTGTTAGAGCTGTCCGGAGTTATCTGTTTGTTTTTGCAATAAATCCTCCTTTTTAATTGCCTACGCTTACTGTGTTATCAAGCTGGGAACCTGGACTCCTGACACTCTCCAAACATTCTCATGCTCCAACTCGCATCAGCCCCAGCCAAATGGTTGGTCTCCTTAAATACGTAAGGTTGTATCCAACACTACCGTTCCATTCATACAGCAGATGTCTGTTTGTGCAATGGACCTTTCAACCTCCTCTCCCCTGCAGTCGCCCCACCATGCATCCTGAAAACGTTCTCAAAGAGTTTGGAGACCCTCCAGAGCAAATGTTGAGTGTGCATGGGGAGTGGAGAGAGAGGCAGTCACATGTGCCAGTGGAACAGCATTAGGTACAACCCAAAAGCTACAGTAGATAGTAGAAACAATGGAGGTGTACCAGATTGAGTGGGGAGGGGGGCAACTACAGTAGTGCTCCCAGAATATGGTCTACCTTGCTGGGGTGAGGTGGGACTGGATCTGATAATGCCTGGATGGGAGACTGCTTGGGAACAGCATGCACACTAACACTAACAACAACAACAACAACCCATCTGGCTGGGTTTCCCCAGTCACTCTGGGCAGCTTACAGCATATAAAAAACATTAAAAAATGAAACATAAAAAACTTCCCGTTAGAGGGCTGCCTTCAGTTGTCTTCTAAAAGTTGCTTAGTTCTTTATCTCCCTGACATCTGAAGGGAGGGCGTTCCACAGGGAGGGTGCCACTACCAAGAAGGCCCTCTGCCTGATTCCCTGTAACTTCAGTGAGGGAACCAGCAGAAGACCCTGGGAGGATGACCTCAGTGTACCAGCTGAGCGATGGGGAGTGGAGACGCTCCCTCAGGTATACTGGGCTGAGAATGGAAGAAAGACTGGATATAAATGTGCTAAATACTCAAAGTCAAAAGATTATAAATGATTTTTTGTATACTTCCTCCCCATAATCTGAAAGCAACCTGAAGATCAACAGGGGAGAATATTCAGGATAGATGCTCTCCTTCAAGAAAAACCTATCACAAAAGCACATGGAATTCACAGAGTACCAGTTAATTATGACTCCAGCTGCATATTTATCATGCACTCTGCTTTGCTTTGTCAGTTAGTGTGACTGCAAGGTAGGCGTTCGGATGTGCCCCTACACAAACACATCACATAGGTGTGCTGATTTCCCTCCCAAATGAATGAAGATGCGCTCCCTTGCCCATCGCGGAACACATAATCCCATGTCAACTGGTAGAAAATAAAAGTCAATGGCACCAAATTTAATTATCCAGTACCGCTATTGTTATTATGTAGCAGAGCTGGCTTATTGATTAATGAGTCGGTGAAGTGTTTGCTCACAGGAATATTAATATCTTGCACACAAGAGGAGTCATTAAAATGGCCAAGGCAGTCCTTGACGTTAAACTCACTGTGAGTCATGGCTCTGGCTACCTGAGCGACTGTGTCAGACACAGGATCAGACTTATACATTTTTTAAAACCCAATAGCTGAGGCAGAGATGGCTTAAAATAATCTTCATTTGAATTAAAGTCAATACATTCCCCCCTCTCTCCTCATTATATCTGACAGATAATTCATAGGTAACAAGGGGAGGGGGATATGACAGAGGTCAGATTGGTCAAAAGCCTTATTCTCCAAACCCTCTTGCATGCCTAAAGCAAAAATCAACGGAAACTGTTACAAAATGTGGAAGAAGAACAATAGCAGCAGCCGATTGAAGCTGCAGTACAGTCATGGAGAAGGTGAGCTACACAAGCTGGATAGCCCTTGCTTGAAATATCAACTCAACCATCTCTCTTCGTCAGCCACGCAACTGTAATCTGGGCTCACCTGATACATCACTGTAAGGATCACTGCAGGACTGCATTTGAGGCACTCTGAAGACACTGGTGGGACTCTCCAGGCACTATTTAAGTTGAGCACTTTTTAAAGTTTGATTTCAGTGAGGAAATGTGCTTAAGGCTCCAATCCTGTGCACGCTTCTCCATGAGCAGAGATGGGAGAAAACTGGTGTTTACTGGCATCTGGCGAGTTTTGGTTTAACACAATGGAGCTTACATTCATGGAGCTTGGGTGGTAGAACCGTGTGTTTGAGAGAGAGCTTGTTTGTCGGGCCTTCACTCTGAATTGACTACGTTGCATTACAATATGGCCAAATCTGATTGTAAGGGTGCAGGAGAGAGTTTGAAGGTTTGCCTTTTTGATACACTTGGAGGGATTAGCATATGCAAGTGATCAATTGCTGTGTGAGAGGTAGAAACCCCAAGCGCATAATGGCTTCCGATGGGGATGGGGTAGAAATGAACGTAGATCCCCTCACGATACACCAACACTGTTGCTTTGTGAAGGCTCAGGTTGTCTGACCTTATTAGGTACAAACTGTGGTGACATTAAAGAAACAAACAAAAAGTATTATGCTTACACTGACATGGGAGACACGCGAAGGACATGCAGTATGTTCCGATGAGGCCCGCTAGATAACTGAGATCTGCACAGCATAAATTTCAGCGCCTCTATGTGCTCCATCTGTTCCTCATTAGATGTTTTATGGAGTCCCTGGTAAAATCCTGACAACCATCTGAGGAGGCTCACTGCTTTAATCCATCTAGATTACTGTTATCATTTTGGCTGAACAATCCATGGAACAGGGTCGCTGAGCACGCACTTTTCTCCCATTGCTCAGTTTGATTTGCTTTTACTGTCACCGCAGATCTGTGTAGGTAAGACAGGCATCAAAACAATCACCAAATAAATGCTTCTCTGCCACTCACAAAGGTGCAAAGAGAAGAAGAGAAATCTTAGCCATTTGGAAGATGAGACTAATGTTCTGGAACTCTAGCTCAGCCATTATTTTTGCAGTGTAGCCTAGGGCTCACTTGCAAAAATGTGTGGCCCAAAATTAGCATCGAGGAGGCTCAAAATACCCCCTGAACCATGTGAAGTACAATAATTGAATTCACTGAAATTGTAAATGCTTGTATGCGTTTATATGTTTAAATTTGATTGGTTGGTAACTGAATTCTAGAGAGTTCTCTAATAGTTCTCATGTGACTGGCCAATGTTGATTACATGGGAGGAATCTAGTGAAGGAGAGACTCCATTTTATGTGAAGCAAGATGGCAGCATTTTAGACTCCACTTTGAACACCACTGAGTAGAATAGAGTGTTGGAGTGTTTCTTCTCTGCTTGAAATGAGAATGACCGCTCTCCACATCAGAAGGAGGGTGCTATCTGTGTGGCTGCACGCAGCACCCCCGATCCTACGCAACTCCCAGGTAAGCAGTCCTGGACTGTCTCCCCAAGTTGCAAACCTGAGGTTCCTGCCTAACTCACCTCAATGAACCAATCGCAATTGGGGAGTGTGTAGCCAGGGAAGTAGACCAGGTAAGGGTAGGGACCACCCTCTTGGCACAATAGAAATCTCTCCTAGGAGCTGCAAGGTATTGCCTAATTGAGATACAAAAGGCTGGTTGCAAAATTAAGGAATGTTAGAGGGATGCTGGAATGAAGTTATGTGGTTTTAGCAATAATGTCATAAAGGAGTATGTAAAAATGGATTGATAACAGGTGAAAATGTAAGGTTATAATATATTAAGATAAAATATTAAGATAAAAGTAAAAAGGGTAAGGACTTGCTGAAACAACTATTGAACTAGAATACAAAAAAGGGAGGTATGAGGAGGTCAAGGAAATAAGCAAATGAAAGATAAGAGATGGAAAGACTGATTTGTTTTTAATTGTTTTTTATTGTTCTGTATTTTGTATTTATTTGTTTCTTTTTATTTTTTATTTTCCTTTTTTTCTATTTTTGTAATCTCTTTGAAACTTTAATAAAGATTATTTAAAAAAAAGAGATACAAAAGGCTGAGTGCTGAGTTCTGTAAAGAAAGAAAAATACAGTTGTTTGGAAGTTAGAAGAAGAGACTGCAAGCCCATGTTTGGAAAAGCATGTGAATGTAAATGTTATATTTTATTTCCTCTATAATTTTCTGTAAGTAAAGTTTTTGAATGTTAAAGTCTGGACGTTGGTTTAATTTCCAAAGAAGGGTGTCAGTCATAGATATTATTTGAGATTCTTAGCTGCGATTTTGCTACTCTTACTTCAACAAACTATCCACCCAGGCTAGGGGTCAGCAACCTTTTTCAGCCATGGGCCGGTCCACCATCCCTCAGACCATGTGGTGGGCCGGAACGTAGTTTGAAAAAAATAATGAATGAATTCCTGTGCGCCACAAATAACCCAGAGATGCATTTTAAATAAAAGCACACATTCTACTCATGTAAAAACACCAGGCAGGCCCCACAAAATAACCCAGAGATGCAGTTTAAATAAAAGGACACATTCTAATAATGTAAAAACAAGCTGATTCCTGGACCGTCTGCAGGCCGGATTGAGAAGGCGATTGGGCCGCATCCGGCCCACGGACCTTAGGTTGTCTACCCCTGACCCAGGCACTTTGTTTTAACCCTGTTTGTGTTCCCTCTTTTTTCCGCCACTTCACATTATCTCCTACACTGCACAATTCCAGCAATCAAGGGTCAGTTGTGAGTGTGATAGCATCATGTCACTACATAGCCAATCAGATTTGGTTATGTGAAAAGCTGACAAAGTCAAGTCAGAGTGAGAGCAGGAAGCAGCATTGTTCTCACTCTCAAATCCTCGGGGCATGTATTGGGGGTCACGCAGAAGACTCAATAAAGATCACCTAAAGGACGGTGCTTTTTGTGAGGTGCTAGAATGTTTACAGAACAACTCAGCCCTCGATCTTTTTAGCAAGTATCAATTGGAAAAAAAATGTCTTCAGCTATAATCTCATGCATCTTCATTATGGTAATCTACTGGCAGGAAAGACAATCAATGCAGTCTATTGACTTTAACTGATGAATATCTTAAATTCTGCCCATTGCATTTATCCATCACACTGGCAGAGAGAGGGTTTTTTTTAAGGTTAATAGATTACATCTGAGCCCCGAGGAAATGATGTTTCCTGTGCCTGCCTGTCATTTACTAGAATGGTTACTTATCTGTCAATATTTCTTCTTCTTTTCAAGTCCCAGGCCTACTTGATCTTGTCCATTTGGCACTACTTGAGGAATAACAAGTTTCTTCCCATCATGCAATGTTCTGGGATACATCATGACAGAGAAATCTCAAAGCCCAGGTCAATTATAACAGAAGATGTGTAGCACCTCTGCCCCAGCACTGTCTATTGGGGCCTCACTTGGCAAAATGATATAAAACTATTTAAGAAACGAATGCCTCCCCATCATCCGAACTGGCTTAGAACTAAGACATCTGGAAAATAATTTGGAGGGGAACCCCCCCCCCCGAAAGAAATGGAAATATTATATGCTGCCTGCCTTTTGATTTTCTTTTTTGCAATATGCAAAAGCAGTCAGCTAATTCTGTGTTTGGGAACGAAGCTGGCAGAAACATCATTGTGCAATAATTACTTTTTAATTAGAATTCATTGAATACAGATGGATTCTCCCTGTACTTTCTCCAGCTGAGGTTTTAATATTCCCATGTCAGGTATTATGTGGCTGTAACTGGCAGTGAGCTACATCGAATAACTCTGTACCGGTAGTGACTTACATCAAGTAACCAACTTTATCATTTTTCTTAGATGAAATATGATCTCACTCCTTGTTCTCTTTTTGTAGAATATGTCACCAGCTTGTTGATATAGTGTTTGTTTATTCTTGCTCCTGCAGGAGGAAATATTATAGTTCATGCATCAAATTACTGTAACTGACTGGAACATCTTTATTTAAAATAATGTACAGCGCTATTTTCTCCTGGTGACATTGACCAATTTGCAGGGATTTCTAATATTTTCGCAAACAAATAAGCTGGGTGTCCTTTCTAGGAAAGTGCACATCTAAAATGAACCATAATATCTGATCTCATTAAAGCAATCAAGTCTAAAACTGACTGGATATTTGCAGCACTTTGATAGAAATGAGGAAGAATTTCAGTGTGAGTGTGTGTGTGTCTTATTGCTCCAGGGCCTCTAAACAGGAGCTGACATGTGATATATTTTTGAAGTCAAAGTTAATAATTCTCTTTATATAAGAAATAAATACCCCCCACTGAATACAGAATAAGGTCTAAAATTAGAATAGGATTTCTCCAAGTAACATACCTTTGGAAAAAAGTGATTTATTCTAATGCAATAATGGCATAGGTTTACAAAGCTTGAGTGATACAATGTTCCTCGTTATGGTTGTAAAATATTTGTTGCCACTAAGGGATTTTCTAGATCATTATTTTTAAAAAAGGAAAAACTCATTTTGACAGATGAACTGGGGCCATTCCGAGCAAATCACAGATACTTCATATAACAAGGCCTCCAAAGAGGGGAGCACAGACTTATTACTATGGCAACCCAGATCAAAACACTATTTTAGTGGAGACTTTCCAGTTTTACAATGCAATGATGATTGTTTATAGCGCCACTGAAACCAGATTCAGCAAAGGTTCAAGAAATGAGCTGACAAGAGGAAAATCATTATAGATAAACTGGGGATACCTGAATGACATATTGTGGAAATCTGCTGTTATTTGATCAAATGATGAAACTGTGACACAAAGAGAGATAAATAAAAGGCGGGCGATACAGACCGATGGCCCCCACGCTATATGCTAGTTTGCATTATATTGCCTGCACCAGACGGTCATGATTGATTCTAGGCATACAGAGTGCAGAAGTAGAGCTGGTAGCAGTAGACTATACATTATCTCTGGGATGTAGTTTCCTGCTCATTCAAGAGGTCTAGGCTACATAGTAATTATCTGCAATTTGGCATTTCTGAGCCGGTTCATCCTGCCAAACGTTAAATGCCAGAGTGCTAACCAACTAACTTCCAGAAGAGTGCTGTGTTAACACTTTCCACACATTTATTTACTTTTTAATCAAAAACAAAAACTTAACCATTTATATGCACTTGGGATCACCACCAATTCTCAAGGGAGCATTTAATGCATGTAAAGCTTTTCTCTTTAAAACTGCACCACTTCATGCGCCATGTGCCCCTCAACAACACAAAGGTCAAGTTCTTTGTGATGTTTTTCAACCCCCTTCACTCCATTGTGGTTTTTGTTTGTTCAGTGTGAAAATTTCACTAAGAGGACCACTGGGACTGTTTGGAGCCCAATTCATGTGATAGGGAGGAGAATGAAATGCTTTTTTTGGTAGGGGAGATGGGGCTCTGCCATTGGGCAATGACAGAACTACTTTATGTTGAGAGCAGTTGACACGAGGAAGTGTTAGCCCTTTCATTTTAAAAAAAAAAGTCCAAAAGCTTTGAGTTCACTAGAAAATTGTGTGAATCAGGTAGCAGAGGTCTGTGATACCTCCAAATGAATGGGTGGTCACAGAGCCCTTTCATCCTCACCATCATTATTTCAGCCATATTTGCACTACTTAATCAAGTTTCCCAGTGGATTTATATACAAATTGCAAAAGAGCATCCTTAAAAGGCCTGCTGAACTTGAAAGGCCAAGCACCTGAAGTTTAACAGGAAGGAGCCATTCTGATGTTAGCTGGAAGGGAGTTGCACAGAATTAGGCCCACAGTACTAAATGCGCAACTCCAGGTGCATTCCAGCTATGAGTTTGAGCTCTCATCCTCTTGTGCCGTCACTAATTATCCTTAATGCCATTTCTCTTCTGAAAAGAGGAGACTGAGAGGAGATGTGATAGCCATCTTCAAATATCTTAAGGGCTGTCACATGGAAGATGGAGCAAGCTTGTTTTCTCCTGCTTAGGAGGGTAGGATTCGATCCAGTGACTTCAAGTTAGAAGAAAGGAGGTTAAGACATAGGGGAAAACTTTCTGACTAGCCATCACTCATAGCCGTATAAGGTTGTCTTCAATGAACAGTCTTAACAGTGAGTCCATAAGTGACTGTGGAAGCTAATTCTGGATCTGCATGTCCTTTCACATAGGTTTCCAGGAGGGAGTTGATCATGGTGAGGGTTTGCCAAACATGCCTTCCTCTTAGCACGTTTCTCGTTTTCGTCCTGAGTTTGAGCGTCTTCAAAGTCCAGACACCTTTGGCAAAGGCTGTTCTCCAATTGGAGCACTCTGGAGGATAGGACTCAATCCAACGACTTCAAGTTACAAGAAAGGAGATTAAGATATAAGGAAAGAGCTGTTCGACAGTGGAACAGTCTCCCTTGGGAGGTTGTGGACTCTCCTTCCTTGGAGGATTTTAAGCAGAGGTTGGATGGTCATCTGTCAGGGATGCTTTAGCTGAGATTCCTGCTCTGCAGAGGGTTGGACTAGATGATCATTGGGATCCCTTCCAACTCTACAATTCTATGATTCTTCTGTTGCCAAATATACTTCATTGTTGCTGTTTAAAATTATGAGTCTGTCTGATCCCCGTGTCCATTTTGTCAAGGACTTTTACAAGCACAGGAAGCTAAAAAGATGCCCCCTAAACTGATACGCACCTACTAGATGTAACCAAGCAGGACTCTTCTAGTCCAGTGGTTGCATCATAGATTTGTATAACAGCTTTAGGATAGTGACTGCTTTCAGTCCGTTTCCTAACAATCCCAAACATGGACTGCATCCTTTTCACAGCTTCTTCACACTGGGTAGACGTTTTCATTGAGCTATCCATAGTATCTCCAAAATCTCTTTCTTAATAAGTCACTACCAGTTCTGAGCTAATTAATGTTTATGAGAAATAAGGGGGGTTTTTTTTGGTTTTTTGTTTTGCGCCAGTGTGCATCACTTTACCCTTGCTTACATCGAATTGCATTTGCCATTTGAACACCCATTCACCCAGTTCAAAAAGATAATCTTCAAACTCCATGCAATCCCTTTTAGCTCCTATTACTTTACACAATCCAGTCAACCAGAGAAAGAGGCTTCTGTAGCCCCCATTTACTGACTGGGAGAAATCAGGGCACCCCAGGATGAAATCAGAAGCTGTGACAGCTTTAGGAATTCCGGGGCCATCCCAGCAAATTTGGGACACTTGGAGGGTATGGTTACAGCAAAATTATATATTAAAATCAGACTAAAATTAATACAGTCCAAAGAATTAGGTGGGACCTAAAATATATATATCTTAGATGAAGAGACATCTGTAGAAGAGAGGGAGGGGGGAAATATGGAGCAACAGGAGATCCATGTCTCTTTTAATGTCCAACAGGGCCTGCAGGATCCAGAGGATAGCATCCCATAAGGCCAGCTGCTGCAGGCTCCCCCTGTCAAGGATTGGCTGAGGAAGAGTGGTGGGATCTGCCTGCCCAGGGAGCCCCCCCAGGGAGGGCACAGAAGATGACGACTTATTTCCAGATCCTGGTGGTGGGACACTGAAGATCAGTCTGGGGAAGGACAAGCTGGGAGGTGCTAGATGCAGGGGGTTGAGTGATTAAGAAGGGTCAGGAGAAGGACGGTCTTCCAGGACAGGGGTAGAGGCTGAGAGTCACAGCCGATTCTGAGGCAGAGAGGAGTCAAAGGTTGGCCCTGCTACACAGCAGCAGGACAGTCCCAGTCCTGCTGGCTTGTCTCCCCCTCTGACACCCCGCTCAAGAAGAGTCCTGCATGTTGCTGAGCAATGGGCCAGAAAGGCCCAGAGGAGGAGCTCACCCTCATCAACACAGCCTTCATCTCCTTGGGCGGGATGCAGAGTGAGAGGCCAGAGGGGGAAAGGCAGAGCTACTGGTCAGTTTCAGCAACATCTCAAGCTGGATTAAGGCAAACCAGAGGACTCTCCTGTGTTGCTATTTTCTGTTAATAAAAAGCTAGTTTCATTCTGTGCCTCCCTTGGGTGTGCCTGCCCTGTGGTGGACCTGGGTTGCTGACATCTCCTTGACACACACACCCTCCCTGGCCTCCGTTTAAGCTATGAATAGGGAACCTCAGGACTGAGGGCCAAATGTGGCTCTCCCAAGGCCACCCCCCTAGCCAGCCCTGCTTTGCGCATTCTTTGCCTGGCTGGCATGTGTCCTTGAGCACTGACAACGCCTCTTGCTTGTGTGGATGGAGGATACAGAGACGTGTGGGAACAAATTAACTTTGGTTGCTCCACTTGCTTTTGCTTCTAGCCCCACCCACCCACCACTGGTTGCCTAGAAGGGAAGGTGGTGCTCAGCCAGAAAAAGGTCCCACAATCCTGGTTGAAGCCCTAATACGTTGCTGTGGTTTTTGTTGCTTTCAGTTACTAAACAATGATACTGTCATATTCAGTGCTATGTATTCAGTGCTCTGTGTTCGCCTGAGCTTGAGTCTAGACTAAGGGTTCTGAGCCCCTGTGTTCTGATTCAATACATGATATCCAATCACGTAGCATTATCAGGGTTTGGGCTACTGGCATTGGCTCTTAAACTCTGAGTTACGATTCGCAGCTTGGGAGTTTAGACAGCCAATCATGTTGAGAGTGGGAGTGGCCCATGCCTTCAGAAATACATAGAAGCAGCTGCTTTGCCCCTGTTGTTCAGTTCCGTTAGCTCCATAAAGTCTCTTGCTGTTGTCATGGTATCTTGTCTCATAGAAACCCATGTACGCATCATTCAGCATGACTCCATTATTCAATGCAGTGATTGTTTTGGCAAGTTCCTTTAGGAGAGTGCAGGCAACCTTCCCCACCAAGTCCCTGAGAATGCTGACCCATCTGCTAGCCTGTGGCTCCTTCTCGTGGCCACAGCCAACACTATGATGTTGGATTTAATGGACGGGCAAATTAATCAAATGGAAGTTCTTTAATCAGTTGACATCCCTGATCAAATTCCTTGTTACGGGTAAATGTAAATATGCTGCGGTATAATTCCATATCAGGTAAGTCTTTCTCTGCATCTCATGCAAGCCGCTAAGTGACCATGTGGTGGGACCTCTCTGCGTCGTAAATGGCCCTGGCATTGATTAGCTGGGCTGCAGAATTGCAGTTGGCTAATCGGGATATGAAAATAGGTAATCTAAGCAGGGAAGGTCAAGGCACTTAAGAAGTGGATCAATTCCTCACACTTTCAAGGTCCAGTCATTCTCCTGGGAAAATGTGGAAGAGGGTGATAGAATTTAAAACCAATTTCTCTGCCACAAATGCATGCTTGCCCTGCATTTAGAGGGGAAAGGTCTAATGGTGGTAAAATCATTGTATAAACCAGCACTTTCTAGCTGAAAAACAGTTTGTTTTGAAGCAGTGCTATATCCTGTATTATCTATACTTTCAAATTGCCTTGCAACTTCCAGGAACCATTTTTTACATGCAGTTTTCTTGTTTTGTTTTTAATCATACTGAGTTTTTGTTATTAACTGAAAGGGGAGGAAAACTAGATGCCCTGAAATTTATTGTAGTGTGCTTCTTTAAAAAAAGAAACAGACAACACCTAAAAAAAATTAGGGTGTTCCACATGACCTGGGGTTTCTGCTGGTACATTCATGGTGCAGGATAAAGCAGCTTCCACATTGCGAAGGTAACATAACAGCTGCAACTCTAGCATCATAGAATCATAGAGTTGTAGAATAATCTAGTCCAACCCCCTGCAATGCAAGAATCTCAGCTAGGCCATACGTGACAGAGGGGCACCCAACCTCTGCTTAAAAACCTTCAGGGAAGGAGAGTTCACCACCTCCCATGGGAGTCTGCTCCACAGCCAAACACAGTACACCACACTTTCACATGGGAGTGTGATACAAGCAGTAGTTCTTTGTTGTTTGAATTCCTGGTCTCCAACATAGCTTTTGCCCATCAGGATTAGCTGTGAGCTGCTACAGCGAAGTACTACAAGGAAAGACTATGGCTTAGTGGCAGAGAATCTGGTTTGCATGCAGAAGGTTCCAGGTTCAATCCCTGGCACCCCCAGGTAGGACTTGGGCAGACTCAGTGTGGAACCATGGAGTGCCACTTGTGCATCACTATACACAATAATGAGTAAACCAATGGTCTGACTTGGTATAAGGCGGCTTCCTTTGTTCACCAGGGGTGAAGTCAAACCACTGTGCAAGCAGTACTAAAGTGACCTCCTTGGGCAGAGTGTATGGAGGTCCTGGGCTGCCCAGACAACAAGACCTCCCTTTGGCCTCCCTGATGTGGTCCAAAGAAAAGCAGAGCAATATGTCTGTCGCCAGCTTGGCTGCAGGAATTGCCATAAGAAGGCCATCCAACTGTCTTAGGAACTCCACTCCAGACATGTGTAGGGTTTACTCCTTAGCCCTTTCTTCTCCCAAAGATATCCCACAAGGCAGTGGAAGTTTAGCATCAGAGTTTACCTTCTCCTAGATGGGCTACCTTCCTAGGTTGACAAGCCCCATCTGCCCCTCACTTCCCTCTACAGCACATGCAGAAACCACCTTCTTGGCCAATGGACCCACTATTGGTCTTATCTACTCAATCCACTGGAGCCTGTCTTCACATGCAGGGAAGTCCTTAACTCACTGAGGGTTTGAGACCTATTGGCTATCCTCACCTGGTTTAGTCAGCCAGTCGAAGTTGTTCCCAGGTTGTAGCCACTGTTACATACTGACAGCTTCTAAGAGCTACAGGTGAGAGCAGAGTGCAGGATGGGGACTAAAGGTGGACAAAGTATCCAGAAGATGCACGACATGTGCTCCACCAGAGGGACTACCCCTCCCGTACACCCCACTATTTCTGTTGTTGTTATTCTGCAATAGCAAATTTCAATTTGTTGTCTTTATTTCCTTCCATCTTAATTAATTTTTTATATTTAAACCCTTAAGTTGTCTAGCTGCAGACCATGCAAGTCAATTTATGATGCATTTTCAATGTAGCGGAAGATGTTATTTGTTGTGGATTCAAATATAGACCTGGTGGTTTTGCAAATAAAAGAAAATGACCTAAGAATCTGCCCACATACCGTATTTTTCCGTGTATAGTTTTTTTCCTAAAAAATAATGTCAAAAATTAGGGGGTATTATACACAGATACATCTTTCCCCATTTTCTTAAATCTGAGTCCCCCAAAATAGGGGGAGTCTTATACATGGGGGGGTCTTATAGATGGAAAAATACAGTACATTCTTTAAGTAATAACATGAGCACATGTGCATTTCACAAAGAACTTGGTTGGCTTTTCCACGAACCTTGCACTTTCATGCTGTCACAAAGGAAGATGGAGGATAAAAGGTCTGGGGGTTGGAGCAAAGGACCGGAAGCAAGTTGGAACTCAAATGAGCAACCAGTTCATAGTTTGCCCTTGAGAAAATGGCATAGATAGACCTGCATGTTCCTTTGGGTGACCCTGAACAAGTCTCTTAAATCTTGTTCCTCTTCAAGCCTGCTGGCAAATATGTATGGCTGGGTTGTGCTGGAGGAGGAGGAGGAGGAGAATCACTAGCATGTCATAAAGCAGCAATAAATGAACCACTCTTCTCGGCTAAATATACCATACCCCCTTGGTCACGCACACACCCTCCACAAGCAAGATGCGCAGCATCATGTCACTTCACTGTAGAATCACGGTTCTTAAACTGCAATCTTGATGGAAGATCATCAGTACTGATGCAGCTGAATTAAGTTCTCTTTTCACCTGTCAAGCATATGATGAAGGCCTGTGAGGGGGTCTGTCCCCCCACTCTTTGTCATTGTGCAATTTTCAAATTTGGATTGTTTTGAATTTGGATTTGAGAGATCAGTATGATAAGGGCTTTCTTTTCCAGAATGACCTCACAGGAACTCAGTTCTGACACCTCAGGTGTGTGCCAGCACCTCTCTGGTGGGCGCCATTGCCATTCTAAGAGAACGGGGAAGGTGTTCATGGTGAATTCTGGCCCCTCTTCTTGTAGAAAAATAGCACTGAGTGTGATCCTACGTTGCACATAAAGGGAATATTTAAATGACCTTCTCAGAGATGGTCCTGTTTTTTGTTTTGTTTTTTTATAACTAGTCAAGGAAGGAGGTACACACACACACACACACACACACACACATTAACAAAGAGCATTAGGATTGCACTTAAGGACAGAAATTGTCATTGTTCTGTTTGCAGTCTCTTCTAAAAAGAGTGCCTCTCTTTTCCATACCTAGAGGTAAGTTTTTACCCTATCTCTTTGAATTACATGGGTGGTCATCAGAGTGGTGGTAGAACATGAACGCGATGCTGGAGGAACACTTTGGTTACTTAACTTGCTCAGAGCACTGCCACTACAATTCAAGAAGAAGAGAATAAACGCTAAAGTGGGCATTCCAGGGTGGAAGACACCAGGGTCTTTGTTTACTGTCCTCTCCCCTCTACCCTTTGGGCAACGTCCAGCATCTTTGACATCTGTGTTACTAGGTACACTCAAGTTACTGCGCCAATTAGGCCTGTTGGATCATACAAGCCAAATTAAACACACAGCATGAATAGCAAGGGATGGCGAGGATGTGACAATGGGTGAGTGGGGGGGGGAGGGAATGTCCCCAAGGACCTTTATCTCCTTATACCACTAGAGCAATTTTGATTCTGAATAGGTAGAGCAGCTGCAAGCTACCTACTGCTAGGACAATATTTCTGTTGATGGAGGACAAATTGTATTTAAAGTTGCAACTAATATAGGAATCATAGAAGGGAATCAGAAGACATAAATTTTTTTAGAAATGATTTGATTGGATGTTAAAATTAGACTCCAGCTTCCTAGTTCAGGCTCTGCATTGGAACAACCAGTGATCGTCTTAATTTACCCATATACATAAACAACTCATTGGTTACTGTACATGTGGTGCTATTATGACATTGTCCCTCAGTTCTAAAGATTCCAAATGCAATTTAGAAAAATGAAACTTGACATAATGATCACTTGGGGATACATCATGCCTTTACAACATGTGACATTCTTTCCACCAGCAAATGCATGCCACTATGTGTGGGCACCTGTTCCCTTGCATAGGACTGCTAAAACAGGGGTGATTGTCGATGCAGGTCCTATTCATCTTGGTGGGCCACAAGTTGCAGAGTTATGCAAGAAGGCATGTTGTGAGATCAATGTGATGCAAATCTGAACATGTGATTCAAGCACCATACTGGAAAGACATAGATGAACACACCCATGTCTTAGTATAGCATACAAACATGAGGGGTTGGATACAGACTAAATTATTTGCGCTTAATTCCCGTTATTGAAAGTATGGACGGGGGAGAAATTTGTTTCAGCTTGCATTTTATGCCAAATCTAAAATAAAATGCGACCTGAATTTTTGGATGCAGTTCTTCAACCAAACAATATTTACAACAACAACAAAAGTAAAAAGAATATATTGGGGGAGCATGTATACAAATGAATATATTACTGAAAATATACTAAAATGCAGTATAGTAGCAGAGATTGCTTACAAATTGTATACGATAATCAAAACTTCATGCAAAAATGTGTTTGCAAGGAGAAATTCATACATAAGAGCTAAAAAAATTTTCATGATGATTAATTTTTTTAAAAAATTGCAAATGTCTGCAGAAGTGTGGGAAACTCAATTTAAGACTGGATGAATGAGAGACAGAAAAATGAAAATAATAGATCTTTCCATCCTACCACATTTCAGATTTCAGATTTCAGCCAGTGTTCCATTAAGGGGAAATAAGTTTAACTAACTTAGTCTAGATCCAACTCACTATGACGAAAACATTTGCCATTCCACACTTCCTCTGTTGAATTCTCTTGACTATTGCAACTTCTACCATTCTCTTACTTTTTTATTGCTGCACCAACTTGGTGTATCATCCACCATCTCCCTGCCCCCCAAGTTATCATGCAATAACCTACAAACACAAAAGTTTTATTTTCCAGGCAACCTCCTCACCAACACTCAAACCTTGCCTTAATTGCCTGCAAAATTGGTCGCTCCCTTTTGGTAGAGAAAGAAATAAGATCATGCTCACCTTTGGTACAAAAACAAACCAATGGAAGCAGAATGGCAACGCATAAACATGAAAGTGCCGCTTATCATAGGAGGTAGCAGGAACATAGTGTTCTGCCACTGCTAGTCTTGAGAAAGGGCTGGAGCTCGAACGCTGGGAGAGTCGCACAGTTAAATTACTCACTATTAGCCCCTATAGTGTGCTTCCGACCTGACGAGAGAGGGACACACATATATATGCTGAGAGATGGAGCGATAGAATGTCACAGTTAAAAAAACCCACATTTTTTTTTACTAGTATAATGAGGAAAGAGACCAGCAGAAGAAGTTCCCTTGGCTAATTTTCCAGCCGGCAGCTACTGCAATGTTCCCACTAGGAGAGACTGAAGAAGTGATAGAGTGATGTAATAAATAATGACTGGGTCTGCTGGTAAGGAAGGAATTATCACTATGCTCGGGGGATCTAAGTATATGTTCACCCAGGATGTGGGGGGAAATGTGATGGGGGTGGGGAAGCCAGCCTGAACCCCTCTGATGTGTTTCTGTTGCTATTTAAATTAAAACACAACAAAAAGGTATTGGTTGTTCGATCATAAATCGATAAAAGGGAGAGAAGTTCTAGACATAGAAAAGTGTTGTACGAAAACAGTGTCGGCCAAGGGGGTTTTAAACCCACCGAGACACATTGCTGTTTGGAGAAACTACAGGAAAATGTACTGAATGCACTCGTGGTATCAGGCAAATGTAGCTGATCACAGCAAAAGGTACGAAGTCCTGTCAAATGCCTTCCAGAGGGAAAATGATACACTGGGTCCAATTGGAAACGACCAAACATGGGAACATCGAAAGCTGGCTGATACCAAGTCAGACCAGAGACCCAACTAGGCCAATATTATCCATGCTGATTGGCATTTGCTCTCCAGGGTTTCCGACAGCTCTGCCTGCTGGTGTCAGGGACTGGACTTGGGGAAATGAATAAGCTGTACTGCTGAAAGGAGTCTATTATCAAAGTACTGGCCAGAAAGGAACCTGCTTCACAAATAGGTGATAGCATCCTCCAGCTCAGTCCATACCACAATCAATTATGAGGATAATATTAAAAATACTTCTCCTTTTCTTAACAGCTCTTGCATATGGTAGGAAGACTGAAGGGATCAATTATACAGAAGTAGAGCTCAGCCACATATGCATTTGTGGGCACACAGAAAGTGAATATTTATGTTCCAGCAAATGTCTGGAATTTGGGGGATGCGAATGATCATATGTGAACATTCACAATGCCAGTCGAGGGTTGCAAAGTTTGAAAATTCATAGAAGCAGAGCAGACTGTTGGCAGTTATTGTAATACCATTGTCGGCCTTCACGGAAAAGTTCAAGTTTTTCATAGTTGGCGTAATGTATATCGCGCTTGTGAAGTGAAACCATAAATATTGTGGAATCACGTGTGTACTGATGGCTTCTACTGTTTAGCACAAATGTTTTTCAGCTCTTTGAGATTGGCAGTCTCCCTAGGGAGGTTCTCCTTCATGGTTGGTTTTTAAGCAGAAGTTGGGTGGCCATCTCTCAGGGATGCTTTAGCTGAGATTCCTGCATTCTAGGGGGTTGGACTAGATGGCCCTTTGGGTCCCTTCCAACTCTATGATTCTATGCTAGAAGATGGTCATATGCTGGCTATGGCTGATGGGAGTTGTAGTCAAAACATTTGGAGGGCACCAGGTTGGAAATGGCTGGTCTACCTAATGCCCTATTAACAACCCATTTGCCAGTTTACACTCACATTTTTCAATAACCTTTATTCCATTTCTCATATATATATATATATATATATATATATATATATATATATATATGCTGCAGAAAGAAATAATATGGGATTCAGTAACAGATTTTTAAATTACGCTGTTGTCATACATAAATATTATTATCTTCTCTGCTGAGGTTATGAGTCAGGTAAGGAAAGGTGCACTCATTTTATTCACCAGAATAGCAGCAGCATTAGGGAAATGGTGAGATGTATTTTTCAACAGGTGCACATTTCAAATCACATTCAAAAAAAGAAATATTAATTAAATGGGCTTCACTGGGTGGCTTGCTGGCAGCCAGCACTGACAGCAATTGCAATAGTAACTCACATTCCATATACAGGAACGTATTAATTCCAGGCTGATTTTATCGATCTATTGATTCGTTCATAGTAAGGCTGTGTACACATTGCCAATTTAAAAACTGGATAGGTAGTTCTTCTTCTCAATTTGGATCAAAACTGGTTTGTGGGGGGTGAAACACATCAAAATTTGCTCTGGAGTATAGGGGGAACCCCAGGAACAGATGTAGCTGTCTGGGGGGGGGGGGAGAGAAAGGATGGGGAAATTCCACCACACAGCTAAAATTCTAGCACCATAGTTGATTGAATGAGGACCTTAAGAATAGTATTTTGTTTTCTTCTTTTCTTGTTTTTAACTGTTTTGTGCTTGATGCTGTTGTAAGTCACTTTGAGGCTTTTTTTTGGTATAAAATGGTGACTCGATGCAATTATTATTAATAAGGATAATACTGTGCTGAGGGTGTTGTTGTTTTGAAGGGGGTTAGCCCTGTATCCTGAAAGTAGTGATGTTGTTTGTCTGTTGAACATGATGGCAACAGCATTCTGCTGAGGATGGAAAGCCTCAAGAAAGCTCGAATTTCTACTTCCTTTCAGTCGATTCCCTCTCGCTCTACTTTCGGCTGCTTTCCTCATGCCTCATGTTCTTATATTTGCTTTCCGTTTGTAAACGTAATTTCATATAAGCCTCAGACACATACTAGTGAGTGTCTGTAATCACATGCAGAACACAAGCAATCTAACTCCGGTGAAATCGAGAGGAAAGCATGACCTGGGTTTTCCTTTTTACTGTTATTAAGAGAGAAAGCGGCTGCATATTTAATATGAGGTGCTTGCCCAATCAGCCTTCCTGTGTTACAAAGGTTAACAGTGTAAGAAGGACCTGAAAAGGAAACAAATCACAGTGTAACTTTTGTTGTCTTTAAATTATTATCTGTTTTGATCTTAGGAAATGATCAGGCAGAATTCATTCTTCTTTACGTCTGAAGGATATCGGGTGGACTTGAATGTTGCGTGAGAGGACTTTTGCTTGTGCAATGGGATTTTACCTTTCTTTCCTCCCCTGTGTAACAACTCGTACCCTCTCCCAAGTATCAGGAGTGCTTAGGAGTGCTGGCTAGTGCACATTGGGACTGGTTGGGCAGAAGGCAGGGAGACCACCAGTAGGTGGCAGCAGAGCCAGTTAGAACTACCCCCAACTGGTTGTAAGTAAGAAGGCAGGCAGGACCAGTCTCTACATCAGGTGTGAGATAATTTGAAAATTTGAAAATTCTGTTTTGGAAGACTATTTGCCCACACAAACATTTCTCTATTTCTATGAAAAAAAGGGGGGTGATGACTTGTTATGCTGTTTTATTGAGGTGTGATGGAGGAGGATGCTAGTCACACAATATGGGTGAATCTAATGATGATGATGATGATGATGATGATAATTGTACCCTGCCATTTTTTTGTACCCCGGCAATTCTGGCAGCTTCTAACGTAATACAGTGGTACCTCGGGTTAAGAACTTAATTCGTTCTGGAGGTCCGTTCTTAACCTGAAACTGTTCTTAACCTGAGGTACCACTTTAGCTAATGGGGCCTCCCACTGCAGCTGTGCCTCCGCCACACAATTTCTGTACTCATCCTGAAGCAAAGTTCTTAACCCAAGGTACTATTTCTGGGTTAGCGGAGTCAGTAACATGAAGCGTCTGTAACCTGAAACGTATGTAATCCGAGGTACCACTGTATAAAGAAACACATATGATATGATATGATATGATATGATAATATAATACAAGAAGAACAAGAACAACAGGACATCACACATCAAAAGTGTCTCTATACAGTGTTACCCTCAGATGTCCATGGAAGCTCTTATAATTATTGATCTCTTTGACATCTCATGGGAAGGTGTTCCACAGGGTGGGCATGACTACGGAGAAGGCCCTCTGCCTGGTTTCCTGGTGGCCAGATTGAGCCGCTGAATGGGGCATTTGGAAGGCAGGGAAAGGGGCAGGCAGAGCCCCCATGGGATCTGCTGGATCCCCAGCCTCTTTCACAGATATTGGTGGCTGGCATCGGGGCAGAGCTGAACAGTGTGCCAGCCTGGAACTGGCACAGGAATCAATCCTTCTGCTTCCCCCTCCAGCATCTGCTGTAGCCACTGAGAACAGCTGGGCTGTAGATGGAGTAGTGGCTCAACCACTCTGCAAATGATTGGAAAGGCTGGTACAGAGTCTGGATTGCACCATTAACCATGGGTAAGCCTACTGGTTTTCATATATAGAGAGATAGATGATAGATAGATGATAGATATAGATAGATAGATGATAGATAGATAGATAGATAGATAGATGATATATATAGATATAGATATTCAATTTTACATTTCAAAATAAACATTTTACAAACTTTAAAATATCCAGTGACACCTCTTCATCTTCCATGGTTCACTTGACATATCATCATACATCCCTGCATATTTTACTATAACCATTCAAATCAGTTTCCATGTTTACATCCATCAAAAATTATTTACTCTGTTGATTCAGGTAGGTAGCCATGTTGGTCTGATGCAGTCGAAATATATAATTAAATTTTAAAAAATTGTCCAGTAACACCTTAGAGACCAACTAAGTTTGTTCTTGGTATAAGCTTTCGTTTCTGAAGAAGTGTGCATGCACACGAAAGCTTATACCAAGAACAAACTTAGTTGATCTCTAAGGTGCTACTGGACATTTTTAAAAAATTTTAAAGTATTTGACTCTGTTGAATTTATCTTAGTGCTGCCAGCGTTTCAGTTGTATACAGTTATTTTCTATATATTCCATAAATGTTTTCCACTCTTCTTTAAACATATGTTCTTCTTGCTCTCTTATTCTATGTGTTAAATCTGCAAGTTCTGCATGTTCTGTGTCAACTTACCTTGCCAGTCCTCCCTAGTTGGGACAAGCCCTGTGGTTTTCAATGGGCCTAGGCACTGAGAAATCCACACAAGATCAAGCGGCTAGGCTGAAATCCCAAGCAGCTGTAACAAGGAAACAATCTCTTCAGTTTGACTTTCTTCTGAGTAAGCATACTTAGGAATGTGTCGTCAGACTATGACTCTAAATGCTTGCCTGAAAGTAAGTTCCACCAACATTAACTGGACGTACTTCCAAATGAAGTTTTTATTTATTTATTAAAGATAGTTTATTATCATTAGTTATTATTATATAGTTTGCCTATTTAGCATGTACAGAGAGGGAGAACTTCCATCATAACTAGCATTAGTGGGATGCCATAAGGTTCACAGCGAAGCCTCCCTGCGCAAGCGCCACCTAGTGGCTCATTGTGTGTATAGGCAGCACATACCACTTTTTTCTCTCTTAGGCTGGGTGAGAACAAAAAAAGAAAAGGCATGTAGGAATACTGAAATGTTTTAGTATGTCAGCCTACAGGTGCCAGGATAAACTACTGAACCAGCCTCCTCACATCAGTAAAGTGGTCACTTATACATCCCCAAAGAAGGGGACGGAAAGAGGACACCGATTTGCATGAAATTTGCATATGCAAATTTGCATGCACAGGGCAAATGCAGAAGTAATTGCCATAAGTTAAGTGGAGTCATGGTTCATCTCATCATAGCAGGAGGAGGCTGTGACTGAGTGACCTGTGTGCCTGCACAGTCAGCTGCCATTATTATTATTATTATTATTATTATTATTATTATTAAATTTGTATACCTGCAGGTCTCAGGGCGGTTCACAAGATGAAATCACAATATAAAAACAAAAACAGCCCAATAAAAGCCCCAACACATTTTAAAAGGGCATATGATGCTGATGGACAATATCTTTTTCCTGTATCTTTAAACCAGACTTGGGACTCAGCTGTACAGCTGCAAATAAAACGTTTTAAGTGTGTTTTAAGTGCCATATACAATGTGACACTAGATGGCAGTGGTGAGCCTTATGGAAACTTCAATGTATTTTTTAAAATGCTTTAAAAAAAACATTTTCAGAACGGTTTTTATATGTGTGCAGATTCCACCTTGGAATGGGCTGCTCTTCAGAGGCCTTTCCTCTGACAACCCTTCAAAATAAAAATGGGACATGTGGCCACCTTACATGTCAGGAATTACCATACTTTTCTGTGTATAAGACGAGGTCACCTTATACATGGATAGTGCAGAGGGGGGCCAGGTGATTGGTTGCAGCCACGACTGGGCGGGTGATTGGTGGCTGCGGCAAGGGCTGCTTTGGATTGGCTACTGCTGCAGCAATTGGGCGTGCATTCCATTCGTGTGAGTAATTTTTGGCAAGCCCCCTCCAAAAAAGCTCAACAACTCTGGACCTCCGGAACGAATTAAGTTCGTAACCAGAGGTGCCACTGTATGCTGTTTACCATTCATTCACAAAGAACATGAACTCCAGGATGAGATGAAATGAGTGACTTCACTCTCCTACTCAAATTGTCAAGATCCCCAGCAATGTGCATATGCAGCTCACTCCACAAAAGACGGCTTGGAACCCTCTCAGGCCCTGGACGTTGAAGCGAATCTCATTGGCGTTCTTCCCATGCCCAGTCTTACATCTCCACTTGCTTCCAAATCCTGGTCTAGCCTTTGCTAACCTTGTTGACTCCAGCTCCAGTTTTGTCTCATCAGCATGGCCAGTCATCACTGATGATGGGAGCTGTAGCCCCAAACATCAGGACAAGCACCAGACAAAGGAAAGATGGCCTCGTAAGCGACTTGATTTTATCCTCTGGCATTTCAGCTTACCTGCTGGATAGGTAAGAGCGACACATTTTGCCAAAGCAGGGGGAGCAGAGCATACATTGAGAAGAAAGATGTTCTCAGAACACCTAAAAGTCCAGACCAGGCCTACTTGTGGCACTTGGGAAACAACACAAGGCTACGCTGCTTTTTCCTTCATCACCTGGGTTCTTTACTGTAAATTATCAGATCAGTCAGGGCCGGCTCTACTGTTAGACAGAGTTAGCCATTCCACAACTGGTTTTGTGGTCCATGAAAGAAAAGGAAATTGTTATTTGACTTATTGCGGTCTTGTTTTTACTGCCAGTGTCCAGGAGAGGTGCTAGTGGGGTTTTCAAAGGCCTCCCTTGTTTCAAACACCTCCCTTGTTCTCTCATAATGCCAAGGGCACCCATCTGAGAGGTGCCGGAACTGAGTTCCAGTGAGGTCCAGGCTGGGGGGGAAAATCCCTGGGCGTGGCTAAAGCATGAGAGGTGGATTCCCAAATTGGAGACTAACAGAACACTACCCACAAGAGACTTGCACAAAGACTCATACACAATTAAACCTGTTTCCAACAGCTTCTCCAGGGTTGCCAGATCTTCTAGAGCAGATGGGGGGGGGGGCATGTGGGAAGGACTGGAAACAGAAGTCACACAGCACTGGTGGAACTATATAGATGGCACATTGGTACAAAGTCACCTCTTTTCTTTTGCTTCACATAGTAGCCATTTTGTGTGGGCACTTTAATCCAGATACCTGCGCTTCCTTTCCACCCCTGCAAAAGCTCTGGATACGACCCTTGTATGCCATGTTATCTGGTGCATAAAATGCGCCACCAGTGGCACTGAGTGCCATTTTTGATGTACTGTGTGATAAGCAATCGCTGGTGTGAACAAATAGACTGCAGGACTGATCTGACAGCCTGAGCTCGAGTTTTGCATGTGTAACACATCTCTGTTTATGTTGAGTAGGGTCCTGAGTGGATAGTAAAAATTAACATCAGGTTCTGCTGTAAGGAAGGAATGTTTAAACAGTCTGGTAGTACACACATTGCTACTTCCCTGTATTAAGAGTTAATCACTTTTTCTTTTCTTTTTTTACTGAGGGTGGGGCACTTAGATTGCAGCCCATTCCCTGAGAATAATTACAGCTATTTAATTGTATTCATAATTTAGCATACACCTGGAAAATATGCTGTAAAGTATCAGGGGGGTTTCCTTTTAATACTTGGCATGCCATTTACAAACTGTCACATTTAGAATGCATCTTTAATCTTCTATGGTCTGCTAGAATTTTATATTAAAAGTCTGCTTTGTGCTTTAAATATTAAAGATTCCACAATACTTCAAAAGGTGATAATGCCTGATGCTCTGCTGGTGCTGAAATCTCAACAGCTAAATATATTGAGGAAGGTTCAGTGGCCCTAGCTTAATTAAACATGCATGCGTATTTTCAAATGCAATCTTTTTCTGCTTGTTAGGTTTTTGACAAACCTCCAAACAGGTCCAGGTGGAACAGCGCATGTAAACAAGCTTGTGATTGCAAGCTTAAAACACTGAAATTAACACCTTCCACCAATTAATATGCAAACTCTGGGACTCTGCTATTGATAATGTCATTTAATATTATTTGCAGTTTAGTGACATATTTTAGCCTTTCCCTGTGCCCCCCCCCAAAAAACCTCTGTCCACTTTAATTATAGGGGAAACATCACACTGGAGATTTGCTATCTGATGGGATGCTTTTGACGGTTTAAAAACCCTGGATAAAAGGCAATACATATTGCAAGGCTGTGATGAATGTTTCAATATGTCATTAGCTTTAAAGTGATGAAAGAGGAGCTTTGCTCTGATTTTTTCCCTGTCTCAAGTTGAATTTGGAACCATAAACTTGAGCTGAAACAGAAACGTATATGAATATCAAATCCTGCTTATTTGAACAAATGCACAAGTATGGTATCTCCAGGATTTTTGTTCCCTGACTTTGTGTGAGGATTCTGAGGTCCCTCAGACACGGCACCCTAAGTGGGTCCCCCACATTTGGAAGAGTATGGCATAAAAACTGTGGATTCTCGTAGGATCCCATCTCTTTGGGCACTCTGCAAAATGGAAGTGGTCTTCGTTGGTCTCAAGGCCAACCTGACCTATGTGCAACCATGCCACCTTCTGGACCTGGTCCTGGTATGTGCACAAAAATTCTGGTTGTGATACTAATGCTGCCGTGTGAATTCTGACCCCTGATTCTCATTTTGCTGAAAGGGCATCATGCAGAAAACCACTGCAAAACATTCCGCTGTTCTTTGGGGGAGCAAAAGAGGAGTCGTAGACTGATCTAACTACAAGGTATCAGATAAAGAGAATTTCATTCCATGGACCTTTTGATTTAACACAGAAATTCAAAGGCCACAATGCATATGCTTTGGATATCCCAAGGGCTTGTGAGTGCCCAGTGGGACTTTTGACAGCTCTCACCTCTCTCACACTTGCACGCACACAAACTCTGGGTGTATCAAAGCCTGTCGTGGGAACTCCCCTGAGTTTCAAGGGAATTTTGCCGCAGGAAGCATTGTTGTCATTTGAGAGACCCAAGTCCGAGTCCCAGTAGGGGCATTCCCTAGATCCCTGCAAAGCTGCCTCATGTTGAATCATACTATTGATCTATCTGGGCCACTATTGTCTACTCTGACTAGCATCTCCCCAGCATCTAAAGCAGGCATTTCCTTCATTTCCTACAACCTGATGGTTTAATTGAAGATGCTAGGGATTGAACTCTGGGACTTTTCAAATGCAAAGCATGTGCTCTACCTACTACTCAGCTATAGTATTTAACCAGTGCCATCCTTTGCTCTACTTCACACTCTGAATTATGAGACTAACAGTGGATGGTGTTTACTCAGAAGCTAGTCCCAGGATCTAAGGCTGTCATCCAAAACACCTTTCCGAGTTACAAAGTCCAATTGAACTTACGTAATAAACCTTGTACAGTTGTACCTTGGTTCTTGAACAGAATCCGTTCCACAAGTCCGTTCGACTTCCAAAAATGTTCAGAAACCAAGACGCAGCTTTCAATTGGCTGCAAGAGCTTCCTGCACTCAATCAGAAGCTGCAGAAGCCACGTCCGACGTTCAGCTTCCAAAAAACTTTTGCAAACCGGAACACTCACTTCTGGGTTTGCAGCATTTGGGAGCCAAAACGTTCGAGTCACAAGGTGTTCAAGAACCAAGGTACGACTGTAATAAACTCCACAAAATTATTTCTGGGTAAACATGGAGAAGATTGTGTTGTTAGATGAACTGACTTCTGAGTAAACAGGTTTGGAATTTTGCTGCATAAGTTGCACAGGACTAAAGATCATTATACATGTATTAGATTGGGCGCCTACTAAATGTGTGGAAGGCTTATGACTACCTTACCGAATCAGTCCACAGCCCAGTGAAGCTAAAGTGCAGGTTTGGGGAACCTTTGGTCCTCCAGAGGTTGCTAAACTACAACTCCCATCAGCCCCAGCAAGCATGGCCAATGGCTAGGGATGATGGGAGTTGTCGTTCAGCAGCGTCTGAAGGAACAAAGGTTCCCCTCACCTCATTGCCAAGACCAATGCTAGTGCTGACCGATAGTTACCAACTTCTTCAGACCCAAGAGCATTTTTTAATGCAAACATGCATTTCTTAACTTTTTCCTATCTATTTGTATGATGATAACGCTGTCATCGTGTCCCATCTTAGCCCAGGTCCCACTGGGTTCCAGTGCATCAGTTGAAGACACTTTGACTCAGGTAGGAATATATCCAGTACTGTTACTTAAGTGAACTGTGGATCAGGCAGACCTGAAAGTTGTCTGAAAAGACCGTAGCCAGCTACCCTGCATATTCATACAAGGATACATGCACATGAAATATTTCGTATCTATATCTAGGCCTGATTGTATTTCTCAGACATTCAAGAAGACAAATGATAGCATGTGGGGGGGGGGGAGCATTTTGTCCTTTGAAAAATATAATGTGAGGAGCCCTTTGCTTCTTGTAAGGAATGGCTTCTGCAGGAGGCAATTGTAGATCATGAGAAGACACTCTGCCCTCAATCCAGAAATGTTCCCTTGTAACAGTGGGCTGTGCAGCAACTACAGTGGTACCTCTGGTTAAGAACTTAATTTGTTCTGGAGGTCCATTCTTAACCTGAAACTGTTCTTAACCTGAGGTGCCACATTAGCTAATGGGGCCTCCCGCTGCCGCCGCGCGATTTCTGTTCTCATCCTGAAGCAAAGTTCTTAACCCGAGGTACTATTTCTGGGTTAGTGGATTCTGTAACCTGAAGTGTCTGTAACCTGAAGCGTCTGTAACCCGAGGTACCACTGTACTGCAGTCCTCTCAATATCTAAACAATCCACCAAGGTTATCCAACCTGTGTCCTTTGGGTACAGGATATGGAACAGGAGCATCGAACACACACGACATGCGTTTCATTGCACCTTTCACCAGTCCGGATCCCAATTCATGCACCTACGTGTCCTCATTGGATCAGGGCCATAGCATCTCTGCCCTTTGAAGCTTGCTGTGATAAACATGTATGCAGCTTGCTTTAAATCAACTCCTCTTTATGAAGAAGGCAATTAAATATCATAAAAGATACATATGGAAAATGAAATCCTGGTGAAACCGTGCAAGACAAGGGCGTTTCTTAAAGCATTTAAGAATTTGCAACTTGCATTTCTTAACTACACACAAGTACACAGACATGTAATATGATGTAAGTCATCTGCCTGTCTTGGAGCAATACGTTTCAAACAGGAATCATGTTTAAGAGGTGCAAAAGCTGTCTCCTGCCTGACAAAATATAGTAGACCGTGCAATGATTCCATTTGCTTTTAATGCAAATGGATGATTATTGCTCAGATGCATGTAACAAAAATGTGTGTGTGTGTGTGTGTGTGTACACAAACACAGGCAAAAAAAAATAACAGGTATTGGTGGGGGGAGAGAATTGTTGCAGGAACATTAAAACAGAGAAGTGGTTCAATGTTAGCAGGAAATGACAGGTAAGCTATAGTTCTAATACCTGAGGCAAAGCAGTAACCATGCAAAAATGATGGACAAATTTGAATTAATGTGATATGATGGGTGAGGTGGCATTTTAATGCAAGCTGAATTGCAAGAGAAAGTTGTGTGGATTCTACAGTGCTTGGTTCAGGGGAAGCATACAGGGCAAGAAGCTGATTTGGAATAAAAAGAAATAAGGATGATGAGTATATTGGTATTTATATTTGAGCTATTAGTAGGTCAGTAATCCTATGGTCATTGAGCAAATTAGGGGGTTATTATATTATTTTAACTGAGTGGCTAGGCTAGCCAGCATTTAACCCTGGCCATTTTACTTTAGATGTATGAGCCAAAATAACATGAGGTATTTTAAAAAATAAAAATAAAAACCTATTTTCAGATGTTTACTTCATCCTTTTTTATTTTTGCTATTTCTGGATCATGGTCTTTCTTTCTTTCTTTCTTTCTTTTTGTCTTCACAACTGGGAACGCCAATACGACGATCATAAACTTCGTGGGAGGGAAATTTGCTCCGTGTCCCTGCTGGATTCGCCCTGGCTTTCTCGAGCGGCGGCCACCTTGCCTAATTAAAATGTCGGCTGAGCTGCAGCACAGTGCTGCGAGGGACTCCAGTCAGATCACCTCAGAAAGTGAACACTTTATTAGGCCAATTCAAACCCTTGTAAATGGAAGCCGGTGGAAGCTGCCTCCGCAATCTTTAATGGATTTTTAAAGATGACAAGAAAGGAAATGGGAAACTTAAGCAACGGAGGACATAAATTCCCCGAAGGTGCAGTCTGAAGTAAATCAGAGCAACTGAAAAAGTGAGCCCTGGGATATCTCCTAGAGGGGGTGTGTGTGTGTATGTGTGTGCTTTTTTTTTCTTTTCTTCAGCTGGACACTTACAGCATGTGGATTCCCTGAACACCTCAGCTCTGGGCTTTGACATAGCAAGTCAGGAAAAGATGAACAACATCACCTGAAGTAATGTCGGAGGGGCAGAAAATTGCTCCCTTTGCATGCTGCGTTGCCTTTGCTTTAAATCACATCACTCACACACACACACACACACACACACACACCAGTTATGTGTGTTAACTTTTCCAGCTGTAACAGGCCTCTCCTTGCCCACACTCTTTTTCTTCGCTATGGCTAACCAGCAGTCAGAGGAAATAAAAAAACAAAACAAGGAAGGCATGAGCATTTTCTATGCAATCTGAATTCTCCTCCTCTATTGTCATTATTATTATCACGACAAATTTTAATGTGAAATAGTGAAACAAAATAATGGAACGGAAATAAAATGCTAGCTGCGTATGATAAAAATCCTCGTTGTTTTCATTCTCCTTTCCTCGCCCAAATAATCCAAATGGAAATGCCAGCAAGTAATACATATCATAATAATAAACAAAGAAACTGGGGGTTGGGTTGTAGGGTTATCTCTCTTTCAAGGCAACACGGAAAATATTGCAGGAGGTTAGCCTTTTAATGCAAGATTGTTTTTCAACTGCTGGTGTGTGTGTGTGTGTGTCATTAAAAGTGATATAATATATCCAAATAAGGTAGCCAAGGGTTTATGCATACAAGAGTCCCTTCTGGTTTTTAAATTAAAAACAGCCTTTACCTTTTATCATTCTGTGTTGGCAGGTATTTTTCTTCTTATTGTTGCAACACCATAGACTCAACGTTATTATTAAGATATAGGAAGGTGGTAGCACTGCATTATTTTGTACGGGTCTCTGTTTGAAAATGACAAAAAGAATAACGATAGCAATTCCCAATATCCAGCTCAAGTAGGACAGAAGGTCAATTAGTTCCCATTTACTCACATCTATTCAAAGCCTATGGAAAAGTGAAATGCTATATTTGGGGAAGGAGCAGCCAGCTTCATCACTATTTTAACTACCTAGTATGCAAAAGAAATCTTGCTCTGAGATTCCTCTCTCACCTCAAGGTTCTCTACATCTGTGGTGCATTCAAACTTCAATTGATGCTTATGGACCATTGGGGACCCAAATGGCCCTATCATCCCTGCTGTGCGAAAGGCATCTAAATGTTGATGCAATGCAGTAGAAAGCAATGGTCCTTGCTAAACCACATTCTAAATGGACTGCATTTATCTACAGCTTCTAGAAAGTTTTTGCCTATCCGAAGTTGGATGCAAAAGGTGCCCCATTATTTTGAATCCAAATCAAGGTTTTGCTTCCCCTTGTATTCAACCAGGGTTCACAGAGTCTGGGTTAGCTTGGAGAACTCACCCAGAACCACTCACCAAGGCAAGACACAGCAAATTCTGTCCCAACCTGAATTCCAGAATTGTACCAATTCACCGCATGGCTATGCCAACTACCAGTGTAAAGTATTTGGTGCTCTGCGCTCATATATTACTCATGCTGGCTGGGGCTGATAGAAGTTGTAGTCCAAAACACTTGGAAGACACCAGGTTGAGGAAGCTTGGTCTAGTTGCTCCCCCCCCCAAAAAAAAAACCATAAAAGGAACTGACCTCTGCCTTAGGAGTGGGTGAATCTCTCTATTTCAGTCTGTCATTTTTCCACTCTTAACTTCAGGTTGCGCCATTTCCACATCGGTTTGTGGGTTAAAGAAAAAAAAATCTTCATGAAAATTCACCAGCGTTTTAGTGAGAATTTCTCCTAATGGGCACATTTTCAACACCATTTTTCCATAATATAATGCATTTTTCTAAGCAATTTCCTCCAGTATTTTGCATTTTTATGTGCCCCTTACCCTAGTGTACGCCTTTGTGTACATGTTACTTGACTGGAGGACCACATTGCAAAATTCAGAAAATGTGAATTTCAGAGGGTGGCTGCGTTTCAATTCATGTATTGTTTTAGAAGCTGTGAATTAGGTAGGCTCCTCTTTAAATGTGAAGTGGATCAAACTCCTCCAGCAATTGCACTCTGTTTTCACCCTTTTCGTTCTAGCTATAGTTTAGTATCCTCTGAAAATAAAATGGAAAACCCCCAAACAGATTCTGATTGCTATAGCCTATGGAATAAGGCCACTGGAAGGAAAGAAGCTATGGTATGACTTCAGATGGGAGCCCTTCCTCAGCCATGAAAAGTCAAAAGGATAGAAGTCTGTTTTAAAAATTGCAGATACTTCGCATCCCTCCTACTGTCTCTTTTTAACCCTGTTCCCAGTTTCATTGCAGCTGGCTTTTGACAGCATTTCCTTTTAGGAGATAGTTGGGTCACATTACTTTGAGGATGATATACATGGACTCCTAGATATTTGAAAAAGAAACGACTGGTTCTACCAAGGTTATGGTTTACTGGGGATACAGCATAGTTTTAGTGGACAATTCTCATCTCACTTTCCAGGTGGTTTTTTAATATATCTTGAATATTTGACTAAATACACTGGTCAGTTACTCTTTAGGAGACCCCCTCTTTCGTGCTAGATACCTCTTCAGCCTGCCAAATGGCACACAGCCTGTGGGACCAGATTCTGAGGTGTGACACCTGGGATTCACCTATAAACAAGCTGTGCCTGTTGCCCATCACATTATTATTATTATTAAAAATAGAATTGTATCTACTAAGGTTCAAAAAGCATAAGAAATCCAGGCCTGTCTAAATTAACCGGCACCCGAAACTGCAGCTTTAAAGGCTCATGTGTATATGCTTATTTGGGTCTTTAAAATACAAGTGAGTAGCAAGTCACCAGACTCAAGCTAATGTTCGGCTAGGAGGAAAAAGAGAGTGTATTACTATGCATTACCCAGCTACGGCTGCCTATTGAGCATGCGGTACTTAATTGCATCTACAATTTCCTTAAAAATCCAAAAGTATTTCTGTCAGGTTTGCTTTTCAGTCACCACAGATTGTGCACTGACTGTGCAGCAACCTCACTCGGAGTTGAAATATGTAATCACTACCCACGGATAAACGTTTCCTTACTTTATTCTGTGTTGTTTAGAAGTGAGCAGTATGGGAAGAACAAAAAAACCTGTCACTGTTCATTTTCCATTGGAATGGCGCATAGGTTTTTAATTGGGAAATGGGGTTTTAAAGGTGATCACGAGCTGAGGGTGGCACAAAGTGAGGTTTCCATGTGATTCCCCCCCCCCATTTCTTAACTTAATGAACCTTTTTGTGTCTGTCATGGAAAACATGGAAATTTCATTCTCTTCTCTGTAAAACTATAGTCACTTAAATGTTTTAGGTTGAAGTAGCTTAGCAAGGAACCTGAAGGGTTGTGTTAATATTAGCCTGCAGTGAGCATGTAACCGGTACTTTGTTGCTCTTTGGCGAAATGACCAGTTTACTTGGTTATATTGACAGCTCTACTGTAAAATTTGCTGGCATTAAAGGTCAAAAAGACCCAGTTTCCCTCTCATTGCATCTATCCATGAGAGAATAAATCTCAGAGCAGAATCACTTCTCTGACAATAATTTATGAATTATGCACTGACTGTGTTTGAATTGAGAATGGCTTTCATATCCTTTCCATTAGCTCAGATTAAGTTTTCATATAGATGCTGGGAAGCATGCTAGCAATATCCTCAGCTCATTTTTATGAAAATTTTATCAGTCCTCTTTCTCTCTCTTTTTTTCTCTCCTGTACTACACTCCAATTGGGATGTCTCAGAATCTAAAGCTCAGCTTTGGACATGAACTTCTCTCAACCTGGCTGGCTGCTGCTCTAAAGGTTTCAATATTTTATGGGCTCTGGCTAACTCAGCCATGAGATTCAAGCTGCAGAGATTTAGCTCTAATGTAAAATCATGAACGGATGAAAACTGGGATGTCATAAGTAATACATCTACAAGAGCAGGATGCAGTTACCATTTTTAAAAGGGTTTTTAAAGGAAAACAGCATTCTCTGCTCCCTCTTTGTATCCCAAAATGAAAAGCCTCTGAGCTATTGTACTAATACATCGCTGTGATTCCTTGCCTGCTTTTCTTCAATTGCTGCTTAATTGTTGAGAGGGGTTTTTCCGTTGTTGTTGTTGTTGTTCTGTATAACCCCCCCCCCCCGTTCCTTGGGGGGCTCGCCATCAACAAGAAAGCTCCTAATGTCGGCTTTCTAAAGAAATGGGCATCGCGTTGCCTAATGTTTATAGGCCAAATCCATTTCTTAGCATCTTCTCTTTTTGTCTCAAAACTGATTTAAAACATTTGGAAAATCTGTCTATTCAGCTGGAGTGTTCTGGTGCATTCTTCCTGAGACACAGTGGGGTCATACGCGATCTGTCTGATGGACTCTTCCGCTGCAATCTATAGCCATTTCCCCAGAGTCCGGTGGAGTGTAGCAAAGCAGAACAGCTTTATAATGGGCCCGATAACAATATGTTCTTTGTGTGAAAGAATCCAGGGGGAAGTGCTGGAAGGTGCACTGGTCAGTTAAAACGCAAGCGCACGCACACACCCACACCCAACAACCAGTTCTGGTGGCGGTAGTAGTTTTAGTGCGCTCTGGCTGTTATTTATTTATTTGTTTGCTTTCCTCGTTACGTGCGCTCGCATTATTTATTTATTTGTTGCATTATGTACTCTGCATCCACTGGAAAACATTTTCTTGACAGTGGATAAGCGTCGCCCTAAAAGTGTTAAGAAGCATGAAAGCGCACAGATAGCGCAGGGTGCTTCCCCCACCCCCACCCCAGCTTTTTAAAGGGCTTTTGATTATTAAATGTCTATTATTTAGCACGTTTTCATGCTGGGGCGCCACACAGGAGGGCCTTATTGCTTTGTATCTTTTGTACTTGCAATCGAAGGCACAAATCTTTTTCAGGCCTTCTTCCCCTTGGAAGCACCATCTCCTCCACTGAATATTGCAGTGGCTGGAATATAATATATAATTGTCCTGTGAATCTGCCCTATTGGACTTTAAGAATCAGTGCTAATTCGAAAGATGTGCCTCCTTTTGATATTTTCGTTTTAAAAACACCGCAGGCAGCACACAGTTACCCAGTTGAATGAAATCTCCATCACCCCAATCCAGCAAGAGAGACGCACAAGCATCACCAACCTTCTGTGCATCGTCCGATGTGCATTGCTCACTCAGAACTGGATTGGCTGGCTGTGTCACCTGGTATCCTGATATACATTGATATGCATGGAGTTGCCCATTTGCACCCAGAGCCACCAGTAGAACTGGTTATTCATGACTAGAATTGAATGATAGCCACGTTCTACTTTGCAGCAGAAGGCTACATTAAAAGGCTAAATTATCTTGAACCAGGATGCTTCCCACCACTTCAATGGGTCGGAGCCCAATTAAGTTAGTTGGACTTTCAGTTAAATCATGACTAAGTTGTTCCATTGACTGCAATGGCACCTAAATTCCACCAACAATGTAACCCTAATCATATGTACTCAGAGGTCAGTTCTACTGAATTCAAGGGGGTTTACTTCCAGGTAAGTGGGGTTACGATTGCAGCCTTAATCTGAATCCATAACAATGAGGAGACAGATCCTCGAGTTACAATAAAAGGTAAAGGTAAAGGTACCCCTTTACGGGCCAGTCTTGACAGACTCTGGGGTTGTGCGCCCATCTCACTTAAGAGGCCGAGGGCCAGCGCTGTCCGGAGACACTTCCGGGTCATGTGGCCAGCGTGACATCGCTGCTCTGGCGAGCCAGCGCAGCACACGGAAACGCCGTTTACCTTCCCGCCAGTAAGCGGTCCCTATTTATCTACTTGCCCCCGGGGGTGCTTTCGAACTGCTAGGTTGGCAGGCGCTGGGACCGAGCAATGGGAGCGCACCCCGCCGCGGGGATTCGAACCACTGACCTTTCGATCGGCAAGCCCTAGGCGCTGAGGCTTTTACCCACAGCGCCACCCGCGTCCCTCGAGGTACAATGGAAGGCCACTAATTCTCCAATAGTTGTCCTGGCTCAAAAGTAAAACTCACGTGCTCTTCTTTCAAATTCCCTGTTTACCAAATGAGACCCGAAAGACGCAGAGAAAGAGGTTATAAATGGTATAAATGGGGCCGTTTTAACAACCATCTTGCTGATTGTAACACCCCTTGTAAAACTGTCATAAAAATGTACATTTTGTTGTGAGGGAGCACCAGCTAACTGTGGTGGCAGGACAGCAGAGAGGCGTTTTTAAAAGGTCAGTAATGCACCAGGTTTTACCATTTAAGTTGCATTACCTGCTTCCAGGAAAAGCAGAACATTTATTGGGTCTGGCACTGCCTAGCAATGCTTTCCTTCAGCACCATTATGGGTTGGGCAATACTTGCAAAGCCATTGGGTGCAAAACAGATAGGGAGACCCACTTGTTCTTCAGTGCTGACGTTCCTGAAACAAATCCCACAACAGATTTCATCTGGAAGGCCTTAGGAGAACAGGGCCATCTAACATGTTTGGATCCGTGGACTTTCAAATAGATTCAGTATTGTTTATATCCAATGGCACTGACACTCACAACACAGGGGAAACTTAGCTTTAGACAATCAAGGGTATAACACTCCCTTTTAAATGTAGTATATGCTTTGTGATATGATTTCTGCCCAACTTAGTAGCCTGGAGAGTGTATCTTCTGAATGATCCACCACATGGTAGGCTCTGAGATTTAACACAACCTGGAAAATTAGCCTCCAGTGGATCTCTATACTTTGCATGGAGGACTCATTCCAAAGACATATTAAAAAAGAATGTGATGCATAGAAGCATGCTTGTTTTTACAATATATATATATAGCATGGATGCAATAATCTATCAAGGTTTCAAAATGGGGGTTGGGTTGGGTTGGAAAGGGATTGCTTTAATCTCACAGAATCATTTCAATAGCCAGTGCTGGCCTCTGGTGGAGCATCCAACATAATGTAGCACCTATATGTGGCAGACAAGATGTGATAAACTATTTTGGAAAAACCCGTCTCGTAACCATTTTATTTTGCAACGGCTGAGGGCAGTTGCTTAGGAATAATTACAATGGAACTTGCCTTCTAGTTAAGGGCAGTAGCATTCAGTTTGGAGAAGGGTTTTAAGCAAGAGAAAAGTGATGGTGGATGATGGCCCTTTTATAAGGGTAGGCAACCTTTTTCTCCTATTGAAGACTCTGTTCCCTCAGGCATCATCTGTCATGGCAACGGTGGACAGGCTGAAGCCATTAATGGGTGGAGTCAGAGCCAAAGATGGGTGGGACCTCACCGTATGCCTGTCTGTCTCTCCTTCTCCTCACTGAGCAGACTTCTGAGAGAAAAGCATAATTGTCTTTTCAGAAGTCTGAACTGATTGCTTGGAATCCACACCACAGGTCCCCTGACACAACTTCCGGTGTCTCATGAAGCACCAGAAGTCACGTCTGAGGCCTTGCAAGATCTTGGAGATGCAGCCTGAGGCCTTGTGAGACCTCCAGAGCCTCCAGAAGTCAGGTTCTGAGGCCGCGGGGTGCGTGATGTCATAACGTCACATCGTGTGTGCTGGGCACCCATAAACTGTGGTGCACGTCAGTGCCCCGGCCTTATAGATTTACACCACTACAGTCTCCTCAGTAGTATTTTGACAGAGGCCCCATTGTGATGGCCACATTAAATAGTGCTATATCAATGAGCTGTGGAAATCAGGGCTGAGCTGCTTCCCCGTAGTTCATTGGCTTGCACAAAGTAAGGGTGGGAGGGCGAAAAGGCAGATGGAAATTCACACAAGGCTTGATGAATTTGTAAGTGCTTAAAGCACTTTTGCTATTTCCTTTTCATAGAGCACAAAAGAACTCATTTAGAATATTCAAGACTATGATCTGCAATCCCATGCCCGTTTCAACACGACTGAAGTAATGAAAAAAGCAGAAATGAAAGAATCAGATTTTAACAGACAGAATCTACAAACTTAACAGTTAATATACCAAGCGATAGCGTTCCCTATCATCCACAAAGTTGGAGAACAGGTATCTACACATGTAGATTAGTCACATGCCCACCTTTTGCATGCATGACCAGCTGGTTATAATCCTGAATATATATGTGTGTGTTTGGCAAGCAATTATTGTTTGGTGGAACAGGATGTGGGTTCAGAAATGCCATCCTTAAAAAAAAAAAATACTTTACCAGTCATGTTGGTTTTCAGGCAGTAAAAAAAAAATGCATTTAGCATAGGCTTTGTGGCAAGAGCATCCTTGCTGCTCTTCTCTGCTTGTATATCCACCCAATGCCATTAGAGCATGCAAAATTTAATTTCCATTTCATCAGCATCAAATGCTTATCAGAGCCTTCTATACCAAAACCATTGCACTGCTGGGCAAATCAAGAGCATATGGGGGAAAACGTTAGTCACCGTAGCTCAGCCTCTACAGATCCTCCAGCAATTATCATTAAGGAGAAGATGTGTGTCGTATATTTTAAAGGATGAAGCACATTTTGTCAAGCATCTTCTTTTGTGCATCTCAACTGAAGCCCGGTAAGACACATTTGGGAGGGGGGTGAGGGGGAGTAGAGCTTAAGCAACCCATCACATGGCTTTAGAAACAGACCCAGTCATCACTGTAAAACTATAAAGCCCAAGGGATGTGCTGAGGTCTCTTTCATAACCATTTAGTTCAGGCCAGTCCTACCGTACAGACAGACCATTCATGTGCCCAAGGCTACAAGATGGGTAGGGTGGCAAAAAGAAGAAAAGCCTAGATTCCTCTCTTATTTGAACCAGATTCCCTTTTCTCCCTTGATGTCATTAAGTGATGACACATCCCTCATCCCCCTTCTGTTCCCGTGGGGCATTTTCTCTTGGCTAAACAAAGTAAAATATGCCATTTTATTGAGACCTCTTCATATAATTGAAACAGGAAGCTGCCGTGCCAAATTGGTCTGGCCCCATTCCTATTCTGAACATTTATTCTTTCTTTGTAATGAAATGTAGCCATTATACCATTTAGCTGACATAGGTGAGTGAAGAACATTAAGAAGAGTTAGGTAGGTGAATTCTTGCATGTGTCTACTTGGAAGTAAGTCTGACTGGGCTTTACATCCTTGGAGCAGAGTAGGGATGGCATATTACAAAAAGTGAAAATCCAGACACAAAAGTTGTTGAGCTCTTTTTGTGTGTGTGTGTGCAAAATCTCAAGAAAAAATGTTGTTTTTAACCTATTTTTTAGGGAAATCGCCAAAAATTGAACTCTTCTAATATGGGCTGCCATATGCCCGGGTTTTCCCAGATGTTTTTAGCCACTTTTCAAAAATTCCTCCCAGACGCCATTTTCGATAGACGAATCCCAGCTATGTCCCAGAAATCCCCAACGTATGGCAGCCCTAGACCAGAGGAATGCATGTTTGTTCATTTCATATATAAAAGCCTAGCGTATCTGTTCTGTCAACACGTGCCCAGGAGATGGGCAATGTTTTGCAGGTGATGGACACTGGCTCAGCGGACAACCTTGATGAAAGTGATGGGATTTGGAGACATGGCACTGGAGTGAGGACCCATCAACTCAACAGGCTGCCATAGTTGCTAACCCTCTTGCATCCCAGCTCCAATTGATGAGCCATGTTAAACAAGATAAATGTATAGGTGACTCTTAATGACTAGGGTGTGTCTGCAGCAGACATCTGTTGTTCAATTTGCAATTGACCCTACCCTGAAAAGCCTGGGTAGCCTGCATCTTGTACCATGTGCTATCCATTTTCCATTTTGTTTCAGGAGTTTGAATGGAATTTAGCACTCATTAAATGTAAAGTAATCATCACACAATGTTTCCTATGCCTTACTGTTATACTTAGGGAGGCAACTGCATCAGGTAGCAAATGCTGGGAGGGTGGGGCAAAAAGGGCAGTTCCCCATCTGATTTCCTGTACTGAAGAAAGACCTACATTGGCTCCCACTACATTTCTGAGCACAGTTCAAAGTGTTGGTGCTGACCATTAAAGCCCTAAACAGCCTCGGCCCTATATACTTGAAGGAGCGTCTCCAACTCCATCATTCAGCCTAGACACGGATGTCCAGCTCTGAGGGCCTTCTGGCGGTTCCCTCACCACAAGAAGTGAAGTTCCTGGGAACGAGGCAGAGGACCTTCTTGGTAGTGGAGCCCACCCTCCCATCAGATGTCAAGGAGATAAGTAACTATACGACCTTTAGAAGACATCTGAAGGCAACCCCGTATCGGGGAGTTTTTATGTTTAATGCTTTATTATGTTTTTGTATATGCTGAAAGCCACCCAGAGTGGCTGGGCAACCCAGTCAGATGGGCAGGGTACTAATGCTGTTGTTTTTGCTGCTGCTGCTGCTGCTGCTGTCGTTGTTCTGTTGCCACTCTGGTCATCTTTAGCATGTAGAAATGAGGTCTTCACAAGAAAACCACAAAGACAGCTTCATGGTGAGATAATGTGGTTCAGCAAATCATCCCTTTCATATCATTAGCTTACCACCATGTGGAGAATGTTGCTTACTTCTCGAATCCCTTGAAGTCAGTTCCAGTTGCTCATGTGATCTGATGAGCTGTTGACATTGGTTTTTTATGTTTTGATTTAAGATTATGCCGTGCCATTTCTTTGCTCACCCACCCAGATACTTCTTTTAATCTCTTGTAGGCAGATTTGGGCCCTGTGCTATCCAATCAGATAGCAAGCATTATTGAAGGCATCCTCCTTTGCACCCCCTTGCTGTCTCACTTCCCACCAGCTTGTTTGCCCTGCCACAACTTTATCCACTTGACATAAGAGCACAGGAAGAATCCTGCTGGATCAGACTGAAGGCCCATCTAGTCTAGCAATCTGTTCTCACAGCAGCCAACCAGATGCCAGTGGGAAGCCCTCAAATAGAACCTTCATGCAACATTGCTCTCCCCACTTCCGATCCCCAATAACTTACATTCACAAGAACATTTGATTTCTATTTCGAGGAGACAGTTCCCAGAATAATTGTTGCAGTCACCAAGTGCATGCCCAGTTAGCATAATGAATGCCCTGATTCAGTTCGTTGCAAATTCTAGATACACAATAAAACTTGATTCCAGTAATATCCCAACGACAGTCTCGGCAGTGATCAATTGCAAATGATCTGATTAGCAGTCAGCTGCTGATTCCCAGTTTAATTAATCCTGATGGGCTATTGATGCACTGCAACAGTTTGTCCTAATAATGAGTTTTGATATTAGACTGCAGCGAGCCATTTAGACAGCTGCCAAGAAAAATAATCATTTCGCTACAGGACCAATGAAGACAACAGAGAAGGAATGGCTGCAAATTTGACAGAAAATTCACATGGCTGCGTCACATGTGCTTTATTTTTACATTTGGAACACATTAAATGTACCAGCAGTAAGTGGTGATTTGCAAGGCGCGTAACTAGCTTTACAATTAAGAATGTAACTTCTCATCAGTATACAAAAGGCAAACATGAAACATGAAGTGTGTTAATAGCAGAATATATGTAGCAGCAGACCAATGCACAATTTAGGTCAGTTCCTTGCAATGTTTAATTAGACTAATATATCTGTTTGCAATTAATAGCAGATGTGACAAGCTAATGTGTCCATGTACTGACAAATTAACCTTTGCCCATCAGCTGCTTGGATCTGTGAGAAAAGTGCCATGTTTTGCCTATGTTCAAATGAACTCAGCTAAAACTGCAGGATAATTATATACATAAATGTTAATATAACAGGCATTTCATGGGAACCACAATCCGGGGAACTATCTCTCGGCCATGCCATTGTTCTGTAATATGAGGGGTGGGGGTGGGGGTAAAGGGTGATCTTAAGATAATTTTGCATTTTTCATTTGTGAAAGGGCAATGGATGTGGCAGATGAATGGCCCCTTGGTTGTCTGTGGGTAGAAGGCCAACCAACTGAAGCTTGCAAGCCCTGCCAAGGCAGCTGAAAGAAAACACATATAATTTAAAGCTGACATTCATTTCACCTCCAGAATTCCTGCTCTGAACATGCTGGTGCCCCATATTCTAATTCACCAAATATTTATCAAATATTTGATATCTATATCTAGCTCACACACACACCCCACCTCCCAGTGCTAGATATCAGACTGTTGATACATGGAAGAATCACCCACCCAAGAGATGATATTTTGTGTTTGACAGGAATATGCCTGGATTTGTCGTCATGGTTGCCATACTTTCTGTTTTCAGGAAACCCTTTCTGTACTGACTTGCCTGCTACAGAACAATCGCATTGCTGACAATCCTGGGGCATTTTCTAAGGTGCACGCTGAATTCAGATTGGCCTCAAGGTCATTGTCTGTGAGTTGAGAATGTACCTGACTCCACCAACATTCTGCTTTGACTCAGCATTGCAGAGGAGCTTCAATAATAGTGGTCAAACTACTCACCCCCCCCCCAAGTTAGCCTGACATTTCTGATCTTCTCATTGAGATACCCTCAAAACACCACTGGCATATCAGATTTATTTTATTAAACTCATCTCATCATTGTTTAAGCATTTCCAGCTCTCAAAGCAATTTTTTAAAAACTACCAAAAATTACAGCAAAAGTTTGATAGAATTTGATCGTATTTGATTTCAAATCGGCCGAAATCACAACAATCAAGGGGAGCCAGCTACAGAGAGATTCCCATTTAGTCTCTGTAGATAATAAATGTGGCTAACTAGACTATTGCCTGGGTGGGTGGATTATAACTACTTTTTCTTAAGACAGATATGAGCAAATAAAAGAACAGCGTTGACTGTCTAAGGTTGCGATCCATTGCCAAGTTTCCTGGGACTGAATTCAATGGGACTTACTTCTGAGTAGACATTATAGGAGTGTGCTGCAAGATACTTGGGAGGGGGGGAAGACTCCCAATAACTTGACTGAATCCGCTCAGTCATGAGCAAGTGATTTTAGGGTTTCAGGGTTCACCAGAAGTTTAGTTCTACTTTCACAACAGGCCTTTATCTTCCCCTCCACTCCTTGTGTTCCCCCAAAATCAGCTTGTAAGGATTCCTCAAATGCTTTGTAGCAGATTTTGAGGATGATTGTGGTGGATGCAAGTCAAAGGACAGGCGAGGGGAGCCCCATTTCACAAGTCTGCAAGATTTGATAGAACCCATTATCTAGCCTAGAATGCAATAATTATGCAGGTTATATATAGCTCTCCTTTTCAGGGGACTCTCTTCTCTTCTATCCAAGTATCCCATTAGAATGATTTTGCACATGGTAGGGATTTTGAAAAATTCAAATAGTCTTCAACAGTCCTCTGGATTCCAGAGCCCAGACCCACCTCCTTATCAGACAGGTTCTGATGGGAGCTCCCTGAATTTATTATCTAAAAGCTCCCGCCTGGGGTTGCATGCACCAACATGTCATCAGCATTCAGCACCACAAGAATCGAATAAAGGGAAAACAGTCAGCCACATAAAAAGGAGAGTTAAAAAGGGAACAGCAAGCAGAAAAGAAAATGCCCTAAGTCTGTCCTGCAGACTCTCCCTCCTCCCTGTCCCATTTATCGATCATCTCCCCCATCATTCTCAATCAAGCAATTGGCATCTAGAGAAATCTGTAGATAGACACAAATGGCACAGCAGCTTCAAATGCAGAGTCAAGTATGGAGAGGGAACACTGGGAGGAGTTCAACGCAGAAAAAGGTGATGCTGCGTGAAGTTGGGCCTGCACATTGAAGTCAACTCAGGCTGATTTCACCACTTGAAACGACATTCGTAAGATTCCTTCCATATCTTGAGAAAGGTTCCAAAACCAAAGCTAAGGTGAGTATGAAGAACTCCACTTGAAAGAAGTCTTGATCTTGGTTGGTCAACAATGCAACCGTGTTTTGACACTGCCAAAACAACAACACACCTGTGAATGGTCTGGAGCTGAGCAATTACTAGAATGCATAAAAATCAGAAGAGCCCTGGTTGCGGAGTCTATGGAATTCTGCACCCAAATCCCAACGTAAAACGAATGCTTTTCATCCTAGGACCTGGAAAGTGGAGCAGGTCAGAAATCTCTACCTACCCAGAGACTTTGTGATGGATGTGCACATATTACACCTGTGCTGAGGGAGCTGCACTGGCTCCCATCATCCACCAAGCTATGTTCAAGGTCTTGTTGTTAACATATAAAGCCTTGGAATTCCAAGATGCATCAGGTGGCATCACTGTGTTGGCTTCTTCTATTCTCTGATAATGTAGATTCACTATCTAACAGGCCATCCCACCTCCTTTCCCACAGCCCAGAGAAACACCCAAGCATCTTCACTTCACTAAACAATAATGCTGGACGCAACCCTCTATTGATATTTGTAGTTCATCTTGGGGAGCTCAGAAACTGCCATATATCATGCCATATCATTAGACCTTCTAGCTCAGAGTTGTCCATATGGATTGGTTTTGTCCAGCACTCTTTTCCAGCACTAAAGGTAAAGGTAAAGGACCCCTGGATGGTTAAGTTCAGTCAAAGGCGACTGACTATGGGGTTGCGGTGCTCATATCTCTTTCAGGCTGAGGGAGCTGGTGTTTGTCCACAGTGACAGACACCAGAGTGCACGGAAACACCTTTTACCTTGCTGCAACAGCGGTACCTATTTATCTACTTGCACTGGCATGCTTTCAAACTGCTAGGTTGGCAGAAGCTGGGACAGAGCAACGGGAGCTCACTCCGTTGTGGGGATTTGAACCACCGACCTTCCGATTGGCAAGCCCAAGGGGTTCAGTGGTTTAGACCACAGTGCTACCCGCATTTTCCAGCACTATCTAGAGATGACCCAGGGATGGAGCTCAGACCTACTGCCTGCAAAGTGTATATTCTGTCACTGAGCTACAGTTCTTCCCTTTTTTAAAAAGGCAACAATTCCATGGCATTGTATTAGAGTTCAAGGATTTATTTATTTCTGCTTCAACTTTCGCTTGCGCTTTGCAGGAGCCTCTCAAAACCACCCATTTTCTCTGTGGAGTCACAATCAAAGGCTACAAACAGAAGATGGCTGGTAATTTTCAGAGACTTTATTTGAGACCATTAAAAAGAAGAAAGAAAAACATCATTCCCTTTCGAAAGCTCTCAGGAAAATAAGCAGATGAAAGCTCTTGTTCTTGTTCTTCTGCTGAACAAATAACATATAATAAGATTCATTTGAAAGGTAGTTATTTTGCCCTTAGTACCTTAAAACAGTATCAACAGATGCACTGCAGATCAGCCATTCAAAGTTGCTTTCACGTTAATTTGCAGTGCTGGCCGAGTTACATTATGGAGAGAAAAGCTTGCTTCAGGATGCATTATCATACGAGATGACGGTCTCCTATCAAAAACCAAATTTTAGTCCGACGAAATTATGATTCTGTATGTGGCCCTCATGCTCTAGTATCAACATTGATGCAAAATTGATGAAACTTCCAAGTGAAATTGCATTGTTTGATCTTCACAGTCCTGGAATAACATAGCCTAAAGCTACAGTTTCTGTAAACTTACTTTGCACAAACGACTTAGCCAGGACTGATGTATTGACACAGTGTGGCCATGAATGACATTAGGGCTATTTAGAAAAGACACAAAAGAACAGCAAAAAAGAATGCGGCAATTGGTTCTGAAATTACCTTTTTCCAGTGAACCTCTCTGAAAAATTACCTTTCCCTGCTGAATCTCCCTCCAAAATTACCTTTCCCAACTGCAGCTTGCTCAAAGTGCCTTGATGTTAAGCAATATAGTTTTAAGTTGAAAATGTCAGGAGGCCGTGAAAAGAAATTGATAGAAAATTTCAGGGTTCCTTGTTGATATTTGAAGCAGCCTGTGGATTTTTGTTCTTTAACACAGATCTTCAGCACTGCGCTAGCACTTTGATTCCTCTGTTGCCAAAACCAGCATGCCTCTAGACTTAATGGCTTCATGGACAAGAAGGTGAAGGTGATTTCAGTTATTGCGCTTTGCTGAGGTCTTGCTACTAGTGCAAAAATCGGTAAACAGACGTCTCCCGAATCCGTCTCTATTCACTGGTGGACGGTCATTTGCTTTTCATGCTAAGCGGGACAGAAAATTAACTTCAAGTTTTGTCTCAGTTTTATTTCATCTAAACAGCAGCATCTAGAGTGTCTGGATAGCCCCTTATTCAACACTGTATCTGTTTCAATATTTGATAGGAATGCCCCAAGTGTCCCACGGAGTCCTTTCATATATTTTGTGCCTTTCCCTATTGCAAAATGTTCTGGTGGTGTTCTTACTCACTTGTTTGTTTGCTTATTTGTTTATTTAAGATACTTGTGACCTGAAGGTCACTGGGTGGGAAGCACATTTAGATTAAAACCATTCTAATCATATCTCAGCTAAGAGCAGAGTAAATTGGTCACCAATATAATCTCAATGAAAAATGCATGGCAGCAGGAAACAGCTAGCACACACCCACAGACACTGTTAGCTTTCATTCTACCCAAAGAACTGGGACAAGAAGAACATTTATACCTGTCGGCACTCCATGAAACGCACTTGGGGGCAGCACTGCAAATTCTTAATTCACAAACAGGCTAGTATGGGTGGAATTGCCTGCAGAAAGCCCCAGGTAGGGCTGAGGGTAGGTCTGGGAGGGAACCTTGCCTGAAACCCTAGCAAGCCACAGTCAGTGTGGACCACACAGAAATAGATGGATCAACTGCAGTTTTCTATGTTTCTTCTTCAGGCATTCTCTCAGATAATTGGGCCCAAGTCTTCTGGGGTTGCGATGTGACTTTGCTTTGCTTGGGTTATCTTTCTATGGAAGTATCTTTTGTATATGTAACTGTAGAACCAATTTGGTGTATACACCAATTTGGTGCATTGGAGTCTGATCCATGGAACGTTAGTTAGGGACTTGGGTATGGTCTATTGGATGTTAGGGGCAATCACTAAGGCTAAGGGCCCATGAACTTAGATAAGAAGCCTTTTGGTCATCATCAAACCATCCATTCATTCCAGAAATTCCAGTTGCAAATCAGGACTTGGAAACTGGGTGTTAGAATTTGGTCACAACCATTTACGTAAAATCCAGTGATTTCAAGGTAGAGCAAGATCAGGAAAGTCAATCTAACTTGCTTCTTCTGTAACCATCTTGTTGGGTTTTTCTCCTCTTGAAATTTGTGTCTCTCTTCTTAGAAAAAACCCTCAGAAGTGACCTTCAAAAGTAGCTTAGAAATGCAACAGCCACAGAAATCAGTGGCTTTTAGAGTACAATTCATAAGGGAGAATGGACTAGGAAAGGACAACACTGGGAAGTATATCACATTAGTCTGGAGATGCATGCAAGCCCCTGATATAATGTCAGTTTCAGCCGGCATGGCCAATAGTCTGGTATGATGGGACTTGTGATTCAGCAAAGGGTCACAGGTTCCCCACCTCTGATTTAGGGAACTGTGGGTTGCAAGACAATCACGCAAGGTTCTGGATTATGGGAGGTCCTAAATGCATTATTCAGCAACCTTCCCCATTGCAGGCAATCCCCCAACTTGTGGATAGTGTTGGGTTTTCAGAGGATGGAGTTAGTGCGAGAAGGGGACACCTGGAGCAGGCTTAAGTGGTATTTAAATAAGCCTAAATTATTAGTGTTTGTTGGCTCACACAGTCTTTAGTGATTCTGAGCAATTTCTTCATGCATTGTGCAGATTTCATCCCCTTAATTTGTGTGGACACTTACAGACCAAAGTCTTTCCCCGAAGTATCTGATTGTTAACATGGAGGAACAGATGGGGGTGGGTTGAAGCAGTAATTAATAAGGTGAGCCCATGTAATCTGGCATGTGAAGATTTCCTCTTAACACTCAACTTCATTTCATGCTGAAGCAAATCCTATTGCACTGAGTCTGTGATAACCTATGGCATCTCTCTCATTATTACCTAGTTAATGTGATAATGTAGCCATGAATGGTCTCATGGCTGTAATTACCTCAGATGCGTTGCTTTAAAGAAGTGAAAGGAATGTAGACATGATTAAAGATGACATTTTTTTCCTGAGCTTTGCTTTTTTAAAGAGAATGCTCTTTGCATTGGCTTCTAATTTGCCATGTAAACATATACTGCAGATTCCAGATTAGCTTTGAGATGCATCACAAATCTTGGATAGAAGGCTAGCAGTGCATACCTCTCTACTCAGAAATCAGTCCCTATGAGTTCATCTGGAACTTACTCACAGGTAAGTGGTCATAGGATTGCAGCCGAAACATATTTGGGTGTTTTTACACACCGAGAAACAAAATTGCTGAAGTGGAAGTCTTTAATAGTCCAAATTCCCACCAAAGAACAATTTTATTACTTGTTTATGTATTATTGCCTACAAAAACTAGGTGATTTACATAAAAAAGACAAAGACACTGAGCTGAATTAAATTAAGTTGTTGTGCTAGTGGAATCCAACACAAATCCCACTAACACAATGGGATTTCCCCCCTTCTCCTCTATCGCATGCCCTCCATGTGCTCCTCAGATCTGCTCAGCGGGGTCAGGTGAACCACCAGACGCAACAATCTCCTTAGCACAATGTTCAATTTCACCTCCTCCTCTGTAGGGCTGGAAATTGGCAAAATGTGCAAGGAAACCCAGGTGTAGGGCAACCCATGTTGGAAGTGTATGTTTCTTGTCAAATTTCATAAAAAAATAGCTCAAAAACTTTGGTGGGGATTTTTTGGGAGATTTTGCAAGAAGAAGAAGAAGAAGGAAAAGGAAAAGGAAAAAGAGAAGGTGAAGAAGAAGAAGAAGAAGAAGAAGAAGAAGAAGAAGAAGAAGAAGCTCAGCAACTGACTACAAATTATTTTGACCTACAAAGCTGTAAGCTGCTCAGGACCCCAATATCTCAAGGACCACCTCTCTCCTCAAAAACCAACCCAGACCCTGCATTTGCCCCCGTCTTCGCTTAGGACCACCCCACACGTCTGGATTTCCCCATACATTACCGAGATTTCAAAGGTGGAATTGATGTCGGCGGGGAATTTCTGAAAGGTGGCACTTTGGCCTGGATCTTAGGCAAATAAAGAAAGAAAAAAAGCTCAACAACTTTTGGAGTGTCCTGGTTCTTACTTTTTTGAAATTTGGCAACCCTACTTCACCCAAAAGAAAAGCAGTGGCCAACCTGGTGATAATAGAATATATAGAATATTTAATGCAAGGACAATAGAATATATAATGCTGCAGCTCACCATAGGGAAAAATGTGGTAAGTGAACACCTAGCTACTTTAAATGAATTCAGATCTCTGGGGCCTGATGAGCTGCATGCAAGGATGCTAAAGGAGCTTGAGGATGTAATCACAGAGCCTCTGTCTTCAAGCTTCACCACAAATGGTGTCCCTTATCTGCCATCAAGTGATGCAGCATAGAATTCTAATACTTACAATATGATATGATATCATACGATAATCTTTAGTGTCATTGTCCCATGTAAAGGTAAAGGTAAAGGGACCCCTGACCATTAGGTCAAGTCGTGACCAACTCTGGGGTTGCGCCGCTCATCTCGCTTTATTGGCCGAGAGAGCAGGCATACAGCGTCTGGGTCATGTGGCCAGCATGACTAAGCCGCTTCTGGCAAACCAGAGCAGCGCACGGAAACGCCGTTTACCTTCCCGCCGGAGCGGTACCTATTTATCTACTTGCACTTTGACGTGCTTTCAAACTGCTAGGTTGGCAGGAGCAGGGACCGAGCAATGGGAGCTCACCCCATCGCAGGGATTCGAACCACCAACCTTCTGATCAGCAAGTCCTAGGCTCTGTGGTTTAACCCACACTGCCACCCGCGTCCCTCATTGTCCCATACAGGACAACAAAATTGAATTTTTTTTGTGTACAGTATGTTAGATTAGCCCTAGATTAATTGTGGTTTTATTTTGTGAACATCCCAGAGACCTGTGGGTATAGGACAGTATACAAATTAAATTTAATAATAATAATAATAATAATAATAATAATAATAATAATAACCCCACCCTGGTCAGGTTAACCTCACCCCTGCTGTGTGTGTTCCTGGGTACATCACTGAGGACAGGTCTAGTCTCCACAATGCATTCTTACACATTCTTTCACCCCATGGGTGCTCATTGCCCGAACCCCTTCATGTTATTCTTTGGAATGTGTGGAACAGCTTGTACAACAAGACTTTTGGTGCTAGGGTTTCGCCGGAATGTGCAATGACTATTCCCCACGCCCCCCAAAAAGATCAAAGCAGCCATGAACCAAACCTCTATCAGTGCTACTGACCACCAATTCACCACCGATTTAAATGGAAATATTGGGATTTAAGGCAACGTAAATACAAGCAATTTGAACTTCAACGGATTGTGAATGAAAGTGCAATTGGAAACTTCGCCACTAGATGTCCTGTGGAGTAAGCCAGAAAATCCGAATGAATACGTTTGCATTTCAGTATAAGCCCAGAAATGTTTTCCAGCTACAGCATACAGACTCACACTTAGCAAGCACTGCTGCAAAACATTAGGATACATTCCATATTATCAAAGATAAAGGCACACCGTAATCATATCTGTATAGTATGATCAAACAGATATTTGAACATGCCTCCTATATAGGCTGCCATACGTCCGTAAATAGTGTCTGGGAAAAGCGTCTTCTTCTTTTTTAGTGAATTTTTCATAAAAACTAGCTCAGAAACTTCATTTTGGGGGGAAGATGGGAGATTAAATTTTTTTTAAAAAAATTGTGTCCAGATTTTTGAAATATGGTAACCCTACTCCAAAGGAACTCTTTAAATAAGCATATACTGTAGCTGATAGTTCTTTAATTAAATATTTTTGTGAAACAAGCATTCGTTAAATAGGACAACAAAAATGAAGCAATCTAAACTCCATCTCTCTTTCATGCGTAAGGAAGAGCAGAAGCTTTGCTTCTTGGTCAGGGCAAAGTGTGTTTGCACGTGTGTGTCCATGTTCCGGTGCTGACCTTTGACAATTCTGACATGGATAGAGGTAGATAGAATCAAAATGTCTTCTCTAAAGGATACCAATGGTGGTTTTGTTGTGGGAGGCAATGCCAGGAATCTATCCCTTAGGGGCAGACAGATCAGTCTACTGGCTATTTTGCATGCACTCATTCATAATAAGTGCATTCCATCCCATTTTTGCATTGACCCGTGCATTTTTTGGAAAAAAATATATGGGAATTCATATATAGAAATACATTTAAACAGTATGCTATTGAAAAATATGTGTATTGAAATGTACATTTTATATACAAATGTATTTTAATCCCAACATATTTAAAAATGGACCTGGATTCTTGTAAAATATGGAGAAATGTACAATCCAGAGGATAGTAATGTTTTGATTTGTTTATTAGTCAAGCAGCTTTGAATTAAATTTATGGTACCTGAAAATGTGGATTGAATAAAACTATCTTTCACCCCTACTAGGTGCTAGTGTCCTTTCCATTAGAGTAGGACAGAGAAAATTGGAATATGTCTGGGGGGGCACTTTATCCTGCCAGCCCCACCCAGGTGAAATAAAAGAGTGATGTGGAAGGGAATATAGCCTACAAAGACTAAATGCCTCTGCAATTTCTTAGTGGAACCCTACTGAAAATAGTTAAAATATACCTGCTGCCCCAAGCTTTGTGAGTACAATGACAAATCACAATTGACTTTTACTTAAGTGTCTCGAGCTGCAGAATCCAGCATGAGTCCTGCACTTAAAAAATAAAAAAGTATGATACTAGCAAGTGTCTTCTTGAAATTTTTGCCTTTCAGAAAAAAAGCTGCACCTTGGGATTCCTGAATTCGTTTTTTGATGGCGATGTCCCTGAAGAGAAACAACAACTTAAATTTTGAGAGTGCTTCTTCCGCTGAAGTGTCTCCAAGCACTTTTCACAAAGTCAGAAGAAGAAAAAGGAACAAGGAGAAAACGCTTGACATCTGTTGATGCAAAAAGAAAGCATTCAGGTTTCGGTTTAGAATGAAAATAGAAGATGCTACGAGCGCTCTCGGTGGCATTGAACCATTATCCCATGGAGGAGGAAGCGCTGACTGCTGGAACAATGGAAAATGGCAAGCCAAGGGCAGCTTTTTGGCTTACAAACGGAGCATTTTCTCCCATCTCTTGGGGTCCAACAAGGAGGGCAGCCATGCAATATGTGCCTATCCTGTTTGTATGTAAAGGGAAGGTCACAAATAAGGCAGGTGTGCAGGACAAAAACACAATTTTCCAATTGCCTTGCCTTAGATCCAAGACAAAGCACCCCATTGCGGCAATCCCCCATGCCTTTGAAATCCCGGTAATATCCAGATACATATATCCAGCCCTATTCAGCCCTGCTCTGCTACCAAAGTGAACTGGACAGGAGGAGGGAAATTGCTTTAACCAACAGAACACAGTAAAAAAATATATGTGTGAGTTGGTGGGTGGGTGTTCCCAGTTTGTAGCTCAGGTCTCCACATTTCACAATCAGTTTGTGATTTATTTATTTAAAGTCCGCATGAAAAATGCATTGTGTGAATGTTTTATATGTCATTATGTCTCTCCATTTTGATTTTGCATCGATTGAGAAAATTTGTGTGTCTCCCTAGCTGGGTTGCATTTTATTGTGTAGTGCGTACATATTATTATTATTATTATTATTATTATTATTATTATTATTATTATCATCATCATCATCATCATCATCATCACCACCACCACCACCACCAACATCATTATTATCATATCACCATCAGTGTAAATTTCTTCTAATAAACACAGTTTTGTTTGCAATTTTGCCTAATATACACGCAAGGGGCTGCCCATCACAACTAAGTTGCTTTTAATGCCACATTTAAAACTTCCTTTTGTCAGGACTTCCGGTCAGCGCCAGCGACTAATGGCGGGTTCCCTCTGAGCTCCGGAGGGAACCGGCTCTGCGAGGACTGGGTCTGGCCGCTGCGGCGAAGCGGGGACCCGAAGAAATCACAGGCGGTGAAGCCTGTGAACCCGGAGACTTGGCGGGCTCCATTTGCTGCTGCGAAGGAGCCTTTTTAAAGGCTTCCAAATGGAACGGGGGTGAGCGGCGCGGAGCTGAGAGTCGTCTATCTTCTTCGCGGAGTGAAGCCACAAGCCATGGTCGGAGAGCGCTGATTTCTTTCTGGACAATTGGAATTCAAAGCAACTACCCGTGAGTAGGAGTAAGCAAAATAATTGAAGAAAAATTGAGTAAATTTGGCACCGAAACGGGAAAGGCATAAACAGGAAGTCTGCCTTTCCGGCTTGTAAATAGATCAAAGCAAAGAGATTGTAAAGCTGTAACTTTGAAAGACTTTTTTTAAAGATTCAAAATCCAACACCAAAAAAGCGATCCCCCTCCTGTTTGCAGGAGTGGAGGGGAGAAATTTGAGCATCATTTACCTGCAAGGAAAGAGGGAAGTAAAGTTATATCTGCTGCCTCTAAAATCTGGGAACGGACTGCCTATGACAGGGGAAGCTGATTAGTGGGAAGAACTGTCAGCACGTTAAGGGTAAAGAACACTGATACTCTGTGAAAAGATACATTGTTTTTTGAACTGATCTGGACCAAAAAGTAACTTTTAAGGACATTGAAACTGTGGCTTTTTAAGGGATAACGGGGACTTATAAGGACTATATTTGTTTTAAAAGTTGCAAGTGAAGTTGGAAGTGTGTCCCCCTAGAGGAGATTATGTTGTAACAACTATTAAGCCACTAAGCAACTTAGCCTGGAAAATTCCTTTTCAAAACAAAGTTACCAGGCGTGAGACTGACCTTGGATTTTGTATGGGAGTGCTATGGCAAATGAGAAAGGGAAGATAGAGCTGACACAGGAAAAGACTACCAGGTCTGGTAGACAATACAAGACTGACACTACACATCAGAGAAGGGCTTCAACATCCGGAGCAGCAGGCATAGTAGGAGCTGCTGCTTCGCAAGTTAAGCCAAAAGCTATGTCATCAGAAGACTTATTGGCTCAGGCATTTGGTAAAATTAATGCATCTCTGGAAAACTTAGCTAAACAGGTTGCAGAGACAAATAAACAAGTAGCTGAGGTCTCAGCAAAAATTGATTTGAACACTACAAGTATAAATGAACTGGGAAAGAAGGTGAATTCTAATACACAGTCTATTGAAAAATTATTGGAGGAATCGGCCTCGACTCGGAAGTTAGCTGAGGAAGCTAAGGAAATTGCAACCGCTGTCCGAGAGAAGATACCACCGGTATATAAGAAACTTGAGGATCATGACTTGACACTGTCTATGATTGAATTACAAGGGAAAGAGAGGAATTTAAGACTCAGAGCAGTACCGGAAAGTGAGAAAGACAATTTGGTAGACTTTCTCACAAAGGAATTTGTAGATTTTTGGCAACAGGACCTGGGGAAGGAAGAGTTTAAGATAGTGAGTGCATTTAGGCTTGGTAGAAGACAAAGAAAGAACAAAGCAAGAGATTGTTTGATTACCTTAAGAACAAAAGAAGAAAGAGACAAAATTTTAAAAAAAATTTACAACAACAAAATCCTCCCTAGTGGCGGAGCAATAAAACTGCTAGCACATTTGAAAATCTAAGCTGGGTCTGGTTTGGTTTCAAATTGGATGGGAGACCATGTATTGAAATTCCTCATTGCAGGGGATTGGACAAGATGACCCTTGAGGTGTTCTCCAACTCTACAATTCTAAGATGAATGGTCTCTGAGTCCGCATGGATGAGCTAGTTAAAGTCATCCAGGACATAAATGTGTAGCTAGGGAGCCCTTTAAAAAAACAACAAACACCCTTCTCTCTCTGCTGACCCTAAATTTGGGGTACAGAATTGCTTCCAATATTCAGCACAGACATTGCTGAAACCTAGGGCTGATCAGTTCTGCAACTTCTGCTTTGTGGGCTGCAGGAAAACAAATCAATTCATCTGATTCCAGAGAAAATGTTCCCTCCATGAAAAAAAAGTTTGTGTGAACACAGCCGGTTGCTTATATTCCAAATAACAAAATAGTACATTATATAGTAAGTGGAGATCACATACGCGCAAAAGGGGGGGAGAACCCTTCAACATGAGCAACTATGTTAAGACATCACAAATGCACCCCTTAAGTCCTTAAGCATAAAATAATCTCTTTCTACTCTTTGAGATAGCATGCTTCATATGTGATCAAATATTGTGGGAGGAGAGGGGAGAAATCACCCCCGTTAAAATAACCATTAGTTTATATGAGGCCAGGGATTAAGGATATATCCAATGTCATTTGCCATCTTGGTTTGCTGAGTTAAGGCACCCTTGAATATCTCTGCAATAGCTACAGGCAGTGTCATATACCAAGAAGGGCAGAAATGATCAAGTGTAAGCTTTTCACATTGCTTCTAAACTTAACTGATAAGTATCTCAAGAAATGCTGCTTCTTTAGCAAAAGACTAACCCTCAGGCTGCCATGGGCACTTGTGGGCAATCTCCTACCATGATTCTTTAACCAGCAAAGCAGAAGAAAAGGCAATGGTGGCATCTGAAGAGTTAACTTTTTTTTTCCAAGAGGACTTTGCAGATCTACTGTTACTTTTAATCAGACTTGATGCTCTTCGCTTCCTCCTGTCCTCAAGGAGAGAAAAGTAGGGCTAAAAATTGGACATATTTAAAATGCTTCTACACTGCAAGAATAAAAGAGGGGGAAAGAAAAACTCAACCCAAACGTCTTAAGGATATGTCTTAAACTATGGGAAAATGCAACAGAGTGGAAGGGAGAAAGGCCCCAACTGGATTTGTATGATAAATTTCAGGACTGGGTAAGTCTATTAAAGAATCATAGATCAATAGAGTTGGCAGGCACCTTACAAGTCATCTAGTCGAACCCTCTGCCTATGCATAAAACTCAACCATTTAAATGCTTTTAGCCGAAGAATTGATGCTTTTGAATTATGGTGCTGGAGGAGACTCTTGAGAGTCCCATGGATTGCAAGAAGATCAAACCTATCCATTCTTAAGGAAATCAGCCCTGAGTGCTCACTGGAAGGACAGATCGTGAAGCTGAGGCTCCAATACTTTGGCCACCTCATGAGAAGAGAAGACTCCCTGGAAAAGACCCTTTTACCTTCTCGACGCAGCGCTACCTATTTGTCTACTTGTACTGGCATGGTTTCAAACTGCTAGGTTGGCAGGAGCTGGGACAGAGCAACGGGACCTCACCCCGTCACGCAGATTCGAACCGTCAACCTTCCGATCAGCAAGCCCAAGAGGCTCAGTGGTTTAGACCACAGCACCACCCGTGATGACACCCCTGATTGCCCTTACATATGCTGGTGCTACCCTTCAAGATTTCAACTGGAGTGGTTTATATTCATGCACGTATAATCCAATGGATCCACAGCTCTGCCGAAATGACTGCTCAGTTTGCCTGCATGTAGTAACATGCAGCAGTGGCTTAATAATAATAATAATAATAATAATAATAATAATAATAATAATAATTTACACCCCTCCCATCTGGCTGGGTTTTCCCAGCCACTCTGGGCGGCTTCCAACAGAACACTAAAATACAATAACCTGAGAGCAGGTCTTCGTTTTTAACTCCAGGGACAGGACACAGTGCAGGTTGGTCTACGCATGCAAAGCCCTTCATCTAGCTATAAATACCTCGCCCTTTCAGCCAGGGAGTAACTAGATGTTGTGGAAGCACAGAATTCAGCCCTTTCTCCAAGTTATCTTCTGTTATGGTCCCCTTAGCTACTGTATTTAGAAGAATATGGACTGGGAGCATTATTTTGGGAGAGTCACAGGTGGCACTTGTGGAATTAATTAAGGGCCCCCTATATTTTCCCATATCAGTCCTGGAGCAGCAATATTTGTTGTTAGTCCCATTCAAGTATAAAACAGAGGAAGGGAGCCTAACATCTACAAGAAAATGTGTGCGTGGCTGAGGGGAGCTGAACACACACACCCCGCCAGCTCTAGCCCTTATTGTGTGCGGTCATTTTTCTCACAAGCCAGTCCTGAGACCAGAAGTGAAACAACCTGGGAGTAAAGTGACTAAACAACAGAACTTGTGAGATAAATCTTCATTCGCATTTTGCTATAAAAAGGAAGACCCTGGCCCACTTGGTTTTCACTTGAATGTGGCAGATGTGAATAAACAAAAATAGCTGACTACCAACATCGCCACAAATTTGATTCCCAGTTGTAGTGGTAACAACAACAACAACAACAACAACAACAACAGAAAGATCGTGATTCATCCAAGATCACCCAGTGAACTTTATCAGAGCAACCATTTGAAGAGAAGTTCTCCAGATCCATAGGTAACACTCTTTCTTTCCCCCATCTAGCTATACCTTGTGAATAGGTATCACATTCAATTTATCACTATGTGTACCGGTTGCTAACATGTACTAAGTCCGTACCAAATAAAACATCACATCCTCAAATGGCACAACTGGGCTGCTAGATTGCCAGCTTTCTTTCAATGAGTACCGACTGAACAATATTGTTAGTGCATATCGGGCTTGTTCACACAACAGATGTGAACTCTCTCTGGGCAAGTACTTGCAGGGCAAAAAGTATTGTGTGAATTGGCCAATCATAGATATGGCCAGGTGTGATTCTCAAAATTGGGATGTCAGTAAAAAGCAGCTCTGTGATGGCTAGAAATTGTTATCAGCCATATCTGCTGGTTATCACAATATGTTTTTCTACACTGATATGTGCCCAAGAATAGGTTAGGGTGGTTTGTGTGTTACATAACAACAATTGTGTGAACCAGCTCATTAAGTTCTGGAATTCTGAAACCTGTAATAGCTGAAACTAGATAATGATAAATTATATTTCGGGTCTAAGTGTTCTGTTGGACGAATGTAGAGCGGACTTTTTGAAATGAACTTGAATACCCTATGGAATGAGTTTGCTCATACCAGTTGTTCATTACTCCAACAACAACAGTTCAGTGACATTTCTTTCTTTTTCTTTTTAAAATATATATCATTTATTTAAATTTTACATATTTCTGTTTAAACATATCAATCACCTTTACATTTAGGATTCTCAGAGCCCCTTGACTTCCCTCCACCCTTCTCTGGTTTCCAATGTCCATCCCTTTTTACTCAGCTTATCCTCCCCCCTCCCTGAATTCGTTATATCTATTGTTTACTTTTCCATTATATTTTGTCTTTTACAAGTATTATTCAAATCCTGCCAAAGTTTGTAACTGTTTACAATGTTCTCTTAAGTGAACTATAATTTTTTCCCATTCTCTCCTAAACTTCTTGTTGTCCTGGTCTCTGATTCTCCCGGTCAATTTCGCCATTTTGGCATAGTCCATCATTTTCATCAGCCATTCTTCTCTGGTTGGAACTTTGTCTTCTTTCTATTGCTGGGCCAGTAATATTCTTGCTGCTGTATTCACATATAAATAATCTTTTCTGCTCTTTTGTCATCTCTATACTTATAATGCCTAATGAAAAAGCTTCTGGTTTTTTCACAAATGTTATTTTAAACTTTTTTTTCAGCTAATTATATATCATTTCCCAGAATGCTTTTGTTACCTTGCACGTCCACTACATGTGGTAGAATGTGCCTTCTTTTTCTTTACATTTCCAACATACATTAAAAGCAGTTCTATACATCGTTTCCAATTTTACTGGTGTTAAATACCATCTATACATCATTTTCATACAATTTTATTTCAATGAACAGCACGCTGTAAATTTTAGATCAGTGACATTTTTTTCAACAGAGATATTGGTAGAAAGGTACACTCTCCACTTCACCAACTTCCTTCCCCTCCAATGATCTCATTTTCCTGGCATTCTGTGGTTCACATGTTGTGCATATAGAACATTTGCACAACATTTAAGAAGTAAAACATTCAGACAAACATTTCAGGAAAACAAGTCAGAATAGAAACTTAAATACTAGGGGCATTTTCCAGCTTTCCCCAAGAGATGCAAATGTGAGCTTTCTAAAATATCTCTAGAGACACCAAGAGACAATAGAGTCAAGTTACTTTAGGGCTGCCATATTTTGAAGAGCAAAAAAGAGGACACATTTGCCAACTTCTACTTTTAACTATTCCCTACTTTAGCATTCCCTTGGAGATCAAAACGAAGCAGGGCAAAGGCTAATAGAGTTCTGTCAAGAGAACAAGCTGGTCATCACAAACACGCTTTTCCAACAACACAAGAGACGACTCTACACATGGACATCACCAGATGGGCAGTATCGAAATCAGATTGATTATATTCTCTGCAGCCAAAGATGGAGAAGCTCTATACAGTCAGCAAAAACAAGACCTGGAGCTGACTGTGGCTCAGATCATCAGCTTCTTATAGCAAAATTCAAGCTTAAACTGAAGAAAGTAGGAAAAACCACTGGGCCGGTAAGATACAATCTAAGTCAAATCCCTTATGAATACACAGTGGAAGTGACGAACAGGTTTAAGGATTTAGATTTGGTGGACAGAGTGCCTGAAGAACTATGGATGGAGGCTCGTAACATTGTACAGGAGGCAGCAACGAAAACCATCCCAATGAAAAGGAAATGCAAGAAAGCAAAGTGGCTGTCCAACGAGGCCTTACAAATAGCGGAGGAGAGAAGGCAAGCAAAATGCGAGGGAGATAGTGAAAGATACAGGAAATTGAATGCAGATTTCCAAAGAATAGCAAGGAGAGACAAGAAGGCCTTCTTAAACGAGCAATGCAAACAAATAGAGGAAAACAACAGAATAGGAAGAACCAGAGATCTGTTCAAGAAAATTGGAGATATGAAAGGAACATTTCGTACAAAGATTACCATAATAAAGGACAAAAGTGGTAAGGACCTAACAGAAGCAGAAGACATCAAGAAGAGGTGGCAAGAATACACAGAGGAATTATACCAGAAAGATATGTTGGGAGAGGCTCAGAACTTACAGGGTTAAGAGTTCTGAGTGATGACGCCTCACATTCTGAGGGCGGGCTTAGAACACTGAAGGGAGTGGTTTCTCTGTGCTCTTTCAGTGTGCGTGTTTGCTCCAAGGAGAGAGCAAGCGAGATGTCCGCTCTGTCTCCAGGCAGGAGATTTATAGCTGTTGTGTTTTGCTAAGGAATAAAGACTTTAAGATAAGGAGACTGCTGCGTTTCAGCCTGAGTTATTACCACACGACAGAACGTTCCTGCTTCTGCTTCCGCTGTGTTTTACGCGCTCTGCTGAGTCAAAGGTCCCAGGGGGGAAGACCAGAGCTGCGCAAGAGAAGTGTGCCGGACCCCTGGACGTAATTGACCCCCGAACAAGATATGGATGTCTCGTACACCCCAGGTAGTGTGGTTGCTGACCTTGAGCCAGACATCCTGGAAAGTGAAGTCAAATGGGCCTTAGAAAGCACTGCAAATAACAAGGCCAGTGGAAGTGATGGTATTCCAGCTGAACTATTTAAAATGTTAAAAGATGATGCTGTTAAGGTGCTACACTCAATATGCCAGCAAATTTGGAAAACTCAGCAGTGGCCAGAAGATTGGAGAAGATCAGTCTACATCCCAATCCCAAAGAAGGGCAGTGCCAAAGAATGCTCCAACTACCGCACAATTGCACTCATTTCACACGCTAGCAAGGTTATGCTTAAAATTCTACAAGGAAGGCTCAAGCAGTATGTGGATCGAGAACTCCCAGAAGTGCAAGCTGGATTTAGAAGAGGCAGAGGAACCAGAGACCAAATTGCAAACATGCGCTGGATTATGGAGAAAGCTAGAGAGTTCCAGAAAGACATCTACTTCTGCTTCATTGACTATGCAAAAGCCTTTGACTGTGTCGACCACAGCAAACTATGGCAAGTTCTTAAAGAAATGGGAGTGCCTGATCACCTCATCTGTCTCCTGAGAAATCTATATGTGGGACAAGAAGCTACAGTTAGAACTGGATATGGAACAACTGATTGGTTCAAAATTGGGAAAGGCGTACGACAAGGCTGTATTTTGTCTCCCTGCTTATTTAATTTATACGCAGAATACATCATGCGAAAGGCTGAGCTGGATGAATCCCAAGCTGGAATTAAGATTGCCGGAAGAAATATCAACAACCTCAGATATGCAGATGACACAACCTTGATGGCAGAAAGTGAGGAGGAATTAAAGAACCTTTTAATGAGGGTGAAAGAGGAGAGCGCAAAATATGGTCTGAGGCTCAACATCAAAAAAACGAAGATCATGGCCACTGGTCCCATCACCTCCTGGCAAATAGAAGGGGAAGAAATGGAGGCAGTGAGAGATTTTACCTTCTTGGGCTCCATGATCACTGCAGATGGTGACAGCAGCCACGAAATTAAAAGACGCCTGCTTCTTGGGAGAAGGGCAATGACAGGCCTAGACAGCATCTTGAGAAATAGAGACGTCACCTTGCCAACAAAGGTCCGTATAGTTAAAGCCATGGTTTTCCCAGTAGTGATGTATGGAAGTGAGAGCTGGACCATAAAGAAGGCTGATCGCCGAAGAATTGATGCTTTTGAATTATGGTGCTGGAGAAGACTCTTGAGAGTCCCATGGACTGCAAGAAGATCAAACGCATCCATTCTTAAGGAAATCAGCCCTGAGTGCTCACTGGAAGGACAGATCGTGAAGCTGAGGCTCCAGTACTTTGGCCACCTCATGAGAAGAGAAGACTCCCTGGAGAAGACACTGATGCTGGGAAAGATGGAGGGCACAAGGAGAAGGGGGCGACAGAGGATGAGATGGTTGGATAGTGTTCTCGAAGCCACAAACATGAGTCTGACCAAACTGCGGGAGGTAGTGGAGGACAGAGGTGCCTGGCGTGCTCTGGTCCATGGGGTCACGAAGAGTCGGACACGACTAAACGACTAAACAACAAACAACAACAACTTTTAACTATGGATCGCTATGACGACTCTACCCATGAAAAAGAGGACGTGTCCTGGAAAAAGAGGACATATGGCAACCCTACTTTATGTCCCAAGCCGAACTGCAACTGCTCACCCAAGTCTGCAAGTTTTGGCAAATTCCATTCAAAATTCTGGAAGAATTTGAGTTGTTTATATGTACAAGTTGATAGCAGCTGTTTTTGTACTTTAGAAGGTGTGGCAAATCCCATGTTGACACTCTTTTAAAAGACTTGGAGTAAGTTTTTTAGAAACCAGAAATTTACAACTGTGGTTTCATGGATATCTTACTGCCAATGTACTGCATCTGCAAACTTATTTTCAACACAGTGTCCACACTTAGTGAGACCACGAGTGCAATTCTGGGGGATTTCAGCTCAAGATTCCATCTTGTTCTCCCGTATTCTTTTACATGAAACCACCAGGAGGGGAGATCTTGGGATTTGCAGAAGACAGACCCAACTTGGTGTCTAGAGGTAGTGATTTGCCTGCCGATGTAAACCAAATCTTGACAAGAACAGAAAAATGAAAGTTGGTCTCCTAAAGGACATTAGAATGTAAGAACAGAAGACAAGCCCTGCTAGAACAGGACAAAGGCTTATCTAGTCTCAACCAGATGCCACCATCTTCTGAGGTATATTGGGTGGCAAATGAAGAGAGGGTATTTCAGTTGGTAGTTCTCCATTTATGGAATCTGCTCCCACATGAATGGAATTCCCTCCTTTTACAGAATTCCTGGTGCCAACATTGCAAAGGTTTTTGATGCCAGGACAAGAACTTCCAAAGTTCTTTTGGGTTTTAATTGTTTCACTTTGATGTTTGCGTTTACCATTTCCTTTATGTTTGATCTTGACTTGATTTACTGGTACAAATTGTTATTTTATCTTGTGAAATATCCTGGAAACTGTGGCATCTATATGCATATCTGTACATATATATATATATATATATATATATATATATATATATATATATATGCATGCTCAGAATCAGAATGACAAATTAACAAACAACAATGAAAAGAGAATCCATCAAGAAGACATCCTCTCTAAGCCCTATAGAAAATGAAACCAAGCTGCCACACCCATTGAATTAAGTGGTGCTTTTCTGGGGGGGAAATCTTGTTGCCTATGCCCTAGATTTCAGATTTGAGTATTTAAATTCAAATGGCATGAAATATTCAATTAATTAGCTAAAAATTAGACCAGAATGTGCATCTAACCTGCCACTGCTAAAGGGGAAATATTCTGAAGTGAATAGTGCTCAGTTATAAAACGGTGGTAGCCAATCTAGCAAAGTCTTCCTACAAAATAAAAACCTATCAGAAGTCTTTTCAAGGCACCTTCTTTAGAGAATGCAGGTATTTTATTTTATTTCTGCTTTTCTTTCCTTTCCTTCTGCTCCGTTTGGGGAAAGGAAACGCAAGCATTAAAAAAAAGCAAGTGTTGGTTAGAATGATGTGCGGCTCCCCATTATCTTTTGATACTTCCTTGATTTCTAATTGTGTTTTGCACATTTTTAGCAAAAGAAATACCAAAAAAATCAGATATATAACCTATATTATTATACTTTAATGCGATGTTCTACTTTTCTGTTTGTAGTTCTTGAAGTTTTTGTCTTACTTCATTAAACATTTAATAAATCACTGCCAGTTTTGTGACAGATTTTAACCATAACACAAACAGCAGGAGGTGTAAACTCAGTTCAGTTCGGAAAGGCATATAATATCCATGTCGACATCATCCTCCCCTCCAGGCATATTGGCAAAACGACCAATGGAAGCTAAGCTTTTTCCGACAAAGCTTCGAAAATAAAGTTTTCTTCTTTTATCTTACTACAAATCAATTGGAGCCCTTACAGCAAAATCCTATAAAATAACTTCAAACACCACTTCTTAGTCTAAAAATTTGTATTATGGCTAAAACTCTTTGAAGATTTTATGACTGAAGTTTGGAGAAAAATGATTTAAGTACTATCTGCTAGACATCAGAGTGTCAAAATTTCGCTCAGTTTTTCTTGACATATAAACTGCTACCTACTGTATGTTTTTAGGATTTTTTTTGTACTCGCTTTTAACCATCTAACCCAGTTTGCTTGATAAAAGTTACTTAACTGCAGTTTATCCCACTGAATTAATCCCCTTTAAAGGTTCAGCAGCCTATAACTGATTATTTTGCATGTTTGGGTTAAAAAAAAAAAGCCACCTTCACGATCCAGAGAATTTAAAAAAAAATCATCTTCTTTGTCGTGTTGATTTTAAAGATAGGGAACAAAGCAGGTAGCAGTATCAGTGTCTTCACAGAACTGCAGCAAAGCTAGTCCTGGGCTCCTAGGGCAAGGGAAAGAGTGGGGACATCATAGAAGATCTACAGTCCTAAGTGGATTCTTGAGGAAGGTGAGACACTCCTTGGGATATTTTTCTACAATGGGACTCTGAGGAAAAAGAGAAGTGCTGGCAGGAAGTTCAGGTCACTGGGGTTTCATAATGCTGATTTTGAAACAAGCCAATGAAATGTGTTTGTCTTATATACCTTTCAACATCTGAAATAAATACTGGAGAATGATCTGAGAGTCATCATGTTTTTTGTTGACAGTTGAGTAGCAGAGGCTATACTATATTTTGCCGTTATCTGTCACTATCTAGACTTCCCATTGTAGGACTCTTACAAGTTGAGAAGGCCACCTCCAGAAACCATGAAAGGTGCCTTGGCAGGGCTATGGATCATCTCTGGTGATTATTATACAATGGTACCTCGGGTTAAGTACTTAATTCGTTCCGGAGGTCCGTTCTTAACCTGAAACTGTTCTTAACCTGAAGCACCACTTTAGCTAATGGGGCCTCCTCCTGCTGCCCTCTGCCGGAGCACGATTTCTGTTCTCATCCTGAAGCAAAGTTCTTAACTTGAAGCACTATTTCTGGGTTAGCAGAGTGTGTAACCTGAAGCGTATGTAACCCAAAGCGTATGTAACCCGAGGTACCACTGTATTGGGTTTAGCTTCAGAAAACTGGAGGCATTGCTCTTCCCAGGATTCTACCTGATGCCCTAATCTTCATTTTAAAAGAGCTACAATAGCTTACGTTGTGAAGTGAAAAATGACCTGAGTTTTGGCCCCGGCATTGACAATTAAGAGTTGCCTCCATTATTATTGTCAAGTCTTTCATGGGAGCTCCTAGGTATAATGGGAGCTCCTAGGTAAGACACCTGTTCAGAAATTTCATATTACCTAGCTGCAATGGGATTTTATTGTTCACTTATCTCTATTATTTTATTAATAATAACAGTAGCAATAACAATAACATCATTTATATACTGCTTATTGCCATAGTGGCCGCAAAGTGGTTTACAAGCAAAAAATAAATAAACTATAAAAATCATATGTAATTACATTCACAATAAAACAATTCCATCAAAACAGTAAAAAAACCTCCCTCCCATATTTTAAAAATACAACAAAACAAGCCCATCAAAGAGTAACAATTAAAGTTAAAACTAATAATAAAGGACTTGGATAATAAAGAAGGCTTGGCTAAACAGGGGAAGGCTTAGCTAAACAGGTATGTCTTTAAGAGGCAGCAGAATGCTGAATATCCCTACTAAAGTCAGAGTCAGAAGCTTGCAATTTTTTTTAAAAAAAGCACCTGACCAGTGAGTAAGAGACAGTGTGGGTCAGTGGGAAGAGCCAAAGGTGGACTTCAAATTAATTGGTCAAGAAATAGAATCTAATGAGTTCGAGTGGCTCAGGAGGCAAATCCTGATGGATTTTATCTAGTCAGCTGACGAAGCCAGGTGAATCTGGGTATGGGTCAAAGACAGGGGTGGGGGACTCCACCTAAAAATATTGGATTCATCAATAGCTTACGGCTAACACAAAGTTCTTTAAAAAGGAAAAACCATACTGGATGGGCAAAGGAGTTAATACTTGGCCGTTCTAAGCAAAACAACCAGATTGTGGAAGCAGCTTTGATTTCTCAAATTGAAGCTGACGAGCCTGGCCCATTTATCCTAAACGAACACCGTCTTTTGTTCTATTCTCTTAATAACCTTGTTGATTTTTTTCTTCCCTCTCTTAAAGATGCTCATCACAACACAACAAATTATTTGCCCAAGGAGATACGAAGCTGCACTTTTGAGAAGGTGGGGGTGGTGCTCCTACGATCCATTATGAGAAAAGTTTGCGTGCGGTTGAATGCTGACTTGTTCACACCCCTTCCCATGTTGAACTCAATTCTTTATGATGCTAAGGGGAAGGAAATGCTACATAGATCACACCTACACTACAGTCCTAAGCAGATTTACATGGAACTAATTAAAAGCCCCTGGAATCAGTGGGGCCTATTATTATGGAGCGTGTTTAGAAACAGTGCACTAAAGATTTAACTGGCTTTTAAAATGTTTTCACTCCCATATTTTCCTGCGGTCTTTTTTTAAAAAAAACAACTTAAACCTGTTAATAATTATAAATCACAGCATATTTTTTAGTTCAGCTCACATTACATTTCTTGCAAGAATTGCAATTTCTGAATCAATCAGATCAGTAATTCATTCTTGATTTAAGATGCAGGCCAAGATCAGGGCTGGATTTAGGTTTGATAAGGCCCTAAGCTTCTGAAGGTAATGGGGCCCTTTCTATGTCCAGCTGTCCTTTGTCAACAACAAATTGTCGCTGTTTTTTGTGTTGAATATATGCCATATGGTAATTTATGGACCTAATAGGTCCATACACAACACTAAACACTGTTGCTTTATATAGGTTTTATTTTATTTGTTTTTTTATCTCATATTTTGGAAATGTACATCCAGGTTTTTTTCCTTTATATTTTTTTGGGGGGGCCCAAGAGAGTGGGACTCTAAGTTATAGCTTGTGTAGCTTATATGTACATCCAGCACTGGCCAAGATAGTCACTTGGGGGACCAATATACAGCAGCATAGCTTCCAATAGTTTTCCGGTAAAAATAGGAACGTCCCATTCCATAATGATAATTTTACTATTTATACCCTACACATCTTACTGGGTTGTCGCAGCCACTCTGGGCAGCTTCCGACATATATAAAAACACAACAAAACATTAAACATTAAGAAAAATCTTCCCTATAGAGGATTGCTTTCAGACGGCTCGGGGGTCGGATAACTCCATACCCTCCAACATTTCTCCAAGGAAAACTGGGATGTCCTAAATAAAAGTGGGACATTCTGGGAACAAATCAGAAACAGGGACAGCTTCTCTAAATCAGGGACATGCCTGGAAAATAGGGGCACTTTGAGGGTCTGCAGCAGGATTTGTGCTTTGATAACAAGCCCATTAGCAATTGTTGCCACTATATTCATTGTACATAAGTTTGTTGCAGTGTCCTGAAGCTTGGTTTGAGTATCTCAGGATTGCCTGATCTCCACTCTCAGAGGGTTATAGTCTTGCCCATAAGCCATCTTTTCACTCTTACATCTCAACCCATCCCTTCCTGTGGCTGTTACAGTGGTACCTCTGGTTATGAACTTAATTCGTTCTGGAGGTCTGTTCTTAACCTGAAACTGTTCTTAACCTGAGGTACCACTTTAGCTAATGGGGCCTTCCGCTGCTGCTGCACCGCCAGCATGCGATTTCTGTTATCATCCTGGGGCAAAGTTCTTAACCCGAGGTACTACTTCTGGGTTAGCAGAGTCTGTAACCTGATGTGTTTGTATCCTGAGGTACCACTGTACTTATCCAGCTCCACCACCCTCAAAGGCTTCTGGCAGTAGATCCAGGATTCCACTGGAGGTCTCTGCCAGTCCAAATTGGAGATGTTTTTCCACCAAGCTATGACTTTCGCCCTTGCCTCTCCCTAAAACAACTCAGCACCTTTTCTCTTCCTGCCTTCCTAGCCTGGAACTGCCTTCCAGAATACAGAATCCCCCTCCCTTCTTCCTTTCAAATCCCTCCTCAAAACTCACATTTTCTGGGAACAGCTGGAAACACCAATGCTCTATTATAGCCATCGCCAGTCTCCTCAAGACTACAGCTCCCATCATCCCCATCCAGCATGGCCATAGTTGGCATCCATTGTCCCAGGAGGCACCTCCAGGGGTGAAGTCAAGCTGTTGGAGAATCACAGTGCCTGCTGTAGCTGCAGAGAGACCTGTAACTCGTAACTGCTGCCTCCTGCTTTGTTTTCTCTGCGTTAGCACCAGGAGGAAGTTGCTGCGTGCTTCTGCAACCACGACACAGGCACAGTTTGGTAAAACTGCAGAAGAAGTCAAGAAGCTGAAGACCCAACCAAATGATCCAGAAATGCTGGCTATCTACAGCCATTACAAGCAGGTCACAGTCAGAGATGTAAATACAGAACGTCCTGGGGTGCTTGATTTCAAAAGAATGTCCAGAGAAGATGCAATGAAAGCACATACTTAAAAAGGAGGAGAGCTGAAGGAAAAATACAGAGTGCAATAAACTCCTTCCTTCATGCCTTTAAATAGAAACATATCTTACTGTACTAATTATGTAGATAACTGAAACTGTTACACAGTATGGCAGTGCCAAGATTTGGTGCCACTTTCTATAATTAATAACTGTGTAAATTTACATCTGATGGTTTATATAACAAGCATTATCTTCATTATTATTATTATATTCATTATTATTATTATCTTCATTATTATTATTATTATTATTATTATTATTATATTTATTAGCATTTTCATTTTCAAAAACAACAACACGAAAACAAAAAAAACAAAAACGCCATACATTTACATTTCTTATCATCACCTATATTTTGACTCTCTTGAGTCATCGTGTTCCCTCCAACCCTCCAAGGTAAAAAAGGTAAAGGTACCCCTGCCCGTACGGGCCAGTCGTGTCCGACTCTAGGGTTGCGTGCTCATCTCGCTCTATAGGCCGTGAGCCGGCGCCGTCCGGAGACACTTCTGGGTCACGTGGCCAGCGTGACGAAGCTTCTCTGGCGGACCGGCACCAGACCAGCACACGGAAACGCCGTTTATCTTCTCGCTATAAAGCGGTACCTATTTATCTACTTGCACTTAAGAGTGCTTTCGAACTGCTAGGTGGGCAGGAGCTGGGACCGAACGACGGGAGCTCACCCCGCCGTGGGGATTCAAACCGCCGACCATACGATCAGCAAGTCCTAGGCACTGAGGTTTTACCCACAGTGCCACCCGCGTCCCGCCCCAACCCTCCAAACTGACTTTCTAATTTCAATTTGTAGTTTCCTCCGCATTTCTCATTCCCCCTATCTACCTTTCTTTTTTTACTTTCATATTCCTTATAATTGTAAATAAGCTTCTACTTTTGACTAGCAAACCTTTAAATCAGTCCTGTTAGTGTTGTTAAATGTTTACAATGTTCTTTCAAATACATAATAAAATTACTCCAGTCTTTTTCAAACCGTTGGTCTCGCTGGTCTTGGATCTTCCCTGACATTTTTGCCAGTTCTACGTATTCAATCATCTTGTTTTGCCAATCTTCTACTGTTGGAATTTCTTGCTGCTTCCATCTCTGAGCTAAAATAATCCTCACCGCTGTTGTAGTACATAAAAATAAGGTATAGTCTTTCTTGGGAATCTCTTCTCCTAGAATACCTAGCAGGAAAGCTTCTGGTTTCTTATGAAAAGTTTTCTTAAACACTTTCTTAAGTTCATTATAAATCATATCCCAGTATGCTTTCACCTTGGGGCAAGTCCACCACATAGGATAGAAATTCCCTTCTATATAACAAGCATTATCACTGGGAATTGTAAACCCTCCCAGATCTACTATAAATCACACAGAGATCTATCAGTAGAACCCAATCTACCACTGCTGTAAGAGAACCACTGAAGGTGCTTTGTGCCTGAATAATAATATTTGTTTGTTTGTTTATTTATTTATTTATTTATACATACCCCGCTGATCTGGCTGGGTTTCCCATAGGTAGGTTCCATTGTTAATTCCCTAGCTCAGAGAAAGATTTCAAATAAGAGTCTACATAAACAGCCAAAGAAAATATTAGAGCTGTCACTGATTGTTAGCTTAAAACACCAGCGTGTCTTTTCATGGGATGCAGATGTTTTGCTCTTTTGAGCTCAAAGCGCCTCTTTTTGTGCTGTGCTTGCCCTTGCATTTGGCACGCGGTCTCCCTTGGGGGAAACAAAGGGAAGCAGATCACCTTGTGCACCAGCAGAGACTCGATGTAAACATTTTAAAAACCGGTAAAAGGACTGCAAGGATTAGGAATCATTAGGTGTCGGGAAAAAGCAAAACCTAAGAGACAGTTCAAGCTATTTCCTTGAAATTTGCTCTAAAATTTAGCTTACAAAATTTGCTGCAATGTGAAAAGCAAGATGAGGACATGCATTTTATTGAAGATGGATTCCCACTAGGGGTTGGGAGATAAATTCATTTCTGTTTCCCTTTCAATGAGTTCGCACTCTTTCGAAACATTATGCAGACTGAAACACAGCCATCCTTCAAGACGCTTCCATCTCTGAATTTTGTGGTGCTGTTCTCCATTCAAATAATGTGTAAATAAACACGTATACTAGGCGGAAATATCAATAAAAATACATTTATTAGTGAATGTAACATAGAAAAGATTCTTTTAGGGGAAATTGTCTTGTAATTGTCTGTTAGGTAACATTGCATGATGACATGTCTATTATGAAAGATTCACATTGAAATGCTGATGAGTTTTCATGACGGCATTTAAGAAGCAAATCTGCAAATTTCTGAAGGAACATGGAGAACTGAATTTAAAATGGGGGGGGGGAATGGAAACTGAAAGTACTGAAATGGACAGATTCCCCACACCCAGGTTGTTGTTGTTGTTTAGTCATTTAGTCGTGTCCGACTCTTCATGACCCCATGGACCCGAGCACGCCAGGCACTCCTGTCTTCCACTGCCTCCCGCAGTTTGGTCAAACTTATGCTGGTAGCTTTGAGAACACTGTCCAACCATCTTGTCCTCCTTGTGCCCTCCATCTTTCCCAGCATCAGGGTATTTTCCAGGGAGCCTTCTCTATAATAATAACCTCTATAATAATTTAGGTGTATCCAGGGGTATCTGCCTTTGAACTGTGTTCATCTGTGATCACAGAATATGACACAGCATGTGGCAGGTGAGGCCTCACAATTTAGAAGCAGCATTACGACCTTTGGGCTGTAGACCCTGAAGTGTGCACAGCACATGCTTCTCCCTCAGTGATCATGCTCTAAACAGTGCTAAAGGAGCATTCTCAACCAGCATCTCAACCTCACAGGGTTGTTATAAAGATGAAAAGTGGGATGAAAAGAATCAGGTAAGCAGCCCTGATAAGGTAAAGGTAAAGGGACCCCTGACCATTAGGTCCAGTCGTGACCAACTCTGGGGTTGCAGCGCTCATCTCGTTTTACTGGCCGAGGGAGCCGGCATACAGCTTCCGGGTCATGTGGCCAGCATGACTAAGCCACTTCTGGCAAACCAGAGCAGCGCATGGAAATGCCGTTTACCTTCCAGCCGAAGCGGTACCTATTTATCTACTTGCACTTTGACGTGCTTTCGAACTGCTAGGTTGGCAGGAGCAGGGACTGAGCAACGGGAGCTCACCCCATCGTGGGGATTCGAACCGCTGACCTTCTGATCGGCAAGTCCTAGGCTCCGTGGTTTAATCCACAGCGCCACCCGCGTCCCTATATACATACTAAATAAAGCAAGTACATAATCTGAGGAGTGATTGGTCTTGTGCATGCTAGTTCCTCATTTTTCAACTCTAAAGTTTGGTCCATCCCATTTCCACATGTTTTACAGGTTTTCAAAAATGAAGTCCTCATGAAAACTCATAAGTATTTTCACCTGCAGTTTTCCTAATAAATGAAATTTTTGTATGCAATGTTGTATGCCTGGTAAATGCATTTTTGTAAGTTATTTTCCCTTAATAGAGTAATTTTTTTATTTGTTATTTTCATGAATATACACATTTTAGTAAACACGTTTTGCCAACATGCATTTCTATAGGCTTTCTTTGGATGGAGAACTGCATTGCAAAATTCAGTGCAGTGTGAATTTTTAAGCGAAACTGAATTTCAGTTTATGCATTGGTTCAGGAAGTCCAAATTAGGTAAGGTCACAAGAAGATGTCAACGAAATGAATTTCTACTTCATCCATAATGCATGCAGTTTCTTCTGTTATTTCTTTATTTCTTTATCTATTGTTGCTTTTTATATTTCACCTTTCCTCCAAGGCGCTCAAGTTAGCATATGTGTTTCTTCCCCTTCCTTATTTAACCCCATAGCAACTCTGAGAGGTAGATTAGACTAACAGTTGATGAATGTCCCAAGGTTCATTGCTGAGTGGCGATTTGAACCCTGGTGTCTCCCAGGTGCATGCACAATCTGGGCCATCAAATTCCACTCTAGGGGTTGTATCCAACAAAAGTCTTCTCAGAGCAAACCCACTAACGGCCCCAAGTCAGTCATGTTCATTAATTTCAATAGGTCTACTTTGAGTAATCTATAACCTTAAGTTACTGGGGTATTTTCCTCAGCTGACAAGACACACCTCTATTGTGAAGTATATATTTTTTTTACTGTGAAGTATTAAAAGCGTGATAGGTTGCCTCCTTACCACTGGCAGCTAGAAGCGAAATGCTTCTTTTTAGGACCAAAGTCATCCAATTAAATGTTTGAAGCACATCCAAGGAAACCATTTGCACTGTAAATGATCCATTAAACGCATTCCTTTCAAACACCAGCACCGTTACTGATGGCCATATCCAATTTCTGGTTTACTTTGAAGGGGCAGACAATGGCGAGTTTTGACTACCACTATCTTATTTTACAAGCATTAATGAACAATTAGCCAGCAGCAGCACCCTTTCCCTCCGTAATCCCATAGTAGGATCACTAATCTCCGCCACTAGCAGCTAATGATGAAGGTCTCTTAAGCTTCACTTCTTATCTCAGCCAGTTCTTAATACTTGCATAAGTCTGTCTCTCTGAAAAGGGGCACCCCCTACCGCTCTATAACTTGAATACAAAAGACTGGTGAAATTTTTGAAGGGTTTGCTGTTCAATGACACTTCTATGCTTGTGTTTGCCTTCCTACTACAACAAACCCAAGTGATCAGCAGAAGACGACGGAGGTCACTAAGGGCCCCTTCGCTTCCATACGGGTCCCAATACTTATAGGAATGTATTCATGCTCTTTTCTGTGCAGTCCAGTCACAAGGGCTAAGCTACCTCCAGACACAGGGATGGAAGATGAGCAGAAGAGGTGGCGTGAAACAACAGCACTATTTTATATCATGATATATCTATACCGAACAAAGGGGAATCCGAAATAATAACTGCTGTTAAAAGCGCAGGGAGGTATCTGGAAATTTTTAACGCAGTTGATTTGCCCGGCATATTCTACCCCTCCTTTGCTTTGTATCATTTCGACCTGCAAGCCCCACTTTTGCAACTATGGCAAAGCATCTGATTTGTGAAAAGTGAAATTTCTCGGGAGTGTTCTGTATATCCCTAACATCCAAGAGAAGCTGTAAGAATTTCAGTAAGATACGGTGGGGGGGGGCGGCTTTCAGCGGGGGTTTGCCCATCCTTAATACTCCACCCCTCCCCAAAAATAAATAAATTAGCGAATGTATGGTAACGTTTTAGCAAAAAGTTTCAGAGGGAGGAAGTGGGTAGAATGGTTTCTTTAAAAAAGAAGCAGCTTTGACTAAGCTGGAATCTGCTCTTACGTCTGTATCAATGTTTCTTTTTAAAAAAATATATTAGTTTTTTAACATATCATTTTCAACAATTATTAAACATACTTTTATATCTTATACAATTTTTTTTACTTCCATCAAGCACATCTGAAAATTTTCCAGTCTTTTATCTTAGTATACATTTCTTATTTTCACTATTACATTTAAATCTCATAATGAATATCTCTCTTCTTTCTCTTCTTTGCAATATTTCATATATTTCTTCTTACAAAACTTATTGTAATCCTACTAGCGTAATTTGTTGATTACAGTTGCTCTTCAAATAGTTCGTATATTTCTTCCAATCTTCTGTAAATCTCTGGTGCCACAGGTTTTGAATCCTTCCTGTCATTTTGTCCAGTTCTGGGTAGTCCATCAATTTTGACGTCTGTATCAATGTTAGGGGTAGCTCTATAGCTTATCTACAACAATGTAAGTCTGAGCTGTCTGTGGAAACAATGGAAAATAGGATCCAGTTAGGCAGGAAAGCAGCACTGGGTGAGGGATATATGAGAGAATCTAAAGTAGTGGTGGGCATCTAACCCCTGGCTTACCAACAAGATCACCTTACCCCATATGTGCCCACTTGATTGCTTTGAACGGCAAAATTGGCACGGCTACTATAGCTGCCACATAATACCCATTCCGTATTTGTAAGAACTGTGTCATTAGTGTGGCAGAGCTTATACAGTGGTACCTCGGGTTAAGTACTTCATTCGTTCTGGAGGTCCGTTCTTAACCTGAAACTGTTCTTAACCTGAAGAACCACTTTAGCTAATGGGGCCTCCCGCTGCTGCCACACCACCGGAGCACGATTTCTGTTCTCATCCTGAAGCAAAGTTCTTAACCCGAGGTACTATTGTAACCTGAAGCGTATGTAACCCGAGGTACCACTGTGCTTTGGAACTCCTTGCCTTACTGCAGTCTTTTGGGCACCTGCTAAACATGTTCTTATTTAGACAAGCCTACCAAGATGCTTAGAAAGTTGAGGTAGTTTTAGTCTGTTTTAGTATTTTACCTTCTATATTTTTAAAGTAGGGTTGTGAATTTTTCTGGATTTTACTGTTTTCTCTTTTGTAAACCACTTGGGTTGTTGTTGTTTTTATCAACCAAGCAGTGTCTAACCTTTGTGAAATAAGTAATTAAGTAAATCTCTGGCCTGCAGCATAAATTAAATCTAGCAGGCCTTCCCATTTGGTCTGTGAGGCTGTTTCAGCCAACCCACCCCCACCTGCCCTGCGCCTGACATCATGGTGGAATCTACACACATTTTCATAATGCTGTGAAAACGCTTTTTTTTAAAAAAAAAAAATATTGATAAATACATTGAATTTTTCATAGCTCACTGTCGCCACCTAGTGTCACATTTGTATATTGCATTTTGCAGCACACTTAAAACGTTTTATTTGCAGCTGTATAGCTGAGTCCCATATATGACATCAACAGGTGTTGGTCAGGTCAAGACGTAGCTGGGCCACAAAGTGGGCTGCAGGAACCAACAATGAAGTGAGCATTGGGGCTTGCAACACTTTGTGTGCTAGGCTTCGTAAGATCTGTGAATCAACTGATTGCTGGTACTTGCAAAGTGCTGTGCCCTTGCCCATACAGATTAATTTCAACCTAAGGCTTCAAAGACATGCTGCCAATCAGAGTTGGCGCTATTGAACTATGTAGAAAAATGCCCTGACTCCTTATATCAGGTTGGGGAACTGTGGCTGTGTTTGGTGGTAGTTCTGGTTGCATGGTTTTTACACTATGAGTTGAATGAATTCTTCATCTTCTCAAGATTTACCGTATAACAAATGATATTACCGATATTATTTTTGTTTGAGATGGAAAACAGCTGCAGTGGGTAGGATCCAGAGAGCCTAAGTCGTGCTTTTGTCCTATTACAACAAAGTAGTCATAACTGATTTAAGTCTCCTTGATTTTAATGGGAACAAAGTGTTCCCATGGAACTGTGTTGTTGCTGTTGTTGTTGTTGTTTCACATCTTTAAGCTAGGTGAAGAATTGATGCTTTTGAATTATGGTGCTGGAGGAGACTCTTGAGAGTCCCATGGACTGCAAGAAGATCAAACGTATCCATTCTTAAGGAAATCAGCCCTGAGTGCTCACTGGAAGGACAGATCGTGAAGCTGAGGCTCCAATATTTTGGCCACCTCATGACAAGAGAAGACATCCTGGGAAAGACCCTGATGTTGGGAAAGATGGAGGGCACAAGGAGAAGGGGGCGGCAGAGGACGAGATGGTTGGACAGTGTTCTCGAAGCTACAAACATGAGTTTGACCAAACTGCGGGAGGCAGTGGAAGACAGGAGTGCCTGGCGTGCTCTGGTCCATGGGGTCACAAAGAGTCGGACACGACTAAGCGACTAAACAACAACAACAAGCTAAGTGAAGCCAGGTGGATATATTTAACTTCAAATTGATTTTACATATCAAATAATATGCACTCATATTTATTTATGTCTTCGTGTATCAGGGAAATATCAGTTTTTCTGCCATGCTCCTTCCTGTTTACAACAGTGTACAAGAACAGATTTCATCATTAACATAAAAGGGCATTGTAGCATACTGTAGCATACTGTCCCAAGAAAAGGCAAGGAGATTTTAACATTGAAATGGTATTGTAGGGAATCTTATTATTGGAAGGGACTTCACAGATGGGACCATTAAAAAAAATGCAGCTGTCCTTATATTATGTATTAAAGAATAAAGTAAAAAAAAAAAAAGGTTTCTGATTAGCATTGCAAGGAGGAAAAGAAACGGTGTGCAATAAGTAGATCCAGGGAATCAAAATTAAGCAGGGAGCCCATATATATGGAAGAAAAATCAGAATGCAAACTTTCCACTTCACAGATATCTAATCTGCTAAATAGTCTTTTCATTTTTGCTCTCTAAATCATATATTCATTATCCAAATTGCCTGCTCCCGAAGTGATAATATAGTGTGTTGTAACATGCCCTGACAGGACACAAATTGACTCTTTGTGCTGAGATTCTACCCAGGCAATGTAAAGGAAATATCTCACTCTATTATCTGTTGTCTGTATGAGCCAACAGATTACATGGTTCACTGAGTAGCTGAATAACTTTTAGACAGTTTGCTCATATCTATTTACACATTTCCCAGGGAAAAAATACATTAGCACCAGAGAAAATGTCTCCTTTTCTCTTCCCCTCCCTTTCACCCTCTCTCTCTCTCTCTGTATGTGTGTGTGTGTAATATATTCCAAACAAAGCATACATGAGAAAAAGCCAAAAAACACTTTCTTACCTTGCGGAATGGTGCTAGTAAGCTAGTCAATGTAAGGGCCAAAGACCAGCGGAAGGACACCTTCAGGCAGGTCCTGGGTTCAATCCTCAGCATCTCCAAGTTGGACTGGAAAAGATTCCTGTCTGAAATTCTGAAAGCTGCTGTCAGTCAGTGGAGACAGTATTGAGGTAGATGGACAATGGCCTCATTTGATGTCAGGCAGCTGGCTATGTTCCTAGATGCAAACTAGGAAAGGGCTCTTGTATCTTTGATACATGTGTAGAAGACAAAACAGGGGCAGCTTGTCATACAGTGGGAAGAAACACTGCCCTGGCAAATTTATGCCCTGGTGAAAGAAGGAGAGAGATAAAACAGCATCTTCTACCCAACACACTTAGTAGAGGTACCAGAATCCTCATTTGCTTATGGTAATGTTCCAGTGCTTCCAAACGGGGACTAATATTGTCAATGAATCGTTCAGATATCAAAAAGGAGTCATTGGCAACAGGTTTTTAAAATGTTGTTTTGTCAGATTTTCCCCAGAAGTGGAATATCTGGATGGGATGAAGGAAAATATGGAAATACAAGCTGGCATTTTGATGCATGGGGGCCTCGGTCCAGTATATCTGAAGGAGCGTCTCCACCCCCATTGTTCTACCTGGACAACTGAGGTCCAGCACCGAGGGCCTTCTGGCTGTTCCCTCACTGCGAGAAGCCAAGTTACAGGGAACCAGGCAGAGGGCCAGGCAGAGGGCCTTCTTGGTAGTGGCGCCTGCCCTGTGGATGTCAAGTCAATAAACAACTATTTTACTTTTAAAAGACAACTGAAGACGACGCTGTTTAGGGAAGTTTTTAATGTCTGATGCTGTATTGTTTTTAATATTTGGTTGGAAGCTGCCCAGAGTGGCTGGGGAAACCCAGAAAGATGGGAGGGGTATAAATAATAAATTTTTATTTTTACTATTATAAATATGCATGCATGAGAAGCAGCCACCCCACAATAAACACCTGTCTGGAAGCGCCCTTGATGAGTGGGGATGGGAAAGGAAAGCTCTCTCCCTTTTGCCTCATGATTAGTTTGGGTTTCCATAAATTCTTGGCGTCTTTCTCACTTGCACATTTTATCTTGCCTTTCTCTTGTTGTCTTGCTCCTTTTTTTCTTCTAATTGTTCTCAAATGCTCTCCGTAATGTCATCGCAAATCTGATTGGCTGTATACCATGGTGATGCCATCCCACTCGCTAAGTGATCCCTAACTGGTTGGGATCACATGTGAGACTAATCTAGGAAACAGCAACCAGGTGGAGGAAAGTGCCTAAAAAGTAACTGACAGTGAAAACAATGATGTTGAAGAATATATACATATACACAGTGCTTTTTTTCTAAATAAATGTTTAGATTCACAAAATGTTTAGGGGTATGTGTACCCCTGCGTCCCCCCAGAAAAAAGTACTACATATACATATAAATATACATAAGTGTGTGTGTGTGATTTTCAGGAAATATTTTCCACACAAAAAACCCCACCCTCCAAAATTACTAGTTTGGTAACAAAAATTTAAACTGGGCAATGTTTGGCACACGCCTATCATCATCCATGGTCATTCATGTTTGTGAAGGTATAGTCATTACTGATCATTAAGGACAACCAAAAGTATTTATTTATTTGTGTTTTATATCCCACCTAGTAACACAAGTTCTCAGTGCAGTTTACAAGTTTGCAAGGGACGCGGGTGGCACTGTGGTCTAAACCACCAAGGCCCTTGGGTTTGCCAATTGGAAGGTCGGCAGTTTGAATCTGTGTGACGGGGTGAGCTCCCGTTGCTGTGTCCCAGCTCCTGCCAACCTAGCAGTTTGAAAGCACACCAGTGCAAGTAGATAAATAGCTACCGCTGTGGTGGGAAGGTAAACAGTGTATCCATGCACTCTGGTTTCTGTCATGGTGTGCTGTTGCACCAGAAGCAGTTTAGTCATGCTGGCCACATGACCTGGAAAGCTGCCTGTGGACAAACACCGGCTCCCTCAGCCTGAAAAGCGAGATGAGTGCTGCACCCCAAAGTCCAGTTGATCACCCAGGGTCCTTTACCTTTACCTACAAGTAAAAATTAGAAACCATAAGATACAGTATGAAAATAAAATCTATCCTTATGATCAGTGCTTCCCCCCCCTAAAAACAATGTTCAGGGCTACTCTCATTATCCTACTCATATTGAAATACTGCCCCTCAATGAGGCCAAACTTAGATTCACAAAAGTTTAGGGGTTTGCGTACCCCTGCATCCCACCAGAAAAAAGCACTGATTATTATGATTTGTAAGGTTCACCCCAAGAACTAGGTCTGAGCAGAAGTAGAATATTCACTCTTCTCTATCACACCTTGGTCTGTGACAGCGACTCCCTGTATGGAACAAACTGCAGAGTTCATCAGTGACGGAGTGACTATTGTATTTATTTATCAGGATACATTGAAAATAGATCTTCAGGCTAGGAGAGTCCCCTATGTAAGCCTTGAATGCAATCTACCAGGTTTCACGGCAGTAGTACCTGGCTGATTGGTTCCCTTGCCTGCCTATTTGGGCAACAAATCTGGCTAATGCAATATGTTGTTCTGACAGCCTTTGGTGCATCATGATTGAAAATTCAGCTACATAACCCTCCTTGAACTGTTTTTCTTATGTACTTATTTAAATAACATTCAGACTGACAGGTCTCTCATGCCTTTACTTTCTTTTCTACTCCTTAATGTATGCCTTATCAGCTGAGGCGCTGATACTATCAAACTTTGCATGTTTTTGATTTTGCACATAAATGGAAAGGAAGAACTGGAGCCCGTGTCCTTAGCCATTCGCTCGTTGTTTTTGTGAGCCCTTTGACTTCAAACCAGGCACACACACGCAAATTCAACCCAAACACTAGCTCACTTCTGCTACTACAAATATGGAGGAAGGCGCTGGGAATGTCAAGTTTGAACATAGCCAAGTCTAATTGAAGCCTTAACCACATTCGGAATGAGAGGCAGCCCAAACTAGCAAATCAGTTTTATTCAAGGGCAGGAAGGCTTTCAGGAACAGAGCTGTGTGCAAATTATTCATTGCGAATAAATTATCCAATTAATTGAGCCCCCTTTTCAGTTCATGAATCATTCAGAAACAGCTCCCGCCATCAGCGAGTGCAGTTCATTACTTGGAGAATATTTGCCAACGTATTTAGATGAGAAGGCTCCGCCTTGCTGACTAGTTTGTCAACAGTTTGTTGTTGGCATTACGATGGGATTGCTTGTTGTATTTGGTACATAAAATACGTGCATAGATATGCCCCTGCATGGCTAACTGTCCAATGTGAGTTCCATTTAAGAAAGGATTACAAAGTTTGACCTCCTGAATTAATCACCCTTATTAGAATAATAGAATCATAGAGTTGGAAGGGACCCTGAGGATCATCTAGTCCAACCCCCTGCAATGCAGGAGTCTCATGTAGATCATACATGACAGATGGCCATCCATTCTCCACTTAAAACCCACCAAGGAAGGAGAGTCCACCACCTCTCATAGAAGTCTGTTACACAGTCAAACAGCTCTTATTGTCAGAAAGTTCTTCCTGAGGTTTAGTTAGAATCTCCTTTCTTGTAACTTGAATCCGTTGGTTCGGGTCCTAGTCTCTGGAGCAGGAAAGAACAAGCCTGCTCCATCCTTCATGTGACAGCCCTTTAGATATTTGAAGAGGGCTTTCATACCTCCTCAGTCTCCTCTTTACCAGGCAAAACATACCCTACTCCCTCAGAAGGCGTGATTTCCAGAGCCTTTCTCATCTTGGATGCCTTCTGCACATTCCAGCTTGTCAATATCCTTCTTAAATTGTGCTGCCCAGAACTGGAAAGATGAATACTTGGTGGATCATATTTGTATTGATACTGGAAAGCCCATTCAAAACAGTTATGAACCCCATGTTAAATGAATAATGCATTTACTACTACTACTACTACTACTACTACTACTAATAGAAAGCCAAAGTTGACCACAAGCCACACATCTTTAGGGATATGGAGGATACACCTTATTAGAGCCTCGAATATTACTTCCTAAACACAGACTGTCCAGAGCTAACCTAGATGCCCTAACCCCTAGAATTCTTTTCAAAGATCTTTTAGGACTTTCCAGTTCTGATACTGGCAGCTCCTGCCCACAATAGGATGTTAAGAGGGGGAAGGTTGGTATATGTAGCCTGAGTGTTGGAAAATTCTGACAAAAGAGCAGAGATGTTGGAGAATTCAGACAAAAACAGAAATTGCCAGTGTTTGCTTACTTGTCCCCTGTCGATAATGGGAATCAGTATGATCAGTACTGAATGTTGTTGTTCTCAATCTGCAAATGATATCTAATTGTTTACATCCCCGAAGCATCCGCATTGTGTTTCTTTTGCACTGAAATGTATAGGGTGGGATAACATAATGACAGTGCAATTTACACAATTCACATAATTTGCATAACAAATTACATAAATTATGTAATTTCGCCACAACAGACAGCAAAATTAGCATCCTTTTGGGCAGAAGACAAACCGCAGCAGAACAGAAACAGGGCTGCATGCAACGAATACAGGGAGAAACAGACAAAGATGCCTTCTTGCATCCCTGGTGAAGAACATCTGATTACAGCATAGTCCTTATGTCATCATGGTAATGTGATTAGATGAGTTTCCTTGACCCTGATCCACGTCACTGTCTACCTCTTGGCAAAGGGAAAGAAAAGTTTTTCAGTTTTGCTAGATCATGTCCCTAGTAAAGGTAAAGGGACCCCTGACCATTAGGTCCAGTCGTGACCGACTCTGGGGTTCTGGTGCTCATCTCGCTTTATTGGCCAAGGGAGCCGGCGTACAGCTTCCGGGTCATGTGGCCAGCATGACTAAGCCACTTCTGGCGAACCAGAGCAGCGCACGGAAACGCCGTTTACCTTCCCGCCAGAGCGGTACCTATTGATCTACTTGCACTTTGACATGCTTTCGAACTGCTAGGTTGGCAGGAGCAGGGACTGAGCAACGGGAGCTCACCCCGTTGTGGGGATTCGAACCACCAACCTTCTGATCGGCAAGTCCTAGGCTCTGTGGTTTAACCCACAGCGCCACCCGTGTCCCAGATCATGTCCCTAATTGTGCTTAAATGTTGTTTTGTATGGGGGTGGGTACACAACCAGAGTACTAACAAAACTGTATCTCACTTCCTCCATATGAGATTCATCCTATATGGCAGGGGTAGCCATTCTGATGCCTTCCATCTTTTGTTTGATTGCAAGACCCGTCACCTTTGTCTTTTAGTACACTGGCTGAGTCCAATAGCATCTCGAAGGAACTACACTGGTTCCTCTGGAAGCATGATCTGAAAGCCACCATCTTGCTTTCAGGTCTAGTCCGTACCTAGCTGGGAGACTAGCTACAGATATTTCTGTCGTACTCTCCTTACCCAACACGAATCTTTACTCCCTAATATCCTTTAGCGAGGTTTGACTGTTCATTATTCCTGACCCTTTAACTGCACCTTATTATGAGCTGCTTCTGAAGGGGGGAAAATAATTGTTTTTATTTAGTCAGTGTATAATGAGCTCTTTGGAGGCCCTCTTCCCGTTCCTCAGCAGGTCCAGCCATTTGTACCTCAGTTAACACTCTCTCGGATATAATCAAATATTGCAATAAATCTCCCACAATAAGGCATAATTAAATGTAACAATTCCGTTCAATGGCTTAAACAATTATGTAAATCCAGCAGCGTGCAGGCAGAGGGATGGCTTGCACAGAATAATGCCTAAGCTGGATTTGACTTACCTGCGTAGCACCGACTCCATCCTCCATTAATACAAGCATAAATTACAGGCAGCCCGTGCTTGTCTCTAAAAGACACCATCAACCATAACGTGATTCGCAGAGAGCTGACATAACCCAACATGATAGCTAAAACACAATGGGGGGAAACACATTTATTTTTGTATCCGATATCTGACAACAACTTAGATATAGTGAGGAGCTGATTCAATTTTTTCTGTCAGCTGGCAGTAGAGCAGAGGATAAGGTGTCCACAGTGCTTTAAAGTGGGCAAATGCTACAGACCACTGACTAGGCAAATTAATTTGAGGTAGTGCTGAACCTGTCCACTTACATTAGGTTGGGCCATCTTTTTGCAACCAGTACAAATGGCGTTGTTGTTTTTGTGCCTTCACGAGAGGCCCGATGGCAGTCTCTCTTTGCTCAGAAGAACGCTTTAAACATGAAACTGTCGTGTCACCAGGCAGAACCAGGGACCTTTGGCCAGGAATGTAAGAATGGAGACAGCCTGCAGGATTCAAAATATCCCCTCCAGAAATAATTTTTTAAAAATATGTCAACCCATTAGAGGCCTGGTTGATGCTTTGAGGTTTATCAGTTGATGACTGTATGTTTCAGGACTGGAAACTAAGGGCAGTATTCAGATAAATTACTGCACTCGTGCAAGGATTAGCACAATGGGATTTCCTCCCTTCCTATTCCCCGCATAAACACCCGGCACCATTCTCAAATCTGCTCTGGAGGATTGGGAAAAACTCTAGAATATATTTAGGGGACTTGGAGGGGAATGTTCCATTGCACAAGGAGAAATACCTTTGCACACTCATATCTGCTAGGTTGGCAGGAGCAGGGACCGAGCAACGGGGGCTCACCCCATCATGGGGATTCGAACCGCCAACCTTCTGATCGGCAAGTCCTAGACTCTGTGGCTTAACCCACAGCGCCACCCGTGTCCCAGATCATGTCCCTAATTGTGCTTAAATGTTGTTTTGTATGGGGGTGGGCACAGTTCCAGGCATGTTGCTTCAGACTAGAGTATGACAGCGAGCTGTGTAATTTTTACAGTGCCTTCCTGTAACAATAGTTCTGTTCTCCTTTGTGCGGTGTTTTGTAAATTATCATGTGATACTCTCCAAGGGTTTTCCTTTATAGCCCTTTAAAAAACAAAATGGTAGGAGGTCTCCAATCCTTTGCACCACACTGCTATGCTCAAAGGTCTTTGCCTTAATACCAAACTATTCATCCCAACGCTTCAGCTGCCATCAATCGATTGACGATATTTTTCTTCATTTATAAAAGTGATAGGTTTCCCTATATGGCTTACAAGTTAAGAACAAGCCAAGAATAATTACAATACTAGAAAATGCATCAGATAAAATGCAACTATAGACTCTGGAAGACCACTTAAAAAAAAGAAAAACTTTAAATGATTTTAATGCCTTCCTTGAACTTGCCCTGTCTTCTATGAGCCAGCCAGAAGTGTGTTTTTTTTAAAAAAAATAAATCAGGAATAAGATTCAAAGAGTTGCCCTGCAGCAATCTCATCCTGTACTTCTTTGTCAGAATCCTAATGACGATTTATATATACATAAGAGACAATCTCCAGCTGTAAGACTGGAAAGCTTCTGGGGGTCTATACAGTTCCTTGACCCCAGACCTATTTTTATATTTTGATCTTGGGGAGGGCGCTGCCCAACTTTCAGAATCCTCCAGTTATCCCTGCGGTAACAAAGCGCTAGCTTAACCGGCAGTAGCAAGACTTAAAACGGGGCACTCAGGATCAAAGTGCCTAACAAAATAGAGCATTAGCCATTGTGTCAGCCCAGAGAGAGCCACATTAAACTGCACCAGGAATATAGCAGTGTTCGCCCACTTTCGAAAAACCAAAACAAAACACCAGATCTAAACATCCAGGTTCTTTGGGAGCAAGATAACTGAACATATAGGGCTTCCCCTCCTCCTCCCCTAGCTGGAAAAAGATAGCTTGTTTAAAATGTTAATAAAGGAGGCTGTTCCGAATTGATAAATACAGAACAGCTTCCAGCAAAGATGGGTGGGGGTCTGCCCCCCTTCGACCCCTTTGAATTGTTCTACAGAGCTGCCTCCAGAGCTTTTACCCTTTTGACCCAGGGCCAATTGTCACTCTCTTTAGCCTCTACATGGGAGCAGCTTTTTCTCCATGCAGCCCATCCTCGGGCTCACCGTTGCATACTTTTGTAATTCGGCCTGTCCAGATGTTAGAGACGTTTTCGTAGCCTGTCATTTCGCGACCGCTGCAGTGGCCGGGGAAAGCATTACTTGTGATGGCAGAAGTTGCAAAAAGCAGCATTCGTCAAGGACCTGGTCCAGGCTTCTGTTTCTCCATGGGTTGGTGCTGATGTGGCGACATCCATAAGAATGGTTAAGGCAGGAGTGGCCAACGTGGTGACCTCCAGAGTCTGCTGAACCGCAATGCCCAACCAGCTTCAGTCAGCATGGCCAATGGTGAGGGATGATGGGCTATGTTGGCTCCCAGTACGTTTCCGAGCACAATTCAAAGTGTTGGTGCTGACCTTTAAAGCCCTAAATAGCCTCAGCCCAGTATACCCGAAGGAGTGTCTCCACCCCAATCATCCAGCCCGGACACTGAGGTCCAGCGCCGAGGGCCTTCTGGCGGTTCCCTCGCTGCGAGAAGGGAGGTTGCAGGGAACCAGGCAGAGGGCCTTCTTGGTAGTGGTGCCCGCCCTGTGGAACACCCTCCCATCATGTCAAGGCAATAAACAACTATTTTACTTTTAAAAGACAACTGAAGGCGGCCCTGTTTAGGGAAGTTTTTAATGTCTGATGCTGTATTGTTTTTAATATTCAGTTGGAAGCCACCCAGAGTGGCTGGGGAAACCCAGCCATATGGGCGGGGTATAAATAATAAATTATTATTATAATATTATTATTATTATAAATAATTGTCCGACTTTTAGAAGACATCTGAAAGCAGCCCTGTTTAGGGAAGTTTTTAATGTTTGAAGTTCTATTCTGTTTTTAGTCCTCTGTTGGGAGCTGCCCAGAGCGCCTGGGGAAGCCCAGCCAAATGGGCGGGGTATAAATTATTATTATTATTATTATTATTATTATTATTATTATTATTATTATACAGGGTTGGCATGGTTAGGAGCAAGGATCCATCTATCAAGCAGCACAGCCTTCCTGCTGGGGCCACTTTGTGGGAGTTTGCCAAGCTGTTACACCTAGCACAGGCTTTTCCAGTGTCTTCCAACTTCAGGGTCCTTGCTCTTCCTTTCTTAAGGTTTCTCATCCTTAAACCAGATTTCAAGTAGGTAATAAAATCACAGAATTGTAGAGTTGGAAGGGACCATGGGGGTCATCTAGTCCAACCCTCTGCAATGCAGAACTCTTTTGCCCAACGTAGGGCTCAAACCCACAACCCTGAGATTAAGGGTCTCATGCTCTACTGACTGAGCTATCACAATGGAAAGATGACTTCCCACAGAAAGTGACTTCCAAGAGAGGATGGTCCTCTGTAAGGCTGGGTACTTCTCCACCTCCCACTATTATCACTTTCAGGGCCAACACCAGCCTTGCCATTCACAGGACGTGTTTCTAAACATCTAGGTGGAAGAAAATGTACTTCCTCTTCCCAAATGACTGTGAAACAAGGTTGGAGATTATAACTATCAAACTGAGAACATGAGCAGCGTCTGAGTTGCATATACTGTCTGTTAAAAATGCCCAAAGTAATAGAAAAATAAACTTTTCAACCCAACAAAGTAAAAACCAGTCAAAACATTCACTGCAACACAGCACCATCGGGCCCAGCAAATGCTAGAAGGGGCCTAGAGTTCTGTGGTAGAACTTTTGTTTTTTTCATGCAAAAGATCCCAGGTTCAAACCTTGGCATCTCTAAACTCTGGAGAACCACTACCAGACACTGTAGACAATACTAAGTCACATGGACCAATGTTCTGACATAGCCTTGTTGGAAGTGCAGCAGCAGGGACATCACACTTTGTAGCTTAAGGGTTATTTCTGTTAGTGTTGAAGCCAACAGCCCAGGGGGGGGCTGGAAGTGTTGCTTAGCTACCAGACATGCTGAGGTAGCACATGCCCATATTGGCTATGCAGTTCTGAAGGAGTTTTCTTCTGTGTAGATGGTTGAATGTCTGCCTGCTGTGTACAAGGCCTGAACAAAGAACGACAAAACAGCTCTGTCCCTTTCTCCTCTAATTAGGCACTGTTTTCCCCACACACACTTGACTTCAGTGAAATGTTATTAGGATTTATTTTCTCTTAGAATTCTGTCTGCATTTTCTGAGTGCCTTTGCCATCAAGTATAATGACGTGGGTAGTGCTGTGGTCTAAACCACTGAGCCTCTTGGGCTTGCCGATCGGAAGATCGGCAGTTCAAATCCGTGCTACGGTGTGAGCTCCCGTTGCTCTGTCCCAGCTCTTGCCAACCTAGCAGTTGGAAAGGACACCAGTGCAAGCAAATAAATAGGTACCACTGCGGCGGGAAGGTAAACGGAGTTTCCATGCACTCTGGTTTCCATCCCAGTGTCCCGTTGCACCAGAAGCGGTTTAGTCATGCTGGCCACATGACCTGGAAGCTGTCTGCAGACAAACGCCAGCTCCCTCGGCCTATAGAGCGAGATGTGCGCGCAACCCCAGAGTCAGTCACAACTGGACCTAACGGTCAGGGGTCCCTTGACTTTTACCTTTAAAGGACCCCTGGACAGTTAAGTCCAGTCAAAGGCAACTATGGGGTATGGCGCTCATTTCGCTTTTCAGGCCGAGGGAGCCGACATTTGTCCACAGACAGCTTCCAGGTCATGTGGCCAGCATGACTAAGCTGCTTCTGGTGAACCAGAGCAGTGCACGGAAATGCTATTTACCTTCCTGTCGGAGCGGTACCTATTTATCTACTTGCACTTTGACGTGCTTTCAAACTGCTAGGTTGGCAGGAGCAGGGACCGAGCAATGGGAGCTCACCCCGTCGTGGGGATTCAAACCGCCAACCTTCTGATCGGCAAGTCCTAGGCTCTGTGGTTTAACCCACAGCGCCACCCGCGTCCCCAGGGGTCCTTTACCTTTACCTATAAGGTGGCTTTCTACATCTCTGCAAACTGAAAGTGAAAACCATATAGAGAAGGAACCACTCTGCTGAGGGGGTGGAGGAGTCCCAAAAAGTGGGTGCCAAGCAAGAGAAACTGGGCTTGGTGCCTTCAGTTCTTCTAGCTGGAGTAAAGGAGGAACACGGAACAAGGCCTCTCCACATAATCTCAGTGGCTGAGGAGATCCATATGATGGTGAGGACAAAACAATGTGCAAATTGTTTGGAGCAAAAGACCACCATTTTTCACCTTCACACACCCCATATGTCCCAAATGTGTCGTACCGATTTGTACCGCATATTTAATTTACCACAAGGGAACGAAATTTATTTTGAGGTGGAAGAAGACTTCTGGAAATGAATTTTAAAGTTCACAAAACCTTGCTCCCCCCCCCCAAAGTGTCTTGTTCGATTCTTCCTTAGAAGAAATAATAGATGGGGATGAGAGAGACCTGATAAGTCTGGATTAAGACCCAAAAAAAGGGGGCGGGGGGGAGAGACTAAGATTCTGTCAATGAACTGACACTTCATTTTCCCTCTTTTGTTGGCACCCTGAAAAGTAGCATACGAGCAACTGGGATGATCAGATGAAGGCGGGAAAACACAACAGTTCGGCTTCAAACAGGACAAAGTCTATTCTTACAATGCCGTTCCTTAAATCCAGATATTAGAGAAGAAGGCGGGTGGAGGGGGAGAAGGGGAAAGCAATGAGAAAAAAGCAGCTCACTCTTGGATAGCTTACTGGGGATCCTGCAAAAGATTATGCTAATCCCGTCTTCATTGTCCACTGCAAAATGTTTTCATACCAGGTCTTTTATCTGTGGAAGAAGAGATGCACAACCTCTCAACTCCGTGACAGCGAGCACTTTCTGTGTGGTTTCTGAGTAATTAACACCAGCCCTGGACCTTTTCATTTTTGCTACTCAAGCTTATGGCCTTTTAAAGATACCCACAGGGGAGTGTCCCACACCCTTTGCAAGTGGCCTAAGTCATAGTCCCAGCTTATCCCTCGATATAGAGAACATCTGCCAATTGCCAAAAGGCATCAAAAAAGAGTTTGTTAAAATCGTACCCTTGCCGGGAATTTAACCGGTCAGCACCGCACAGAGGCCCCGGGGATTTTCTAGAGCTTAATTCGGTTGCAGGGAACATATCGCAAACCACGAAAGGGGGACTATAATTTCAAAAACAGCTCTTCTACTTTAAGATACAGGTACATTGTTCTCCAATTTGTCCAAATTATACAGGCACGTACAATCAGATTAAGGAACTGTCAGCCCAATTCTCAAACCATTCCATCAGCCCTGGCATCCATTTGCATTAGGATCGCAGCCTTTTCTGTTTTTTACTCTGTAACCTTTCCCTATGATCTGCCAAAAAAAACCCCAGTTTGACCCACATGTTAAGGCATGCCAAGTAGCCAAAAATGGAAAATCGTGACATTTCTGCTATTTTTAGAATTGATGTCAGACAACAGCACTTCTAAGAAGTAAGGTGAGAGCTTTAAAGAAAAAGAAAACCAATCATTTACTATGAGGGCCTGATTATGACCAAGAATAGTATTCTGATTAAAGTCTAGCACATTGGCTGGTTCACACATAACACTAAACCGTGGTTAAGGCTAACTTTAGTTCATAATGCACAGTTAAAGTTGAGGCATCTGACAGGACAATCACTCAAGCCTTGGTTTATGACATCACAGAATACTTAAAAGCACCAGCAAGAGCAGCTGAGCCTTGAGGGTGGTTTGGATATTTTGCCACTCAGCTCTATAGCTTTTTTGAACAGGGTTTGCACATCATGCTAAGCTATGGTTAAGGTTGACAAGTTTTATAAACCAGCTACAAACCTTGGTTAACAAGCAATCTTCAAGTCAACAAACCACAGTTAAGATGCTGGCATGGGTAATGCTATAATGCTAAGGCAGGTTTTAATAAACCATAGTTCAATAAGCCATGGTTTAGTGTTATGTGCAAACCAGGTCAGTGAGATAAGCAACTGAAAATTTTGGTTCCATACCCTATCTCTTATTATTCAGTGTATGTGATATACATTTGGGCAAAAATTGCACCACCACCACTTACTTTAGGTCCTGCCAAGTTGGATAAACTTGCATATATGCAGCATAGCTACCCGTGTCAAATTTGCATTGCTTTCCAGATCAGCAACAGGGTTGTTTTAGTGCATGAGCCATGCTTCAAATCCAGTAGGAAAACCTCTTTAATATTCTTCAATATCGTAGCTTGTTACTCCTTCCAGTGCAAAGCAATGGCTGTAGACATTATACCACCTCTTCAAACTCCTTTCTCATAGGGTTTTCAGATAGTCCATTTCACTGGAATGCCTAAAATTGGGGGTGTGGTATGTCTGCAAGGGTAGTATGTAAATTTTCATCTTCTATTGTCAATCACAGCAGGGGCAATGGGCTGTCTTCAGATGTTCAGTGTTCAAACAATACCCCATCCTGAGCATTTTATAGAAAGATGGGTTAGATATGTAACCAAATGGCTCTAACCATTCCATTCTCCAGGGGCAGCCATATCCTGAGCCACGTGGTATCACATGACTTCGTGAAGCCCTGCATCCAAATGAGTCTTATTGCTCCCCGAACCAGCACAAATGAGCTTCTATCTGTCCTTATCTTGGCACTTCATAGCACAACCAGGTCCTTTCAGGCTTTTACCAACCTAATCTTCATTCCTTGGGAGATCCCAAACCTAAGTCCTTCAGGATGATGGTAGCAGAGCTGGAAGACTGCCTGCTGTGTAAAGTGTAAGACTCCCTTCCCCCAAAGTTGGCCACCATGTCTCCATTCTTCATCTTCCAACCAGTTTCAAGCCAAGATTTAAACAATCAAAGGAGATAAAGGATAGATGAAAAGCAGTTGGGAAAAAAGAGGTCTAACCTGTTGCTCAGAAAGAATTAAAAGAAAGCAGTTACACTGGAATCTGAAGACTGGACCTCTTCTTTGGATTCCAACATCCTCTTAAGGCATAACAATTAGGGTAAGGTGAAAATGCAAGGAGGGAAGTGGAAATGAGTATATTAGCTCCACATCCCTTCCATCACCTTCCAAATCATGGGAGGCAAAGTTCTGACTCAGAGAGGAGGACTTAGGTCCCTTTGCTTGGGGACTTGGGGAGACAAGGATTCTTCACGGCTTGTAGTACCTGGTCCTCATTCTGCTTCCAAGTGGGAACAGAATCCCATTTCCTTTACTCAACCAAGCCTTGTGGTTCTCACACACCTGCAATTAAGTATGTGCAGGAGAGCAAATTAAAAGCTGTGTGGCCAAAATCTTTAGAAACACACGAAACCTATGATTTGCTGGGACTGGCCTTAAGTTAGCAAACCTAAAAGTAGAAAAGCTTGTAGTAAGATACTTCCCACACCTCCTGCTCTGTCTCAGGATGTGATTCAGTGAGTGCTTTGAATCTGTTTCCCTGGTTTGTTCATTTCTCCCTCTAGTCAGGAAAGACTCCAAAGCAGTTTCACCCTGCTTTGGGCATCATGAGTACCCAACTGCAAATATTTCTCTCTGGCAGAAAGAATGCATCAGATAAAGAGAATGACTAACTCAGTGCTGTGGAGCTTTTAAAGTCATGGAGCCTCTGTTTGCATTGTTTCTCCCTAGGAAGAAAGGAAGGCACACGGTTCCACAATTACACCTTCTTTAACCTGAAATCAATTTGTGTTTGTTGTAAAGCCTAAACTGCAGTCCATTAAACTCCTTTGTAGATCAGCTGATACTCTTACAAGTAATCATCCTTAATCAGTACTTTTTTTCTTTAAAAATGTTTAGGGTTACTCTCATTTTGACTCAAGGAAATCATTTTATAGTTCAAATTGGGAAAAATAAATGCAATAAATGGACAAAAGTACAAAGAACATGCATTGCCTCATATTGCACAGCTGACAGCTCACAGTAACTTCCACATTGGCATGAGGTTGTCTGAGACTCAGGAAATGAAGCCGCCATCGAGGTGGTAACAACGAAACTGACCAATCACCATGCTAGATTCCAACTCCTACTTCACACATTAAATGCTCGCTTCCATCTGAGACTCAGGGAACACTGTGACAAGAAATGAGGCTGCCATCGGGGGTAGCAACGGAACTGACAATTCACCGTGCTAAAGAAGAAACCATTTTTTAAAAAAAAGTTTCTTCTCCCATTAGATTCACAAAATGTTTGGGGGTACGCTTGCCCCTGCATACCCCCAGAAAAAAAGCAGTGTCCTAAATGATTAAGTGTGTGATCAGAGATACACAGGAAAAGTTCCATTTGGACACGCATGTGCATCACATTCTACATGAAACTAGGGACATTGTCTTCTAAAGCAATAGAACGCCCCTGTTTCCATGAGGAATGTAGGCGGGAGTGTGGCCCAGTTGTGAATGGCTTTGATTGAGAGCCGAAACAAAACTTGAGATGTGCTTTTCTGACGTTTCTGAAGGCAAGCCAGTGTTTTCCATTTAGAATGGCGATGAGGTTGAATCCGGTGCAGTCATTGCATATGCAGAACAGCTCCCACTCATGCGACGGAACTTCCCCTCCCTCTCCCATCGCCCCCTCCCCACTTTGTTGCATCTGCTTCACCACTCCAATTCTGCTCCAGAGGTTTGGAGAAATCCCCAGAACTGATGGGGGGGACAGGTTGGGGGCAGAGTTCTGCTGCACAAGGGGATGCTGTGCTGCTGTGCCATGTCTTCGTTGACTGTAGCCATAACCAAGCCCTATTTATTTATTGATTGCCTAGGGAAAAGATTTAAAACCATGTTTTGGCTCTGAAGCCATGCGTAATTCCTGTGAGGCCCAGAAGCCACCTGTTCTCCAAGTGAGCCGCACAGTTTTAAGGAATTGCATTATCCAAAAAAGATATGGCGATGTTACGGGACGGAGGATGGCGTAGCTAAAACACCACTTACTGACTGCCTAGAGTTTTACTTGCTATAAGCTGTTAAGGCCACATGAAACCTGCAATACACTGTTAGATCTTTACAAATATCATGAAATCTTTTTCGGATATCCAAAAAATCCTGAACTGCTTGAATCTTTTGTCTCCCGGCACTGGGGACTGACCCATAATCTCTTTCCCAGCCAGCCGCCCAATTCCGAAGCCAACCTTGTCGCTGGCTCCAACAGCTGCCTTAAATTCACCGGAGGGGATAGCAGCATTTCTTACTTCTGAAAGAAGACCACAAGGCTTACGTTTGCAATGCCTTGAGGAGGCACTGAAAGGAAGGTCAAAGGTGAAGAAAGAAATAAAGTGCCGTACAAGAAGATCAGCAAAGCTGAGTCTTCTTGATGAAAAAACTGGTGTCTGTTTCTTCATGATGCAAACAACATAACTTCATTTTTTTTTACAAAAAAAGAAAACTTCAGGTCTCCCCCTCCTCCGTCTTCTCCTTCTCCTTCTTCATCTTCCCCCCTTTTTTTAGGTCAAGCCACTGTGCATCTAAAAGCCTTATTCAGTTGTACTTGTCACGAGTACTTTGTCTGACACTGGCTGTATTACTCTTGTAAACAGAGGCAGCTTCAAAGTGAGAGCACATAGAGTCAGATCAGTGGATTAAGGCCTTCTGCATGATAAAGTAGCTACCTAGGGTGGGATAAACCTAATATGTGAAAGAATGTTATTGAGGAGGAAGAAAGTGCCAAAACTCTGTCATTCTCTCTGTAATGTCCTAATCTAATGCCTGACACCGAGGCCTTAGGCCAGTGTTAGTGTTAATCAATGAAATACCCATCTGTGTTCCCTGTCCTTATCGCTATTTAAAACTAGCCTAAACTCAATTATTTTCCCTTAGAGACCAAGATGGGATATTAAGTAGAGTGAAAAGGATTGCATCCCACAAAGAAATCCCAGTGCTCAGATGCAGAGGTGTCAACACTGCTGACTAAATTTCAGTTAAACAGAGATTAAACACCAGTTCTTTGGACATGAAACGTTGAGAGAGAGAGAGATTAAATCTAGTTCAAAATCTTTCATTTTGTGAGAGATGCTTCTGAAATAAAAAACGAAAAGCTCACTCCTGAGCAGCGTAATCAACTTATCATGTAAATTTGGTTCCCTGCTATATGTTATTTCTTCTCTGCAATAAGCAGTGAACAATAAACATCAGACAAGCGTGTTCAGCTCTAGCAGTAGGAAAGCACAGACTCTGACTGTTCCCCAAAGCTACAATGAACAACACAGACATTTTCAGATACATAATGGTTAGCCAAGGACTGTGTAATTTATCCCATGAGTGAACGACACATCTCATAACTCAAAGGCTGCTTCAGACCAGAATGAATGATGAAGGTGTTTGTCACAAGTGGGCTAAATCCATCATCCCACAGATGCTCATTATTGTATTTTTGGTGCATACCCCATAGATCTAAAATATTAACTCCTTGTTTAATTTTATAACTCTTCTGATTTTTTTCTCTATAAAAGCTTCCTCTTTTAAAAGATTTTTAAAAAATATATATAAAAAAATGAAGACAACTTTGTGAAGATAAGAGGTAACAACTCCCTGCCCCTTACACAGATGTAAAGAGACTTGGGGTATTCTAAGTCAAAATTAGAACAGACTCATAAATTAGGGTTGAGTCTCCAAGGAGGTTTCCCCCCTTGCGATGCAGTGCTTTGGCATCAGTCTGGAAGTTTCGAAAGAACAGCCTGAAACAGAGTATTAAAACGGCACAACACAATCCATTGCCAACGTTACACCTTAGATTGTGAAAGAAGCATTGCTGTTCCCATCTTCTGCAGGTGAGCAAGTGGTCAGCAGAGGTGAAGAGGATCCCAGGTAATGAAAATCTCTTGATTTCCTCTCAATTCATCTCCTGTGCTTCCATAGCAGAGGCATCAAACAACAGAAGCATATAACAGCCCATATATATATAGACGGCTGTGATTTTGATAAACTCTACCATGCTGATTGTCAACTGGTGGGTCATGACCCGAACACAGGCATCTAAAGTAGCAGCTGATAAGGAGAGAGGGGGGGTTAAACAAGAGGGGAGGAGGGGAGGAGGGGAGAAAAAGAATCATTAAAAAAAATGATTGTGGTTCCCATTTCCAGATTAGTCTAGATTTGGAAAAAAAAATGTTGATTTTATTGAAAATGAACACACACACACACATATACAGTGTTTTTTGTAAAAAAAATGTTTAGGGGTCCTCTTATTTTGACTCAAGAAAATCACCATTTTATAGTTCAAATCGGGGGGAATAAATACAGTAAATGGAGAAAAGTACAAAGAACATGCACAACACCATTGTCCCATCTTTTGCTATTACAGAGTCATCATTAACTTTATACGTCTTTGCTGGCTGTGATGATGAAAAATAGTAATTTTCCTACTCATATTGAAATACTACCCCTCAACGAGGCCAAATGTTCATCAGTAAAACACCACACATGTACATTCTACACTGCTTCACGTGTTAAACGCTCGCTTCCGTTTGAGGCTCAGGCAACATTGGGAAAGGAAATGAAGCCACCATCAGGGGTAGCAATGGAACTGATGATTCACCGTGCTAGAGAAGAAACTAAAACAAATTAAAAATTTAGTTTCTTTTCCCATTAGATTCACAAAATGTTTAGAGGTATGCTTACCCCTGTATCCCCCCAGAAAAAAGGGTGTGTGTGTGCGTGTGTGTGTGCGTGTGTGTGTGTGTGCTGTATAGCTGAGTTATAAGTTGAAGGGACTGTAAGTAGAACCTTTCTCTTTTATCATAGCAATTATGGTGGTGGGAAGAGCGTATGGAAGTTAGAACTGTTGGTCCCAGGCCATGAAGGGCTTTTTAAGGTTACAGGTTCTCACTAGAAGCAGTGGAGCTGCCACAAATCAGAATTCTAGATTGCCGCTGCCAGTCAGTGCAAATGAGATTGAGCTACATGGACCAATGATCTGACTCGGTGAGGATTAAATGCGGCATATAAGCAAATCTACAAAGAAAAGTTCACATCATGTCCTTCACACAGGGGACCTGTCTTAGTCTGTTTTCATTTTGGTTTTTTGCTCTAGACTTCAGCATTAAGCCTATTATGAGCTTCCTGTTTGGTAACAAAGGGACGATCTTAACACTGTTTTTTATGTGGGACATAGTCTAGAGCCAAAGCAAATATATACTGAGGATTTTCTTTTTCCAGGAGGGCAGGATATAATATTATAAATCTGTGGGTTGCGGTGAGGTGTTCCGTATTTATTTTACATGCTGGAGGAAACAAGCTCTTCCTGGGCCACTTAGCTCGGTCACAATTTCACAGGCAGGCAATGGGAAATGTTCTGAAAATTCACAAAGAACTAGTTATACCCAGGACCTCGGCCTCTATGCAATATGTGAAACCTAGGGGGGCGTTTCAAAAATCTGGTCCTAAAATACCAACCTGGGATTGGAGTTTGCACTTCAGTAAGGAGTCTGTCCCTTCCTTACTTGGCAGAAATTCTTACTAATAAGTAATGAATTGGATAGTTGTCAGGAGAGTATCTCTTAAAAAATATGAGGCATTCCAGGCATATACTCCCCTCAAAGGTCCCGTGATTTCCTTACTCAGGTTGAATCAAATTGCTACTATCGGATTGTGTTACAAAAGGTGAGCCTTTCTGGCTTTGATGATGGGCCACAGGAAAAAAAGATATCTGCAGCAGGACCATATCCTATAATGAAGGAATATGGAGGAGAGCCAGCGGCAGAAAATACGAGGAGGGAGGCACAGAAGAAGCAAAGTGCATCTCAGGGAGGGGATAGCGCTGTCTGAGAAGTTAGATTTCTGAAAGAGAAATCGTATATACTGGGGGTTAGTTGCCTTTTGGGACCTGTGGGCGATTTTTGGACAGAGGTGACAAGAAAAACAGGATGTAGGAGATTTAGGTCACCTCCAGGACCTCTTGCCATATGAACCGACCCACACCTTGTGATCATCATCTGAGGCCCGTCTTTGTGTGCCTCCTACATGAGAGGTCCAGAGGGTGGCAACACGAGAACGGGCCTTCTCTGCAGTGGCCCCCTGTCTGTGGAATGCTCTCCCCAGGGAAGTTCGCCTGGCACCTTCATTATACACATTTAGGCACCAGGCAAAAACATTCCTCTTCAACCAGGCCTTTGGTTGATTACCATATAGGGTTGCCATGTGTCCTCTTTTTCCAGGTCAGACCCTCTTTTTCATGGGTATGTAAAATGAGAGTCAACATAGCAATCCATTCAGCAAATATGTCCTCTTTTTTGCTCTTCAAAATATGGCAGTCCTGTAATGTGGGAAGGGGGGTATTGGTTTCTTTTGTTCTTGTTTTTATTATGTATTGTTTTGTTTTGTATCTTTATGCTGTGAATTGTCCTGAGATCTGTGGGTGAAGGGCGTTAGACAAATTTAATAAATAATAACAGCAGAACAGGGCCAGGGCTTGGAATGAACACCAGTGGCAGAATTTGAAGGAGATCTGGGACTCAGCTACATTAGTAAAAAAATGACATTTTGAGTGCCTTATAAACATGCAACACCAGATGGCACTGAAGAGTAAGAAAAGAATTCTATGTGATTTTTCATAGCGGTTTTCTTTTTCTTTTGTTATAACAATTTAATTTCTGACTTATTTATAGCGCGTTTTTTCCCCTGTGTGTAGATCCACCTCTGGGCAGGATTGGGAATCAGGCAGACTGACCAGTGGTCAAAAGCAAATTGGAGACCCAAGTTTGGGGAACACTGGTTCAAAGTCTCAATGATTCACATTAGGCTTGAAGTTTGTAGATATCAGGCTTCAATGAATTGGCTCCCCGCCCCCCAGTGGCAGTAGATAAGCAGAACAAAGGAAAGGGAGTCTTCTTACCAGTTAGAAACTTTAATAATCACAGTGAGAGAACAAAGAACCCATCTCTTAGAAATGGTGGTGCTCCCAATTAAGAATCCCACCCCCTTATGTCCTTATTAATCCACATCACTTCTACGTCTTGTAATCTGAGCCTGTCCCCTCTGTGCTTTGTGTGCTTCCTGTTCCGCCACTTTCTCAGCTCTTCTTGATCTTGGGGAGAGCGGATGAATGCTCTCCAGAGACAGTGAATCTGTTAACGCTCTCTCTTCCAGTGTTTCTTCTCCTAGCTGTTCCCCATCCAGTATTTCCCAGCTTCTGCTTTCTGAACTATGTCCCTCAGCAAACCACTGTTCCAAATCTATACTGTCCTCCTGCTCCTGGGAAGATTCAGGATCCGGATCAGGAGGAGGGGGAGGGGGAAGCTCCCACCATTCCTCCTCAATGCAGCCCTCCTCTGCATAGTCCCTGACAGTAGATAAAGTGGTACAAGAATGTATGAATTCCTGCTACAGTGGTACCTCGGGTTAAGAACTTAATTCATTCTGGAGGTCCATTCTTAACCTGAAACTGTTCTTAACCTGAGGTAGCTCTTTAGCTAATGGGGCCTCCAGCTGCCGCTGCACCGCTGCCGCACGATTTCTGTTCTCATCCTGAAGCAAAGTTCTTAACCCGAGGTACTATTTCTGCGTTAGCAGAGTCTGTAACCTGAAGCATCTGTAAAATGAAGCATCTGTAACCCGAGGTACCACTGTGCTGTTGAAATACAGTATATGCTTATTAGCAAGATGTGAAGCTCCCAGGGCAGCTTCTTCAGGAGCTGTTAGGTAAGAAAGCTGGGGAGAACAGGTATCTATGTGGAATCCCCCTACTGTGTAATTTGCTGCTTTGCCATTTCCATGGGCGTGGAAGCACATTTTTCAGATGCTGCACTCCTGTTCGTCACTGCCAGGAAATAGTGACTGTGACCAACATAACAGGCTACATGGCTGTATTCCTGGGAGTGGTCAGGTTGCTGTGCCCGGGGAAATGATCAGACTGCTGGACCAGCTTAGTAGACACCTACACAGCCAGTGTAAGATCACAGAAATCTCAGCTGCGGCCTAAAGTGCCTAGTTTTGAGCCTGCCCCATTCACCACCGCATTCTGAGCATTCTGGCACAATTTACCATAGTATATAAGCAAGAGCCCATTGGGCAGGTGTTCAGCAATTCAGTCACGTTTGTCATTACTGTACCGCGCAAGGTGTTGCTTCCCATCATGAGAGGGGGACAGTTCCTAAGTCAAGTGGATCTGAAACTGTCTAGAATGTGCCAGCTGAAATGAGGGCCATTCTCGCTTGGATGAAGTGGAGAGATGAAGTGTTCTTTCTCAATTAAGGAAATCGTGGGTACAGACAATTAACCTGCCTGTTACCTTGGTAACCTCAGATTTAAATCATAAATGAAAAGGTGTACCCATAGATAAGGTGTGTTCTTTAAAAAAAACACCAAAAAACTCTTGAGGTAGTAGAGTTCAACAAGCTGTTTGGGCGACAGAGCCACCAAGCTGAGTGGTTCTGGCATTTAGTCCTTTAATGAAACAACACTATTCATTATTAAGAGCCAGAGTTAGCTACTGTCACTGTATAAAGCTAGGCAAGCCATGTAGACTTCAAATGTGGATGCCAGGAACTTTGCATGCAGAATATTCCAGGTTTATTTGTTTTAAATAGGATCAGGTAGCAGATGATGTGGGTCAAGATCCTGGCAGACATGTGGTGTCCAAAAATCCCATTGCTCTAGGCGCATTTTGCGACAGGAAATTTCATTAGTGCAAGCCATTTCTGAGCTCTGGGCACAATACTGAGCCTAAGAGATCTGATTAAAACTGCAGAGTGGAAGGAAAGGAGGACCTTTTTCTGCCTCCCCACTTCCAGCTACTCTCTGAAGACAGGAGAAGAGACCCTCTTAAGAATATTAGTGAGGTGGGCAGAGGAAGGACTGGACCCTGTGAAAATGAACATAATATTTTAGCTGCAGTTCATTCATTTCCAGCTTTGCATTCTTGTTATAAAAAAAAGTACACCCAGGCATTCTGTTGTTGCGCCCATAACCTTGGTTTAAGGTGCCATTTAGCTCTTAGCTTCCATATCTCAGTTTCTAACACTGGAGACCTGCTGGTGGTCAGAGGAGATCGCATGGGGTCGGGTGAACAAATAGTCTGAACTGGGATTAAGCAGATCCCTATGGTAGGTAAGGTAAAAGTAAAGGACCCCTGGACAGTAAAGTCCAGTCAAAGGTGGCTATGGGGTACAGCGTTCATCTCACTACAGGCCGAGGGAGCTGGTGTCTGTCTGCAGACAGCTTTCCAGGTCATGTGGCCAGCATGACTAAACTGCTTCTGGTGCATAGGTAAAGAAAAAGTGGTGCCCCAGTTTACCCCTCAAATCTGCCCTGCAATAAGGCAGATTGCAGCACGTTGAATCTAGCGAGGGTAAATGACTGTATTTGGGTATTTGTAATTTTGACAAATAATTTGCTGGGGTAGAAACTGTCTCTCATGTCTTGTTACGCTGTCGTTTCTACGGGGATATATGCTTGGTATTTATCACTCCTGTTATACAAAAATTTCCAAATGGGTCCGAACTTCAATGTCTAAAACTCCTGGTAGAGGACAAGGATCTAGAGATAATGCTAAGGGTTGCCAAATTCTGTGCGACTGCCATAAAACTTAGGGAACAAACTGTACTACCAAAATGATTAAGGTTTTAAATGACAATTTTAGGTTATATTTTAATGATCAAGATTTAATATATATTTTTAGCTGCCGCTATATCTGACTTTGCCAACAAAGGTGGGTATAGTTAAAGCCATGGTTTTCCCAGTAGTGATGTATGGAAGTGAGAGCTGGACCATAAAGAAGGCTGATCACCGAAGAATTGATGCTTTTGAATTATGGTGCTGGAGGAGATTCTTGAGAGTCCCATGGACTGCAAGAAGATCAAACCTATCCATTCTTCAGGAAATCACTGGAAGGACAGATCCTGAAGCTGAGACTCCAATACTTTGGCCACCTCATGAGAAGAGAAGACTCCCTGGAAAAGACCCTGATGTTGGGAAAGATGGAGGACACAAGGAGAAGGGGACGACAGAGGACAAGATGGTTGGACGGTGTTCTCGAAGCTACAAACATGAGCCTGACCAAACTGCGGGAGGCAGTGGAAGACAGGAGTGCCTGGCGTGCTCTGGTCCATGGGGTCACGAAGAGTTGGACACGACTAAATGACTAAACAACAACAACATATCTGAATTGTCTCTGTTATACCCAATTGCAATTCAATATATTCCTGTTGTGTTTTATGTTTTTCCTGATATTGTAAGTGAGCCGGAACTGGTCTGTGATCGTAAGAATAAAATTCACTGTGGTGCCCTGGTTCTTCACATAAATTACACATGCTATTGAAACGTAAACGGCAGCGTCTGCTGTGGGTAGCTGGCAATGGAAGGGAGATGGAGAAGGAAAGGAGATTTGGCTTAATGCAGTGCTCCCCTCCCATGGGCCAACTGAGAGTCTTGGTGGACCACGTAATGACTTTTCTACCTCTTGCGACAATTATAATGCACTGTGCTGGATACTATCTGGTTTTCAGTTGTATATTACTGATTTTAAAACATATTTTTAGGTATCAGCTTCTTCTCTCTGTGTCTTTCATGCTCCTGATCTCTCCACTCCTTTCAAATGCCTTCCCTGCCCACCCCTCTATCATTTCTATTCCATCCTGCTCACCTAGGAGGTAGGTAGATTGCTTTGTTTTGAGAATGGAGTAGCTGCTCTGCCCATCATTCACAGTGACTCTTTCTACCATTTGTCACAGATATGATGTGAAGCACCTGAGTAAATCTCTTGCACCTATGGTGGACCACAGATCACAGTTTAGGAACTCCAGGCTATCTATCATCTATCATCTATCTATCATCTATCTATCATCTATCTATCTATCTATCTATCTATCTATCTATCTATCTATCATCATCTATATCTCCTTGAGATATAGGTGTGTAGCTGCCATTGTCAGGTGTGGAGAGTCCTCTCCTCCCTTCGGTAACTTCACAGATAAGACTTAACGAGCAGTTGATAGATTTATAGTCCTTTTATTACAGCAACATGTTGCAAGCACAAATACACAGCTCTCCTAGTCTAACCCTCTTTCCGGTTTCCACAGCATTTTGGGCGCCAAGGGAAGGTCCTCCCTCCCTCTGACTCTTTGTTCTCTGATACGTTCAGATCTCCGAGTCCGAGGGGAGTGGGGGGTCCTTCATGCTCTCAAGAGACATCTCCACTAGCTGCCCCCTCTCTTCTGGTTCTGTCGTCATTAACTCATAACTGGGTAACTCCCCCCTAAGCTGTTCAGCTTCTCTCTCTCTCTACTTCTGAACACACTGTGGACAAGGGGGACGAGTCTTCCCCCTCCAGCTCTCCATCGGGGAGAAGCTGGTCTGCCATAGACTGCATTCCCCAGACCTCATCTTCAGACCATTCCCTGATAGCCATCAAATACCACTGAGGAAGGTAGTGATGGGGCTTCACACTGCTGCCAGGAATTCATACGTTGTATATTATATCACTTTGCTCCTGCCTCATGGAACATCCCATATCAGCATCTCATCTCTCTGGGGGCCACTTCTCAATTTCAGCCAATCTAGGATAGCATGGGAATGTTCCACATAGTGGAAGGGAAAAACCTTTCATGTGATGGCATTGAGACCCTGCTATGCCAGGGTTACCTTCCAGGTAACCAAACAATTTAGCCCCTGTGTTGCAAACAATAGTCAGTAATATCCAAGGCAACACAGTTATTGTAGTTTATTGTAGTTACCATGCATATGCAGGTCATTGTTTTAATATTCTTTTATAGTTTATGAAGCATTTTTGTATCCTTCTGCTGTGCTGAAGGAGAATTCCACGAAACAGTGGGTATATCCGGAATCACTGTTCACAACGTCTGTTTGCGAACTACTTCGGCAGCATTGGATGCCATAAACAAAGCTTTACAGCCTGTTTTCACCAGATAAGAATCTGATACATTGCTTCTTTAAGAGACTTGCATAGTCTTCAAAGACTTTCAGAGACTTATAAGACTTTGGTTTTATGTTTTCAAGAGAATCCATTAACAGTGCATATTTTGTGACTTTCAGAGATTCGTAAGTTTTCTGTTTATGTGATTTCATATATTTCATATTATATAAAGAGGGTATATTGATATTGTATCATTGTATTTGGTCATCGTGTTGCCTTGGATATTAGTGTTGCCGTCTATTCAGGCTGAATATTCACACACCTGCTTGCAGCACAAACAAAAACACAGGTGCCAACTCCCTGGGGCCCTGGGTGCCCGAGAACCCACAAAATTGAAGGGGCTGGGCACCCACAAATTTCAGTGCCAGGGCCATGCACCCTTCATGGCACCCACAGCCCCGGGGACCCACAGTCACAGGGCCAAGTTGGCACTCCTGCACAAAAATGTAGGCTTTTTCTCAATCCAGAATTATTCATGCTCATCCTCAACATGCTGCTTTCAATCTAGATTGATTCTAGAACCTGACATCTACAAGGAGGAGGTGCGGTCAGCTAATATGCATTTGCTAACTCTAATCTTGATTAGGTTACCCATGTCTTTTCCTTCTTGCACATGAATGAAGAAGGAAGTGATGGTTGTGGTCATTGGGCAGGTGTGGATAAACGCACACACACTGCCATTGCTGGGACCTTTGGCATCTATTTTTATCTGTTTTCAAATTGTAGTGTAACACAGAATCAACCCGCAGTTAGCTTTTATTTTTGGAAAGAAGCTAATTTCTCAATCAGCATTTTTCAGAGGCAAAAGATATGCAATCGATCTTGACTATGTGTGGACCATGTAGGAAAAACAACTGCTCACTCCCCATTGATTCTAGAATAGAATGTTGGGTATACAAAGCCTAAGTATCTTGAGAGTTCCATGGACTGCAAGAAGATCAAATGTATCCATTCTTAAGGAAATCAGCCCTGAGTGCTCACTGGAAGGACAGATCCTGAAGCTCAGGCTCCAATACTTTGGCCACCTCATGAGAAGAGAAGACTCCCTGGAAAAGACCCTGATGTTGGGAAAGATTGAGGGCACAAGAAGAAGGGGACGACAGAGGACAAGAAGCTACAAACATGAGTCTGACCAAACTGCGGGAGGCAGTGGAAGATAGGAGTGCCTGGCGTGCTCTGGTCCATGGGGTCACGAAGAGTTGGACACGACTAAACGACTAAACAACAACAAGTATCTCACACTTTAAAGAAGGGATGGGGAACCTGTGGCATTGCAAATGTTGTTGGACTACAACTCCCATCATTCCTGGCCATCTGCCATGCTGGCTGGAACTGAGGCGAGATGGGTCATCAGCAACATCTGGATAACATCAATGCTGTACTGGGAATTGTAGCTCTTTGGGAGCTAAACAGTTCCCAGGATTCTTTGTGGGAAGCCATGTGTTTTCAATGTATGGTGAGGCTGTGACTTAGGGGTAACAACTTCCTTACTTCTCGTTTAAAGGATTTTTAAACTCCTGTGCTATCTCAGCTTGTTCTGGTTTAATCAATACCAAGTTCTTTCTTTCTCACACTTTTTCTATTCCCTCCTGCTTAATAATAATAATAATAATAATAATAATAATAATAATTTAATATTTATACCCTGCCCATCTGGCTGAGTTTCCCCAGCCACTCTGGGCAGCTCCAAATCAAGTGTTAAAAACAGTACAGCATTAAATATTAAAAACTTCCCTGAACAGGGCTGCCTTCAGATGTCTTTTAAAGATAGGATAGCTGCTTATTTCCTTCACATCTGAAGGGAGGGTGTTCCACAGGGTGGGCGCCACTACCGAGAAGGCCCTCTGCCTGGTTCCCTGTAACCTCATTTCTCACAATGAGGAAACCACCAGAAGGCCCTCGGCACTGGATCTCTGTGTCCAGGCTGAACGATGGGGGTGGAGATGCTCCTTCAGGTATACAGGACCGCATGACACACTTTCTGAACGTGCCTAAGCTGGTTCTCATTGTCAAACACAAGACCTAATAATCACGACCAAAGTGGTTTTAAAGAATGCTGATTTAGTGCAGGCATCCAGTGGAATGGCTTTTGTGACTGCTTCACCCTGTATTCAAGTTGATTGCTTCAAAATGTGCCCAATTCCTGGTCTGGAATTCATGATTTCATTGTTACTGTGCTCCCAAGAATGGCACATTTAAATGTCTGCCTGCAATGAAAGTTCAGGACTTTAGGAAACCAGTGGAACAAGGTGTACCAATGACATAATGCATAATTCCCAATTAGCTAATTACTGAGGACCCCCTGTTTTCCAAGCCACGGATCCCACACTTTTGAAAATTTTGATAACTCTATGGTAGTTACCTCTGCAAAGCAATTTTTTGAACAAAATGTGGGGCAAATGTTTTTAGGTAAACTAAAAAAAAAAAAAAACAGACCATAAAATTTGTGATATTACCATGCAAAAATGACAAAAAAGTAGTTGGGGGGAGGCAAGGGATGGACCCCCTGGGTGAGTTCCGTGAACCCCAGGGGTCCCCAGATCCCTAATTGAGAACCACTGTCATAATGGATCAATGATTCAGGAAGCAGCTGAGAAGCAACTGTTGGGAACACATAGCAGGTAAAAGAGAAAAGAGAATATGGGATGAAGGGTTGGGTTTCTAAGTCATTTTAGTATATATTATGGCTGTGTTAAGAATTTTTTTTCCTTCTCCCATGTCTGGAAGCCAATTCACACATTTTTCATAGCATGAGCTGACCTTTAGTGGCATGGTAAAGTCTTTGATTTGCAAGTTGCCAACTCCTGGTTCTAACATGTGCTTAGACACATTCCACTGGTCAGCCCTCTTCACCAGATGGCATTGCCACATAAAAAGCAGTTATACAAATAAAACCTCCTTTCTCTTAGGAGGCCTGCTAAGAAAGGGGGCTATATTGCTGCTGTCATATAACCAGGGCCCTTGGGTTTGATGTTATAAACCAAAGCTCAGCCCCTGCATTATGCCAATTTGTTGCACCAAATATCCATGGGTGCTTTCTCTTTATGCTAATGAATAAGCCCATGTTGATCAGTGTTAAGTGCGTTTCACCAGGTAACCCATTTACAGAAAATGCCTAGAGCTAAATTCTCCCCTCAGTTAACACCTGTCCATTGGTATTGCCATCAATGGACTCAGAGAGATGTAGCTGAAGAAACAATCTGCCCCTAGTTGCCTAAGGACGTCATTGAGCTGCATTCACCACCACATCAGGACGTGTCACGAACCAGAGTAATTAATTTATATGTTGTCTTGAAAATGAAACAGATTTATAGTTTATCTCCAAACACAGGTTGTTTAATGGAGAGATGAATATAGAAGATTCCTGTGGGACACGTTCTAGTCACCTGTAGCAACAGTAACCATCCCTCACAAAAATATACTGGATTTATTTATTTATTTACGGTTATCAATTATTTGTGCATTTTCATGAGCTTTTTAAAATCAAGTTTCTACCTATTTCAGCATTCATCCTACGTCACCTTTCTGCAGCAAAGTCCTATGCACGTTTAATCAAAAGTAAGTCCCACTGTGTCTAACAAAGCTTACTCCCAGGTAAGTGTGCATTGAATTGCAACCTACCTTTTTTCAAATGCAGACTAGCAAAATCAGCACCAGTTATCTTCCCATCAGGCATCGAACCAACTTTCAATTATTATGTTGGAACTGAGAAGCATTCTACTGCCCCACCTGCACTAAACATTTAAACAAGTCATTGTGCCACTTTAAGCAGGCTTCCACCCAGAAATCCTGTGAAATGTAGTTGTTAAGGGTGCTGAGAATTGCTGGGAACTATATTCAGGGTTGCCATATTTCAAAAAGTGAAAATCTGGACACAAAAGTTTTAAAGCTATTTTTAAGGAAGTTTGCCAAAATCTACACTTCCCTCATCATGAGTTGCAATACATCCAGATTTTCCCAGACATTTCAGCAATTCCCACCCAAACACACAGTGGCGTAGCGTGGGGGGTGCAGGGGGGCCGGCCGCACCGGGCGCAACATCTGGGGGTTAGGGTTAGGGGGCGCAAATCCACGGGTTAGGGGGCGCAAATTACTTGCCTTGCCCCGGGTGCTGACAACCCACGCTACGCCACTGCAAACACAGTTTCCGATGGCCAAAACCTGGCTATGTCAACCCTACTGTATTTCTTAGAGTGGTTTAACGGTCAATCCCTCTTCACAGTGAATTTGGGAACTGTCACTCTGTGAGAGGAATAGGGGTCTCCTAACAACTCCCAGGACCCTTAACAAACTACACTTCCCAGCATTCTTTGGGGGAAGCCACAACTATTTAAAGTGGGATGATACTGTTATAAGTATGAAGTGCAGAAGGGGTTTGCATTCCAAATGGAACACTTTCATTTGGATGAATCCATGTTGAACCCATTAACCGTTCTTTTAAAACAGTGGGGGTTTGTTTGCAAGGTAACTTACAGTGAAATCCTACATAGGGCTACACAGACTCAAGTCCCACTGAGTTCAATGGGGCTTACTTTCAGGTAAATGGGTACAGAATTAGAGCTTGAAATATGACACCGTGGTGTCATAGAGACAAGCTGCGAGGACCCCCTTGTCAATTGCTTGTTACGCCCATCAAAACAGAAGCGATCCACAGTTAAACTCTGTTGCCTTGATACAGCAGGCAACAGCCAAGGAGCTAAAAACACAAAGGGTCACATGCCCCATTATTTTGTTTACATAAAATAAATCTGTGGTACAGCCTATACTGGGGACTTTCTTGAGATTTTGGGATCCTTTTGCTTTACAGATATTTTGCAAACTCCAGATACATAATTATGATTATTTTACTGTGGAATATTTGTGCAACCTTCCAGGCGTATGGCAACCCAACCAGCAATCCCTTATTAAGCTCTCGGTGTCATTTATAATACTACCAAGCAGAACCAGCTGCTAACAAATGAGTCAGAGGCAGAAGAGCCCTTTGTCTCCTTGAAACCTGAAGCCTTTCCAACAAGATTATGGTGCCTGTTTCTTTGATCGCTGAAGCTTCTTTCTTTCCCAAGCAACCAAACATCGCTTAGAAGAGTGCAGTGCTCATCGGGGCACAAATAGAAAACAAACCTATTAGCATTAGTGTTAGTAATGATAACCTTCCATTGCACTGATTAAAAGTATTCCTCAGCAGAACAGAGAGGGAGGCAAACTTTTGTGATTCCTTTCCCCCTTACAATTCCTGTTTCCCCCAAACTTCCCCAGAGGGTCCCTCTACTCTTCAGAGCCAATTTTGAGGAGGTTCAAGGAGCTTCTGGGACAGAAAGAAGCACTAAAACTTGCCTCCCCTCTCAATTCTGCTAATTGGTGCCTTATTAAATTTTATTTGTATCATGCCACTATTTATAGGGGGAAGGGATAATCCCCTATCCACAAATCTAAAATATGTGGGGGAAACAGCCAAGATGGATAGTAAAGGATTAATGTAGACTGGAATTGAATGGGCTCTTCGCTATAATGTTTCAGTATCTTTCATAGCCATCACTTGCTTCTAATATTTACTTTTTTCCTAAAATGTCCATTTTTCCAATTTTGTTCAAACACTGATAGCAAGGAAAGCTCCTTCACCCGCACTGCTGTTAAGAGTATCTTCCTAGAGTTCTTGATGTCAGCACAGACCCAGCTAGCCAACCCAAGACTCATTTTGGAATAAAAGCATGCCTGTTTCTCTAAATATAGAGATTTCATACAAGGCCAGATTTAATGGACTTTGAGAGCTTGGTGCCTAATTAAATTTTAAAAGAACCAGAAGACCTCTCTCTTATCTTCTTTTAGGGTTTCTGCCGCTAGGCCCTTGCAAAAAAATAATAATAATTCACCAGTCACCAAATTTTGACTGGGCCAAAATTTTTCAGAAAAGAATTTCCTGAATCTTTGCCCAAATTCTTGTCCAGTTTTCCTCCAGACAGTTGAAGAATTACTCTCACACACAAACACACAGGAGAATCTTCAGTAAAACATGCCCCTCACCATCTGCTTATGAATAAAGTGCTGCTGTGAATCCAGACTTCACTATTGTATCATTTAGTATAACAGTAAGTAAGTAAGTAAGTAAGTAAGTAAGTAAGTAAGTAATTTTTTTATTTATACCCTGCCCTCCCCAGCCAAGACCGGGCTCAGGGTGGCTAACATCAAATATGAAATACATTAAAACACAGTCGAACAATTGATTAAAATACACCTTAAAAATTAGAATTGGGATAAAATTAAATGACTGCCCATGAATTACAACCATAGGGGTCGGGAACCTCAAGTATTCATCAGGGCCAGCTATCCATGTTGGTCCTACATGAGCCGATAAAAGGGCAAAAAAGGAAACTTACAGGGTCCCATAGAGGGGGGTAAAACTGGACCCGGACCAAAGGCCAGGCAGAACAGCTCTGTCTTGCAGGCCCTGCGGAAGGATGTCAAGGCCCACTTATTGATAGAAGCAATGGGCTTCACCCCTACTGCTTCCAGCCTTACTCCTCTCTTAACCATCCACCAGTCACTTCCCTCCTCCTCCAGTATGAACTGGTTTCATTAAGTGAGCTGAAATTTATCAGAAGGTAATTGTCTTAGGGTTTTTTTTAAGCAGGGAAGCTTGAGAATTTTCCACCCTGAAATTTCTGGTATACTCCATTACACTTCCACTCACTCTCCTTCAACCAGAGAATACGCAGACCCAAAATTCACAATCCACAAATATTATGGAGAATTTTTGGGGTGACATTTTCATACCTTCCACCATTTCTCTAATGAAAATAGGGACATCCTAAGGGAAAGCGGAACATTCCGAGATCAAATCAGAAACTGGGGCGGCTTCTGTAAATCCGGGACTGCTCCTGGAAAATAGGGACACTTGGAGGCTTTGCCACTTTCTGTGTTGTTGGTTTTGTGTTGTTGCAAACCATTATATCATTTTGCGTTAAGCCCATGGGCTACGTAGAGAAAGATTGCAAAGCTCCCAGGCATTGTCAAATGAGAAAGTGACATGAAAAGGGTTCCATGTGGGCTCTTGCCCACACTGCATCCACATGGCGGCCTAATGATGTTCAAGGTCTACATGTGCAGTAGCTCACCTTATGGTCTGGCCAACTGCGAACAGCCATGACGGGGCAATTGGGCAGCAGTGGGGCTTGCTTGAACTTAAAAAACCAACTGGAGCAATCGAGAAGCACATGATGAGATAGTCTCCCTGTCCCAGTTTCATGTGAGGCAAATGCCCTTCTGCTAATGGCTTGCTCCAGATGATTCCTCTGACTTCGTGCCACACTCAAGAGATTAGAAGCCAATGCATTATATATACCCTATTGCTCTAATAAATAAAGGATTAACTTATTTTACTACTTCTGTTGTTGTCTCCATTACCGCAAGGCTTCCACTGACAGTTTTTCACCAGAGAGACTGCAGCTAAGACACACAGCAGGATCCAACCATACAAAGCATGGTGTTTTCTCTCCCCTCCCCTCCCTCCGCCCCTGTATTTGTTTGTTATTTAATGAAAAATGTATCATTTCATCAACAGTCCATTTAGATAGCATGTCGTGGCTTATTTTTGCAGCTTTGAACAATGTAAGAATGCCTTTTCCATTATTTAAAAAAGAGGGAAGTGCTTGTTACTAGAGAGTCCCCTAATTACAATCCACTCCAAGACCTATATTTAGAACTCCCAAAGTTTGTTCTCAATGGAATTCTCCCTCTCTCTCTCTCTCTCTCTCTCTCTCTCTCATTCACTGAATGCATCAACACTGAAACCAGGTTGAAGAAAGACAGTTTGGGGATTCCTTTTCTCAAATCCCATATGCCCCACAAGGTAACAGTTTTAGACAAGGTCAATGGGAAATTTCATTGGTCAAGTAACTTGTTGTGAAAATAGCTGGATAAATGGAAAATGGGGATCTTGCCAGAGCCTCACTTGTAGCCTGCTGGTGGCAATTGGCTGACTGGGTATTGTTGATAGATTAGCATTATTTCTCATTCCTTGTGTGTGCATAGCACATCTGAACACAGGACACTTTGAAACTGAGGTGGTTGGAAGGGACCTGCTACAACACACATGGGCAGCTCATTGTTTTGTTCCATGGGGAAGCCCACCGCCTCCTTCACCCAAGCAAGGAGGAGGTCTATAGTCCCATGATTCCAGGCAGACAGGAAGGAAAGGCAGGATCAGCACCTTGGAGAGGGAGAATCAGCACCTTGATGGGAGGCTACTTAGGAATGCCATGGAGGTCGTCTTGAGCTCCCCCAAGAAAGGATGGTAAATGAATGAAATGAATAAGTAAATAATAAACCCTCTGATGATGACAAAAAGTACGTCTTTTTTTCCCCTTCCGAGATTCTCTGTAACATTTGTAATTATTACTCTCATTTAATTGAACAAGAAGAGAATTTTAGCTACGGCCCTGTTGAGTGGTCAATATGTTTCATATAAAACACCTTTACTTGGAAGTGAATCACATTTTCGTTAATGAAGGTACCCGGGTGGCGCTGTGGTCTAAACCACTGAGCCTCTTGGGCTTGCTGATCAGAAGGTCAGCGGTTCGAATCCCCGCAACGGAGTGAGCTCCCATTGCTCTGTCTCAGCTCCTGCCAACCTAGCAGTTTGAAAGCACACCAGTGCAAGTAAATAAATAGCTACTGCTGTAGCAGGAAGGTAAACAGCATTTGCATGTGCTCTGGTTTCTGTCATGGTGTTCCGTTGCACCAGAAGTGGTTTAGTCACGCTGGCCACATGACCCAGAAAGCTATCTGTGGACAAACGCCGGCTCCCTCGGCCTGAAAGCAAGATGAGCGCCACAACCCCATAGTCGCCTTTGACTGGACTTAACCATCCAGGGGTCCTTTACCTTTTTGCCTTTTTACCTTTACTTTCAAGTATCTGTATTTAGGATCGCAGCCTCCGAGTTTGGCTCATTCTGCAGGATTTCTCTTTTTCCAAAAGAATGAAGCAGAAAAGAATTGTTAGAAATAAATACAAAAGTCTCAGAAAGGAAGATGGGAACCAGAGGGAAACAATTCTAAACAATCAAACCATATCAGAAAGAAAAAGTGGAGCAAGACTAGAGGGAAAAAATAAGTAATGTAGCCAGAGGCAAAGCAGAGAGGTGGGGGTATATGGTGACAGCCAAAAAGAACTTGAGAATGTGAAAATGTGCTAAGAAATGTTATGGGCAGGAGGGGAAATGGCCTATTTCTCTTTAATAATGGTTAATTGTCATTTTGGAAATTGTGTGTGTGTGTGTGTGTGTGTGTGTGTGTGTGTGTGTGTGTGTTGTTAAGGGGCCTGTGATTTATTGTGGTAGCACTCCCATCTAATGACATTAGTGATGACCACCAACTTGGTCAGCTTTCAAAGAGGATTATATAAATTCGTAGAATCAAGCAATCATAGAATTGTAGAGTTGGAAGGGACCCTTAGGGTCATCTAGTCCAACTCCCTGCAATGCAGAAATATGCTGCTGTCCTATATGGGGATTGAACCTGTGACCTTGGCATTATCAGTGCCACTCTGTAACCAACTGAGTTATCCAGTGGGTTTGGGCCTCATGGATGGTAAAGCAATCGGTGGGGCTACTCACAGTGGTTGTGTTCTGGCTCCACTGTCTGGGGCAGTATGTGTCCGGATATCAGTTGTTGGGAATCCTACTTATGAGCCATGAACAGCTGGGTGTGTTGCAATGATGAAGTAGAATGAGAACGTTATGTGTCACCACAACTTCATATATACTTTAAAGACCTACACTGGCTCCCAGTACGTTTCCAAGCACAATTCAAAGTGTTGCTGCTGATCATTAAAGCCCTAAGCGGTCTCGGCTCGGTATACCTGAAGGAGCATCTCCACCCCCATCATTCAGCCCAGACACTGAGGTCCAGCACTGAGGGCCTTCTGGTGGTTCCCTCCCTGAGAGAAGTGAGGTTACAGGGAACCAAGCAGAGGGACTTCTTGGTACTGGTGCCCGCCCTGTAAAACGCCCCCCCCCCAGATGTTGAGGAAATAAACAACTGACTTTTAGAAGACAACTGGAAGCAGCCCTGTTTAGGGAAGTTTTTAATGTTTTATATTTTATCGTGTTTTTAATATTCTGTTGGCAGCTGCCCAGAGTGGCTGGGGAAACCCAGCCAGATGAGCGGGGTATAAATATATTATTATTATTATTATTATTATTATTATTATTATTATTATTATTATTATTATACAGGGTTGACATGGTTAGGAGCAAGGATCCATCTATCAAGCAACACAGCTGCTGACAGAGTCATCACCCAGCCTTCCTGCTGGGGCCACTTTGTGAGAGTTTGCCAAGCTGTTACACCCTCCACCATGACACAGGCTTTTCCAGTGTCTTCCAACTGGCAACTGGGGTGTATGGCCCTAGCTCCCCAAGGTAAGTGCTGTTTGTAAGCACCACTTCCCAAGATGGCCCATTTGTTCTCGTCAGTGCCTGAAGCTCCACCCCCTAGGAGCCATCCCAAGCCTCCAGTTGGCTACCATAGCATGGCAGCGTCAGCCATTAGTGGGCCCTGGCTTTACACCACACAGTGCACACAAGTCAGCACCACTGCATAATGAAAGTAAAGCAGGACTTGTGGGCTCCACACAGCCATCTGGTTGGCCGCTGTGGGAACAGGATGCTGGACTAGATAGGCCATTGGCCTGTTCCAGGAGGACTCTTAACCACTGACATTTCTAAGCAGTCACAAAAGACTTGGAGGGACTTGAAAAAATGTGTGCACACAAAATTAGTCTCTATAATGCTGAACGACCATCATAAACAATAACCGGAAATTTTGTGTGTGTGCGTAATAAACAAAGACAGTGGTATTATATAGTACAACCAAACAAAATCTGAAATGGAATTGGGAAGGAAGGAAGGAAAGAAGGAACCTAGCCATTTTCCATATGAATCTACCCAGACCCTGAGATGATCTTCTGAGGCCCTCCTTCATGTGCCTCCTCCTCGAGAGGTCTGGAAGGTGGCAACACAAGAACGGGCCTCCTCTGCAGTGGCCCCCTGTCTGTGGAATGCCTTTCGTCGATTTGATTTACATCCTATGCCCTTTTAAAATGTGTTTTGTTGGGGGGGGCTATTGGGTTGTTGTTTTTATTTTTATTATGTATTTTGTGGTTTTATACCTTGATTTTATTCTGTGAACCACCCTGAGACATCTGGATATAGGGCGGTATATAAATTCAATAAATAAAATAATTTATTATTATTATTATTATTATTATTACTACTATTATAATTATTATTATTTTGGCTTCAGCTGTGGGAATTGCTTGGATGTTCTCTTTGCATCTGGCTAATATGTAGCAAGAAAGAGCGTTCTCGTTTCAAAAGGAAATGTTAAAAAGCAGCAATTTCTCTCTCTCTTCCCTCCCTCTCTCCTCTTATACTTTGGAGGGAGAAGCAGCCCAGCGGAGCCTCAGCAATTCCCAGCCAGCAATAGAAAAGGTTTTGAAGTAATGACATTGAGTACATCCACGGGATGCCACTGACTCAGCTTACTGAGTCCCCAGAAACCAAAATCTGGCTTTGCAGGTATTATACAAGGGGTTTACTGTTAACTAGGAAATGCCCTAATAATTGAGAGCAGCTGCACTTTATCACATAGGGAAAGCACTTTGCCTGGGAATCTACAGAAAGAATGGGAAACTAACACAGAGTTCTGTCTACTGGGAACGCAAAGCCATCAAACTCATTTGAAGGAAATCTGTGCCTGATCCACTTATCACCATCATGCTTATAGAAAGGAAGAACTAGTTGACTGATGAGCTCTTCTTCTCTTTTCATTTTTATTATTAACAAAGTGCACATATACGTTTTCTCCTATTCCATGAGCTGTCGTGTGCTCCTGTCCAGGTACAAATAAGAATTTGGGCAAGGTCGTTGGGCAGTGCTTTTTAAGTCACAAGGCTGGCTTTCTTAAACAAAAACAAATTGCAGAAATGTGGGAAAGCAAACTTAAAAGACTGGGAAAACAGGGAGGAACTGAAGTTGACATCTTCATCCATCTCATCACCTCCAATGTACCTGACACACCTTTTGAATTCTGTGACACCTTAACCTGCCTATATATTTGGGCTCACATATGCTGCTTTTTTTTCTTTTTTGGTCTAGTCCTATATACCAAAACCCTCTTACTTTGAGAATGGAGTGGGCTTGCCCATACTGCTGCTGTTTCCTAATTCCTGATTTTGAAACCCTTTTTGATTCATCCTGTGCAGAGGCGATTGGTTTGTCCACACTGCGCATGTAGCCAAGAGGGCACTGCAACAATAACAGAAGCAAGGAGCAGCTCAGCTATAACTCACATGGCTTCAATGAAGTTAACTTTTCATTCAAAGAAACCAGACAGCTCAGGAGGCCAGGCCTAGGGAGCACAGCAACTCTTCCTGGTGGAGCTTGCCCCTGTGAGGCAGTTGCCAGGACTGAAGGTCTCGTCTTCCACAGCTCCCTAAGGCTCCTCCTCCACTGGTTCCTTCCCAAGCAATCTGAGACTCTGTTGTCTTTGCTCCGCCCTCTTCATACCTCTTCTGGACCTGGGAGACCAGAGGGGAGAGGAGCTTGTTGCAGAAGGAGGGGGAGACCCCCTGGCTTCTTCACAGCCTGCCTCCACTCTGCCTCTTGCCCCTCCCTCCTCAACAGCCTCTGCTTCTGTCTCTGATTCTGGACTACTCTCTGCCACAATCTCTTCCTGCTCACTGAACCCTGTTACCTCTTCAGCTTCCGACACCTCCTTCTCTCAGTCTACTCCCTTTTCTCCCTCTGATCACTATTATTGTCCTACCACCAATCCCCTGGCTCTGAGACCTCTTCTCTTGGGGGTTCCTCTGCTGGTACATCTCACCACTCCTCTGTATTCTGACAATCCATGACAAACAATGACAACAGTAGGCGAGAGGAGGTGGGGGCACCAAATTTTGGCATTGTACAGGGTGCCTCTGAAATGTTAAAGCCCAAAGTCCTCAACTGACCTGAGACTGCTTGGGTCTGGGAAGAATGCAAAGGACCAAGTAGGTCTCCACTTGGCATCGTAGCAGAATGCTTGACAGAGGGTCCTCTACATGCAGAGGTTTTGTCCAATCCACTTCCAAGCTTTGTTTCATATGGAAGGTAGACATATTTTTATCCTTCATATGTTATACAAAACTACTCTGAAGGCAGCAACAGCTGCTCATGAGTCTTATTCCGAGGAAGGAGAAAGTGCTCAAGAGTACATTATTTCATTCACAGAGACACTAAGTATGCCAGCAGCTGTGAGCCAACTGTGGCATCAGGATCGTCACTTTCAAGGTTCAACATCATAAAACCTTCACCAAATGTGAAAAACCACACTCAGACTCCTTTCTCTGTCAAAGTCACTGATAGTAAGCGAGATTTAAGAGTGCGGTTGCAACCAAATTAGTCCAAGAGGCTTTCCTAAGGCGATACAAGCTCGCCTTGCGAACACAAATAATGCAAGATATGTACATTGCCGCCTCATTTATACATGAATGGTGGCGGGGGGGGGAGTAACTTCCAAAACACATGATAATCAGCGTTCCTATTGTGTTTTTACTTAGGATTATGTTGGAACCAGCAAGGATTTGCTGCTCAAGGTAGAGGGAAATAATGTTGTTGTTGTTTAGTCATTTAGTCATGTCCGACTCTTCGTGACCCCATGGACCAGAGCACGCCAGGCACTCCTGTCTTCCACTGCCTCCCGCAGTTTGGTCAGACTCATGTTTGTGGTTTAGAGAACACTGTCCAACCATCTCGTCCTCTGTTGTCCTCTGTCATCCCGTTCTCCTTGTGCCCTCCATCTTTCCCAACATCAGGGTCTTTTCCAGGGAGTCTTCTCTTCTCATGAGGTGGCCAAAGTATTGGAGCCTCAGCTTCAGGATCTGTCCTTCCAGTGAGCACTCAGGGCTGATTTCCTTAAGAATGGATAGGTTTGATCTTCTTGCAGTCCATGGGACTCTCAAGAGTCTCCTCCAGCACCATAATTCAAAAGCATCCATTCTTCGGCGATCAGCCTTCTTTATGGTCCAGCTCTCACTTCCATAGAGGGAAATAATAGGACCTCCTAAATGAGTCTATTGTTGCATGCTCTTGGCTTCCCTAAACCATAAACAGTTTCCTGGGGCAGCCCTACCCAGGTTAGGTTTCATTGAATGAGAACAGAAGTGGCTGATGTGGTGTAGTAGTGGGGCACCACTAGTCCCACTGACTTCCATATACCATGTCCCACTGGCACTTACCAGAGGAAGAAGGATGAGGCGTGGGGAGTTTGGCGCTGTCCAGATGCACAAAGGCGAGGGTGGCAGATTGACTCTACTGCAGCACACAGCACTCCCTCCCTTCCTCACTGCCTCCCTTCCCTGTAAGCATTGTACACCATGTGGGCACAACTGATTAAGAAAAGAACGGTTATATCAGTTAGTTGCAACCTGTATTGTGAGCATCTAGTATGGTCCTCAGCGCTCTCTCTCTCTCTCTCTCTCTCTGCCAAATTTTAGATTCTAAGCTCTCCAGGAGGGATATTGCTTTACATGTCACTCTGCAAGGTGCCGTGGACTCTGGTGGCAATAAGCAAATGGTGGTGATAGCACCACCACCAATAATAAATAATAAGACATGGTAATAAGTAAGGTAGGTGACAACAACAATGATGGCGATGATGATAAGAACAAGACTCATAAGAGATAGTAGTAAGAGAATGGTGGCAACAAAGGACAATGCACAAATTCTGCTCTTCCAGAGTATGTCCTTAGAGCAGCAACTTGCTTGGATTAGATTATATTTACTCATTTATCTTTTCAATAAATTCAGAATATTCACTATCGGCTTTTTCCTTTGATGAGAACATATGAAGAGCCCTGTCGGAGCAGACCAAAAGTCCAATAGTTTTCTATTGTTGTTGCTTCCTGCTTCCCCGCGCAGTTTACATTCAGTGGGATATAGAACACAGATGCATCTTCCACTTAGACAGAATATTTTGAATCCCAATCTAGTGTTGCAGTCTGGATTGTCAGCAAAGCAGGCAGATCATCATGCGCTTGTGAAAAATTATGTGCATGGTTTTATATATTTATTCTTAGTGGAGAGAAGTAGAGAGAAAAAGTGGCAGGGTTGCCATTGTTTCCTAGTGTGTCATCAAAATCTGCGTAGTTTTGTGTGGGAAAGGGAGTCAATCTCCCTTGTTCCCTGAAAGAGGAGCTAACCATTTTGAAGCCAACAGTCATCATTTTCGGACTACTAGAAAGTATTTTGAACTGTTGAACTGGATTAGTGAACTCTGACTGGTCATGCCAAGCTCCTAACCCATGGATAGAGAACCTGTGTGGCCTTCCAGATGTTGTTGGATTCCAACTCCCATCAGCACCAGTCAATATGGCCAATGGCTAGGGATGATGGAGGTTGTAGTCCAACAATATTTGATGGGGACAACACATTCACCATCCCTGCCTTAGGGAGAGGTCTTTCAGAGCCCTGCTATCTGAGATCCTTCACCTAGAGATGTCATAGCTGAACCTATCCTTTCTACATCCAAAGCATCAGTGAACTGGGGAGTTTCCAAACGCGACCCATCTTGTACTGACCAATGCCACAAATTCACTCCATTGTATTATAGGTTAATTAAGTATGCACTGAGAGGGTGGAAAGATCCCCCTTTTCATCCTGTGATTTTAAACAAACAAACAAACAAACAAACAAACAAACCAAAAGGGGGTCAATGAATCCATGTAAAATGGGCTTTAGCAGGGCTTTTTTTCCAGCCAGAACTCAGTTCTGGCACCTCTCAGGTGGGTGCCATTGCCATTATAAGAGAACAAGGGTGAATTCCATCACCTCTTTTTCTAGAAAAATAGCACTAGGCTTCAGTATGTACTGAAAATCAAAAGAACAGCTGAAAACTAGTGAACAGCAAGGGGGATGTCATTTTCTAAAAAGTTTAGCAAATGAATCAATGTTTTCAAAACCAGACAAAGAATTCTTTTGGCATCTGGGGCTGGGGAGTTAATGAGCCCAAAGGTCAATATTCACATGAACGTTCTGAGTTACTGGTTAAGCTTGACAACTGGGTAGGGTAGAACAAATATAGGAATGGAGGGCCTTTTGCTACCCAGATGAATCAAATTCCTCTTCTTCGACTGGGCTGTGTCAAAGTTCTACAGAGACTTTTCCAGGTGGATTGTGACGTTCACCAGCACCCAAACACCGATTAAAACAATTAGCATCTGTAATGCCAGGGCAGTGCCGTTCTGCAAGGCGTGAAGCTGAATGTTTTGCTGACTGTGGCTGGAACGGGAAACAGACTTTACATATTATATCACCCATTTTGTTGTTGTTGTTGTATTTCACATGCAGTGTTTCCTCCCCCCCCCCCCCCGCTTTTTGACTTTGAGGTGCGAGGGTGCGGGGAAGGCTCTAATCATATGGCCTCTCTGCAGATGTGCCATTTGCATTTCTATTAATCTGGAGCCTCCTGGAGATGCCTGAGTATAGGCACAGCATGCCTTGTGTTTCAACTTGTGAGAATCTATACCGCGGCTTAATAAGTTAATACATATGTATAGCCTCCTTCAGACAGCCCACTAGGAGGCAGAAGATGAGGGAAGTGCTGTTTGTGCCGAGGCGGTGGGACTCCGCATAAATGCATTCTGACATAAAAGAGCAGGTTGCAAAGGAGAGAAACCAGCCCGTTGTTAGGCCGGGCCGGGCCAGGTAGGTGGACCGTATCCCAAGAAGGGACAAAGTTTGTCAATGGTACTGTCAACTGACTGCTTATTATTCAACCATGGCCAACTACAGTGGTACCTCGGGTTAAGTACTTAATTTGTTCTTAACCTGAAACTGTTGTTAACCTGAAGCACCACCTTAGCTAATGGGGCCTCCTGCTGCTGCCACGCCACCGGAGCCCAATTTCTGTTCTTATCCTGAAGCAAAGTTCTTAACCTGAAGCACTATCTCTGGGTTAGCGGAGTGTGTAACCTGAAGCCTATGTAACCCGAGGTACCACTGTATTTCATGGGGCAAAGGACAGCCTTGTGGAAGCTTCCCTTTCTTTTTAAATTGGAATATGGGGTCTTTTGGTAGACAGGACAGGAGCACGAACCCCCTTCTCCCCAGCCCTGCAAGACTCAGGGATCACACACCAGTGACCAACTTGGAAGGACAGTGCCATACTGCTCAACTGTCCTGATTTAAGCGGGATATCCTGGCATTATAGAAGCTGTTCCCAGCTTCTGATTGAATCCCAGAATGCCCCTTTTTTTGCTTAGGTGCTCTGGTGCAAGCCAATTGGCTCCCGCAAGAGTTCGGGACCAAAAAACCAAGCATGTGGTACAGTGGTACCTCGGGTTAAGTACTTAATTCGTTCTTAACCTGAAACTGTTCTTAACCTGAAGCACCACTTTAGCTAATGGGGCCTCCTGCTGCACAATTTCTGTTCTCATCCTGAAGCAAAGTTCTTAACCCGAGGTGCTATTTCTGGGTTAGCGGAGTCTGTAACCTGAAGCATCTGTAACCCGAGGTACCACTGTATTTATATCCAACCTTTCTCCCATACCAGAACTCAAGGCGGTTTACACAAATGAAAACAAAATAGATGAAATACAGATGATGAAAAACATATAGAAGATAAAAGTAGTTAAACTATAATAGAATGAAAGCAATTTAAAAAAACATATCTTTTAAATGCACATTGTAAAAACAGTACAGTCCTACTTAAAAGCCCTTTTCTTAACAATTAAGCCCTTAACATTTGCCCGATTAAGCCATGCTCTCCCCAAAGAGGCTTGCCTGGCGCCATCATTACATTTATTTGGGCACCAAGCAAAAACATTTCTCATTACCCAGGCCTTTAGCCATTAAATAAGCTATGGCCTGTTAAAGCTGGAGAGGGGGTGTTATTATGATTATTTTATTATTGTGCTGTCTGCTGTAATGCTTTTTATTATGTTTTTATTATTTATACAGTACTCCATAAAATGTGTTCTTAATGTTGTACACGGCCCTGGGATCTCTTGATAAAGGGCAGTATATAAATTGAAATAATAATAATAATAATAATAATAATAATAATAATAATAATAATAATGGTCAGCAGCAACCACAACATGGCCTGGTTTCTTACTTCTGCTGGCCCTGTGATGCAAACCTTAGTCATCAATGAACAGGAAGACAGAGCTGAAGGGAAAGCAGGACAATGGCAAATGCTGCATAAAATGCCACATAATCCATTGCTGTCAGACTTTGGGGAAACGGTTTCCTCCCCGCCCCTGCCCCCGCCCCCATGGCAGTAGATAAGCAGAACAAAGGAAAAGGAGTCTTCTTACCGGATAGGTAAAGGTAAAGGGACCCCTGACCATTAGGTCCAGTTGTGGCCGACTCTGGGGTTGCGGCGCTCATCTCCCTTTATTGGCTGAAGGAGCCGGCTTACAGCTTCCAGGTCATGTGGCCAGCATGATCAAGCCGCTTCTGGCGAACCAGAGCAGTGCACAAAAATGCTCTTTACCTTCCCGCTGGAACGGTACCTATTTATCTACTTGCACTTTGACGTGCTTTCGAACTGCTAGGTTGGCAGGAGCAGGGACAGAGCAACGGGAGCTCACCCCGTCGCAGGGATTCGAACCGCCGACCTTCTGATCGGCAAGCCCTAGGCTCTATGGTTTAACCCACAGTGCCACCCTCTTACCAGTTAGAAACTTTAATAATCACAGCGAGAGAACAAAGAACCCATCTCCTAGAAATGTTGGTGTTCCCAGTTAAGAATCCCACCCCCTTACAGTACGTCCCTATTACTCCACGTCAATGCTCTGTCTTGTAGTATGAGCTTGTCCCCTCTGTGTTTTGTGTGCTTTCCTTTCTGCCACTTTCTCAGCTCTTCTTGACCTTGGGGAGAGCGGATGGACGCTTTCCAGAGACAGTGAATCTGTCCCAGTGCTTCTTCTCCTAGCTGTTCCCCATCCAGTATTTCCCAGCTTCTGCCTTCTGAACTATGTCCCTCTGCAAACCACTGTTCCAAATCTATACTGTCCTCCTGCTCCTGGGAAGATTCAGAATCTGGATCAGGAGCAGGGGGGTGGGCGGGGAAGGTTCCTGCTCAGTGCAGTCCTCCTCAGCACGGTCCCTGACAACTGCATTTCCTCTGGGGAGAAAATGTCTCCATGTCCCTGGGCTTGGTGCTCCTTAGAGCATCTGAAAGAATCTTTGGAATCCTCTGGAAGATTAGTTGTTGCAGAATCTGCATGCTGCATTAAGTTATATTGGCTATATTTGACCAAGTTGTCTAGACTGATGTTTACCCTATGGTCTTGGTGACAATCTACATCCCCTCCAACATTTTTTCCGATGAAAAAAGGGACAGCCTATCCCATAATAATAATTTTGCTATTTATACCCCACCCATCTGACAGGGTTGCCCCAGCAACTCTGGGCAGCTTCCAATCCATATAAAAACATAATAAAAAGTTTAGAAAACTTCCCTATACAGGGCTGCCTTCAGATGGCTCGGTGGTCGCATAACTCCATAGCCTCCAACATTTCTCTGATGGGAATTTGTTGTTGTTTAGTCGTTTAGTCGTGACCGACTCTTCGTGACCCTATGGACCAGAGCATGCCAGGCACTCCTGTCTTCCACTGCCTCCCGCAGTTTGGTCAAACTCATGCTGGTAGCTTTGAGAACACTATCCAACCATCTCATCCTCTGTCGTCCCCTCCTCCTTGTGCCCTCCATCTTTCCCAACATCAGGGTCTTTTCCAGGGAGTCTTCTCTTCTCATGAGGTGGCCAAAGCATTGAAGCCTCAGCTTCAGGATCTGTCCTTCCAGTGAGCACTCAGGGCTGATTTCCTTAAGAATGGAGAAGTTTGATCTTCTTGCAGTCCATGGGACTCTCAAGAGTCTCCTTCAACACCATAATTCAAAAGCATCAATTCTTCGGCAATCAGCCTTCATTATGGTCCAGCTCTCACTTCCACACATCACTACTGGGAAAACCATAGCTTTAACTATACAGACCTTTGTTGGCAAGGTGATGTCTCTGCTTTTTAAGATGCTGTCTAGGTTTGTCACTGCTTTACTCCCAAGAAGCAGGCATCTTTTAATTTATAGGGATGTCCTAAGGAAAAGTGGGACATTCCAATATCAAATCAGAAACTTCTGTAAATCCAGGACTGTCTCTGGAAAATAGGGACACTTAGAGGGTCTGAAAGTACACACCCCTTTTCTACACAAGAAAACGGCATATTTCACTGCCAGTTGTTGAATTTAGAGTTACTTACACCTGACTTCCTCTCCCACTTGCTACTAATAGCAGCAGCCAGTTTTATTAATTTACATTAAATTCATTTAACACCAATGAAATAGGCCAGAAATGTATAATGAGTATCATTTAACAACTTCCAGTGGCAGGACTAATCATGTTCCACTTAGCAGCATCTGTTTCGGTCTTCTAGAATGTGATGGTAGAGTAAATGCTACGTTCTTTCGTTACAATAGAAACGAATCCATTTTGCCAGGTAGCTTCCTAGCAACTAACAAAGAAATGAACAGACTTAATAATCTTCAATTTGGCTTTTTTTTTTCCTCCTTCCCCTCGGCACATAATGATACATACACTACGAGATCTATGTCCAAAGTACATGAGGAAGCGCCCACAAGTACTGAAAATTTAATTAAAAGTCAGAAAGCCATTGCAATGAAGACTCAGCAGAAAGCCATTTATTTTTAAAATCTAATATATTCTTCATGACTAAAGGCTACAGCACACGCTGACTTACACATTTAGCTGTAACTGATTTAAGGTACTTCATGGGGGGGTTTTTTGCACACAGGGTGGTGCTCAATTTGCAATGGAGTAAATTGGCAGAAATTTAATTTGGTGGGTTTTTTTAACTCTGCAAAAAAAAAAAGAGGGAGAGAGAGAGAAGAAGAATCCTCATTAAAACCTCACGATGGGCTGCTCGCTTTTTTCATCATTAACAAGCCTAACTGCAGGTAAAAAGATACAATTATGGATTTATATAAATCCTATTGTCAATTTACAGCTCAAAGACTGGTGAGTTACCTCATTTTAAATAGGTTATTTTTTCCCCTTAACCTTTCTTTGTTTTAATGAGGATTCAGTTTGTCAGTGTCTCATACTCTGTTTGCCAGAAAGTTTCCCACAAATTGCCAGGGTTTGGTGGGACTAAGGACGAAAGAACATCTTATGTTAAATTTCATGCTCAAGTGATAAGGGTGAGCTGGAGATTCAGTGCTGGAATTGAACATTTCCATATCAGATGTTCTGCTTAGGAAGCTTTTGTGTTCCATGCGCCTAGCTTTGCGGTTCATTATAATGGTAGCTTTCATCCGATAGGGCTTTGCGTTGCTTTCGTTGCCAGGTGCCTCCCCGGACTCCGAGGAACCGTCAAGCTCTTTGCATTGCCTTTGCTCCCACTAGGATGAGCAATGTGGATTACTCAGAGCCACCATATAGGTGTCATGGGCAGAAAGCAGAAAATGGCCACAGCTCATCAAAGTGTGGCACATGTTGGATATCTATCTACAGCCCTGGTGACCGGGTCGTGGGAGTTATAAACTGTGGGCCACAATTTCAATCAGGGCTGTTCTGGGGTTGAGAAAGCAAAACAAGGCTGAAGAAATGACTATATTAACCAAGCAACCCAAACTACTTCCTCTTTGTCTTCTTCTTCTTCTTCTTCCCATCATCATCATCATCATCATCCAACCTTTACCTCAGATAAGGACTCAAGGGAGCTTACAAAGATTAAAACAACACAGAGAAAATGCAAAAAGCTAGAAACACCTAAAAGGTTGTTGTTGTTGTTGTCACTCTGCCTTTTTCTCTGACAGGGGCCCAAGGCAGCTTACAGATAAAATAGAAGCAGCTGAAAACATAGACGGGGAAACAATAATTAAAAAAGAATTAAACACAGAATCTTTAAATATTAGTTAAACTCTAATAGAATTGAAACAATATAAAATGGAAAATCTATTAAAATAATAGATTTTATTATCTGCATTAAAATACAGGCACAGCTCTCTTAAAACCCTTTTCCTTTTTTAAAAAAAGAAAAATAACAATGGTCAGTTCCCAAAAGGTCTATCAGAATGAAACTGTTTTCACCTATCGGCAGAAGGACAACAAGGAGGGAGCTAGTCTAGCTTCTCTAGGGAGGGAGTTCCAAAGTGTGGGACCAGCCATCGAGAAGGCCCTCACCTACATCCCCATGTGGCCTGTGAGGATGGAGGAACTGAGAGAAGGACCTCCTCTGAAGATCTCAGAGCCTGGGCAGGTTTGTTGGGGAGACTGCGGTCCTGCAGATAGGCTGAGCTCGAGCTGTATTCCTACTGGAGTCCTTAGAAGAGAGGCAGAATCCAGTGAAGTAGTTCTGTTAGTGCAAGGATTTCAATCTGTGTCATGGAATTTCCCCAGCCTCTCCTCTCCCTGTGTCCCCATCCCACACCCTCCTCAGATTTGCTCCAAATAACTGTATGTTCAGTGGAGTATTAAGTGGAGGAGGGAAGGTTGTCACAACGTGCATCACTTTTATTTAATTATCACCTCAACATAAAAAATAAATAAAAGTAATTTTTTGTTTTAGACAAAACTCAGAAGTACTTAGAGATATGTCCCCTACCCACTCTTCCACAAGATGAGTTCTCAAAGCTCCTTTTGTTTTCCTTGAAAACAAAACCCAAGCAGGAACGTCCACATTTGCCTTAGACCCTTTGTTGTTGTTTAGTCGTTTAGTCATGTCCGACTCTTCGTGACCCCATGGACCAGAGCACGCCAGGCACTCCTGTCTTCCACTGCCTCCCGCAGTTTGGTCAGACTCATGTTTGTGGCTTTGAGAACACTGTCCAACCATCTCGTCCTCTGTTGTCCTCTGTCGTCCCCTTCTCCTTGTAACCTCCATCTTTCCCAGCATCAGGGTCTTTTCCAGGGAGTCTTCTCTTCTCATGAGGTGGCCAAAGTATTAGAGCCTCAGCTTCACGATCTGTTCTTCCAGTGAGCACTCAGGGCTGATTTCCTTAAGAATGGATAGGTTTGATCTTCTTGCAGTCCATGGGACTCTCAAGAGTCTCCTCCAGCAACATAATTCAAAAGAATCAATTCTTCGGCGATCAGCCTTCTTTACGGTCCAGCTCTCACTACCATACCATAGGCCTTAAACCCTAGCTAGGTAAAAATCAGTAGTAGCTCAAATTTCTTCCTAACTAGAAATGCTACAGTGTGTGTGTGTGTGTGTGTGTGTGTGTGATTTTTATTAATTTTTCTGTTTTACAATTTAGAATACTCATTTAAACATCCTTAAAATATCAGTGACTTCCCTTCTTCTCTTTCCATGGTTCATTTTGCATATCATAAATCTCTGCATATTTTACATAAACTAAACCATTCAGTATTCCATTGTTAAATCCATCAAAACATATTTACACTGTTGAATTTATCTTAATGCTGCCAACATTTTCAAGTGTGGACAATTTCCCCCCATATATACAATAAACATTTTCCAGTCTTCTCTAAACGTGTGTTCTTCTTGTTCTCTTATTCTATATGTTAAGTCCGCAAGCTGCACTTAGTCCATCAGCTTATGTTGCCATTCTTCTTTAGTTGGGACCTCGCTCATTTTCCATTTGGGGGCTAACGAAACACGGGGCGCAGTAGTGGCATAAATACAGAGGTACCTCAGGTTACATACGCTTCAGGTTACAGACTCCGCTAACCCAGAAATAGTGCTTCAGGTTAAGAGCTTTGCTTCAGGATGAGAACAGAAATTGTGCTCCGGCGGCATGGCAGCAGCAGGAGGCCCCATTAGCTAAAGTGGTCTTCAGGTTAAGAACAGTTTCAGGTTAAGTACGGACCTCTGGACCGAATTAAGTACTCAACCCAAGGTACCACTGTAAATAACCTTCCTAACAAACCAGAACAGGCTACATTGTTTTAACCCAATTTGCCTGGAGTTTTGCTGAAAGGGGACAATATACATTTTCTTCTCCCTGCCTTTAAATACAGGGAACATATCAACATGAAACCCCTGGTGGAAATTGATACGTTCAGTGATTCAGATTCTAGAGGGCTTCTGGAAGCATTCTTTCTCATGTGTGGTCTACCTCAGGGATGGAGAACCTGTGGACCTTCAGATGTTGTTAGACTCTAACTCCCATCAGCTGCAAGCAGAGTAGAAGATGAAGGAGTTGGAGTCCAACAACTTCTGGAGGGCCCTATAACACTGTCATATAATCAGTAACACATTCAGGACAGATAGTTTTCCATCTCTGATGCCCCACATCTCCTAGGGGCATATCTTCCTGAGAAGACTAATGTTTTTATGGTCATTTTTAAAAACATCGTTTGTCTCCACTTTCACCATGATTCTCCATTCCTTTTCAACTTTACGAAAAAGGTCTGAAGACATGAGGATATTAGTGCAGTAGAACCACTTTCCTTCCTCTGCTACTTTAAAATGTTCCCTGCTTCTTTGAACTCTAAAATCTGATGTGTGAATTAACTCATAAAGTTGTCTCTGTGCCGCTGGATGACGAGTTAATTACATGCCAAAATTAACCTTTGTTAAGCTCAGTAATAGGACTTCTTTTTATCTCCACAGCCAAGGTCTGTGTTAAAAATTCTTAATGATCTTGGATGAAAATCAATAATTTGTATGACTTCCATGTATGAACCAAGGAATGATATGTATCATTAAAATGTACTCTAATGATAACCTCAAGCTGAAATGGAAAGAAAGAGCGATTCCACAGAGGTTTCAAGGACAAGTTTCTTACCAGCCAAGGGGCCATGGAGGCCTCTAATGGGATGCTGCTGTCGGGGACAGCTCATTTGCCCTAGAGCTCACAGAAAGATCAAGCTAGGAAGACAAACTCCAAGATCCAGACTTGGCACACGTCTTGCGACATTCTCCTTTGTTATATCCCTCTCAGATTGCAGGATCACCCTAGTGTTTAGCTTCAGAATTTTTAATTAAAATTGCACATTCTTAATACTGTGCAAACAAGTGGGACCCCTTCTGCAACAAAATGTTGCCATCTGGAGTGCTCCTCTTTCCTTTTCAGGGATACTCAATGCCAACAATGGATCACTGTCACTTAGAAGGAGGACTAGTGGAGAGGTCAGTATGGTACAAACTTACCGGCAGGAGCCCCAGATTGGCTCTGCTGCTGCCTTTGCACTGCATGAACCTCCCAGCTGACTCTCCCACATGTTAAGCGGCAGTGTCCCACCTAGTGGCAAGCTAGCATCAGAGTTCCTCTGCACCTGGTGAGCCACTTCTGATAAGAACACAGAAAAATGCCTTATACCACGTCAGACCACTGGTTCATGTAGCTTGGTACTGTCTACACTGACAGAGGAGCTGCTCTCCAAGGTTTCAAGCAGGGTTCTATCCCAGACCTACCTGGATATGTCACGCGGGTGGCGGTGTGTTCTAAACCACAGAGCCTAGGGCTTGCTGATCAGAAGGTCGGCAGTTCGAATCCCCGCGACGGGGTGAGCTCCCGTTGCTCGGTCCCTCGGTCCCTGCAGTGCTCCTGCCAACCTAGCAGTTCAAAAGTGCAAGTAGATAAATAGGTACTGCTCCGGTGGGAAGGTAAACGGTGTTTCCGTGCACTGCTCTGGTTCGCCAGAAGTGGCTTAGTCATGCTGGCCTCATGACCCAGAAGCTGTACGCCAGCTCCCTCGGCCAGTAAAGCGAGATGAGCACCGCAACCCCAGAGTTGTCCATAACTGGACCTAACGGTCAGGGGTCCCTTTACCTTTACCTGAGCTACAACGTTTAGGCATGGGATTTTCCTCCCCCTTAACCGTCTAGTTCTTTTGTGTTCCAATGGGGCATGTTCAAGTACTTCCTGGTGAAATCCTATAATTTTTTTATATCACAAACTTTCTGGGTGGGCTGTGTGTGTGCTCCACTTTTGTTGTGTCATTTTGCAAGTGTGCCACTTCCGGTGGCAATGAAGTTGGGAAAGCAATGCAGAACAACCAATAAAGGAGACCATTGTGTGGATGGGCCAGTATAAATCCACCATGAATGCACAACTATTGTGTCAATGTTGCAGAACACACACCAAAGAATTCCAGTCTGGAGTAGTCCTTAAGATTTTATGCTTTACCTACTTGTTCAATTGGAAGTCCCATTGAACTCTGTTGGGTTTACTTCTAAGTAGATGTGTGCACAATTGTACTTTGAGATCATACATGGCCATTTGAATGGCACACAAGAATATCATCCTTCCCTCCCCTAATTTCCCACAGAGTGCTTGCTTTTGATCTTAAGCTTTTGGCCAAAGTTATTAAAGGAAGATAGATGAGAGTTTCCTAACCTAGTTCACAAGAGGTTTGCTTAGATTCTCCTGTATCAGCTTCATATCAAATATTCTGAATGACAATCACTCCCCACCCTTTTGTGGGTGGGGAGCGAAGAGTTTGTGGGTTCTCGGATTAGTTAGAAGTTGGGATTTTAGACAGGGGGGAATTGTTTCTAAACAGTGCGGCAAACTGGATTGTTATTATTTTATCAGATTGGGCTGCAGTCTTGTATTTTCTTGCCTAGGAGTTAACAATGTTGCACTAAATGAGATTTAAGAAACACCGGTAGGAGAGCTGCAATATACCTGCTGGTGCATTGTGGGAAATGAGCCATCTCCGCTGAATCACGGAGAATTAACCCATTAACTGCATTCTTTAACAGGACACCCCCTGGTTTAGGTGAGGATAAGTGATCAAAGGAGAACAGAAAAATGGGACAACAATGCATAGTGGAGTGTTAAGGAAGTCTGATAGAGTTCTGATTTTCCCCATGATGACTGCTTCAAAGCTTTATCTTTTCTTTTTTGAAACACCAAATGCCAAATTATTTTTAAAAGTTGTCATTTTTAAAATCTGTGCCCTTGCTTTGCTGGTGTCCTAAGCATGTGATTAGTTTGTCTATTGCAGACCCTCTAAGTGTCCCTATTTTCCAGGGACGTTCCTGATTTAGAAAAGCTGTCCCAGTTTCTGATTTGATCCTGAATTGTCCCGCTTTTCCTTAGGATGTCCCTATTTTCATTGGAGAAATGTTTGAGGGTATGCAGTCATCCAGCCCCCCAGCCATCTGAAGACAATCCTGTATAGGGAAGGGTTTTAAAAAAAATGTTTAATGTTTTATTATGTTTTTATATATTGGAAGCTGCCCAGAGTGCTGGAGCAATTCAATAATATGTGTGGTGTATAAATAGTAAAATTATCATTATGGAATAAAAGGTAAAGGGACCCTTGACCATTAGATCCAGTCATGACTGACTCTGGGGTTGCAGTGCTCATCTCGTTTTATTGGCCAAGGGAGCCGGCGTACAGCTTCCGGGTCATGTGGCCACCATGACAAAGCCGCTTCTGGCGAACCACAGCAGTGCATGGAAACGCTGTTTACCTTTCCGCCGAGCGGGACCTATTTATCTACTTGCGCTTTGATATGCTTTCGAACTGCTAGGTAGGCAGGAGCAGGGACCGAGCAACAGGAGCTCACCCCATCACGGGGATTCGAACTGCCGACCTTCTGATCGGCAAATCCTAGGCTCTGTGGTTTAACCCACAGCGCCACCCGCATCCCAATTCAATAAGATGTGTGGTGTATAAATAGTAAAATTATCATTATGGAATGGGACGTCTCTATTTTCATCAGAGAAATGTTGGAGGGTATGCTATTGGGTAATCCTCACAGGAACTATCAGGTTATAAAATCCAGCCTTGATTGTGTTCCAGAATTTACACAATTATGGCCAGTTTGAACAACTTTTAGGGAGATGGAGATGGTGAAAGGGCATAGAAATCTTCCAAATTCAGATCCCCAAACTCCTCGAAACAAGTCTGTCTCAGATACGTTCACCTGTGAAAACTTTGTTGCCTTTTCTCTTTCTCTTCTGCAACCGTGTCATAACAGCTTCCACTGATGTAACCTCAAGGTATCTGCAGGCACGTTTGCCAGAGACGATAGGAGAGGGGAATTTGAAAGGGTTTGCCCTGTAGCTGCACCTACATCATTAAACAGATGCAAAGATAGGACAAATGTGGGATGGGTTTGTAAGGAAACTGAAGTGAAAAGGAAATAGATTGTGTGTGACCTCATGTCACATGTCATTACTTTCCAAGGTAATATTTACTGCATTCTTCCTTCAGGCTTTTAAAAACTTTATTTTTCCACGTTGCAAAAAGTTAAAGTTTCACAGCTGTTTTCTGAATTGACTACTGCATTTCTAAGTATCCAATCATGTATATTTCTGCTAGTTTAAAGGCATACTCCTGTGCTCAGGCCTTTGTAGGACTCTGAGTCTAGGTAGGCAGCTGTGAAATGATGAGTATTGCCATGATTGAACTGGATTTTTCAACGGAAATAAATTATTTTAATTCCTGAGGTTTATTGTTGCCCACTGTGGTCTAAACCACTGAGCCTAGGGCTTGCCGATCGGAAGGTTGGCGGTTTGAATCCCCACGACGGGGTGAGCTCCTGTTGCTCGGTCCCAGCTCCTGCCAACCCAGCAGTTCAAAAGCACATCAAAGTTCAAGTAGATAAATAGGTACCACTGAGGTGGGAAGGTAAACGGCATTTCCATGCACTGCTCTGGTTTCTCCAGAAGCAGCTTAGTCATACTGGCCACATGACCTGGAAAAACTGTCTGTGGACAAACGTCAGCTCCCTCAGCCAGTAAAGCGAGATGAAGGCCACAACCCCAGAGTCGTTCGTGACTGGACTTAACTGTCAGGGGTCCTTTACCTTTACCTTTACCTTTACCTTTTTTTTACTCTGAGGTATTATGATTACTAATATGTTTGTCAAGGCAAGCATGTAATTAAAACAGTTAAAAATAGTTTTTAAAATAATAAAAAATAACTGAAGATAGATTTTTAAAAAAACTGTACAAAATGAACATCTTTGGCAAAGATCTTTCTATTGTTTATAGAAAGTGCATCAAGTGGGTGTCCATCATATCTCAGCAGAAATTCCTTTCTGCAGGAGACAGGCTGTCACACAGAAAGTTACTGTGATATTTTCAGGACTTGAAGAAGAGACCCTCCTGCAGAATGCATTGACCTACTGGGTTTACAAGGGATAAGGTATTTGATCCAGAGCAGGATAGAAATTGGATAAATAAATAAATGTATGCTACACTACTGTGTCAGAGCTTTCAGTAGCACCTGGTAAGGCTGTTCACTACGTACCTTTCCACAATATATTTTATTCCTGATGCTATGTGGTGTCTTCAACATGAAGTTTCAGGTTCAATGTATTAAACAGGTGAGGACCACAATACCTCAAGGACTGCCTCTCTCCGTATGAACCTACTCAGACCCTGAAATCATCTTCTGAGGTACTTCTTCTTGAGCCTCCTTTAGGAGAAGTCCAGACAGTGGCAACATGAGAACGGGTCTTTTCTGCAGTGGCTCCCTATTTGTGGAATGCTTTCTCCAAGGAGATTCAGTTGGTGCCTTCATTATACACCTTTAGGCGCTAGGCAAAAATGTTCTTCTTCAACCAGGCCTATGGGTTTTCTACAAGCACCCGGATGGCTGCAAAACAGGATATTGGACTAGATGGGCCATTGGCCTAATCCTGCAGGCTCTCCTTATGTTCTGTTGACAGCTAGCAAGAAGGACTTTCTGCTTCAAGAGAAGAGAGAGAAATCACTTGTATCATGTTTAGACTCTAGCATTGGCCAAATTAAAATTATCATGTTTTCAAGCTTCTTCTTTTTTTAAAAAAATATCACCAAGCACAAAGAGATTGTTGGATGCTTGCTAAAGTGGCAGAATGGCAATGAGAGCAGTTCAGGATTTGTGGGGGGTTTTCTTTTACGGTTCCCTGTGCTTTTCTTTTACTGGAAGGTTGCTTGAAGGGAAACAAGTGAAGACATCACAAAGCAAAGCTTCTACATTTCAAAGCCACTGTTAATATTGTATTACACGTTGGTTGTTGTTCTAGCAGCACAGCACGCTATAATCCTTTTTTTTAACAAAAAAAAAATACATCCCTTATACATTAGCTAAAGATGGCAGCCAAATGGTGTAATATCCTGCATCATAATTATTTAATAACTGTAACATAATAGGTTGCTATAAATATGCATAGGCTCCTCAAACGTGCAGTTCATTCTGGGCTTTTGACAGTGCATTGGAAATGCAAGAGACATTGGGAAATTGCCCCAAATTACCTACCCCCTGCTTAAAACACAGAGCTGTTCTCAGCCATTATCCCAATACCTGAAAAGACTTTTTCCTAGATAACATGGCACACAGAGACCTGATTAGCTCTAGTAACTGTTTTTCCTGATTTTTATTTTATTTTATTTTATTGTAAAACTGTAGCCCATGACTACGTATCAATGAGCACATCTGCTTAGTGAAGGTCAACTAACCCAGATGTTGAGCTTGATATAAATCTGCCATTTGCGGAGTCTTGCTAGGGACCAGAAGTATGGTTAAAAGAATGGTCTGGCATTTCAGAGGTGGGTAGAAGCTGTTTGTCACAGAGGGGTTGGGAAAGGGGAGTAGCAGCAGAAGTAGGGTTGCCACATGTCTGGGAATTCCTGGACATGTCCTCTTTTGGGCTCTTACATGCCCATCCAGGGGGAATTTTACATTTTAAAGCAAATGTCCTGGATTTGGGTTTGTTTGGTTTTTTAAAAAAGTGCTGGCGGCTCTGGTTTAAACCCTGGCTCTGGCGCAGGTAACCTGCCTTGGGCTCAGTGGCAATGGTGGGGCTATTGGGCGATTGCCCTTAAAAAGCTCAACAACTTTTTGTGTCCAGATTTTTACCTCTTGAAATATGGCAACCGTAAGCAGAAGCAATACAGAGAACTGATGAGCATGAAATGATTGCCTGTACATTGAGTGGAGGGATGCAAGTTTTTGCACAATCAGGTGAGTCTTAACCAAGTCAATGCATTTCAAGTATAGATTTCCTGTGCTGGAAAGGCAGGAGCAGACCCAACCAATTTCCATGCAAACTCAGAGGTTGGTGGTTTGGCTAGGACTGAACTGAAGGAGCCTTAAGTTTTTGAGAAGGGAGAAATGGAAGCCTGTATTGCTGCTTTGGTGAACTGCTGGAAAGCAGGTATGGCAGCAAATCCTTACTTGGGGTTGTTGTTGTTGAATCCAATAGGATTTTCATGCAGAGAAATGAGGAGCTCCAGCTTTTGTTTTTTGTTTAAATATTTTTATTAAGCAATTTCAACAAAACAAATTATCAATCCAAATAATCAATTACATTATTTCCCCCCTTTTTATTCCCCCCACCCCTCCCTCCCCCCCACATGAGACTTCCCTCAGCTCCCCTCTCTGATATGTTTGCACATATTATTCTCTGCATGTTAAAAATTGTACATATCATTGCCTTATCTATCATTTATTCTATTAATAAATTTGTGGGTGTTTATTCAAAACCTGCCAAGGAGTCCAAATCATTTTGGGAGTTTTTTAAGTACCGTATTTTTCGCCCTATAGGACGCACTTTTTCCCCTCCAAAAATGAAGGGGAAATGTGTGTGTGTCCTATGGGGCGAATGCAGGCTTTCGCTGAAGCCTGGGGAGCGAGAGGGGTCGGTGCGCACTGACTCCTCTCGCTCTCCAGGCTTCAGAAAGCTATCCGCAAGCCTTGGGAGCCTGCGGGAGTTCCCGCGGGGCTCCCAAGGCTTGCGTACAGCAGCCTGCAGCCCGAAACCCAGGGAGCGCAGCGGAGCGCACCCCGGGCTTCGGGCAGCTCTCCACAAGCCGTGGGAGACCGGCGCGACTTCCCACCAGGTTCCCTAGGCTTGCGGATAGCAGCCTGTTCTGGGGGCTGGGGTCGGGGGAAGCTAGGGCTTCCCCCGCCCCAGCCCCGCGCCTGGGGGAAAAATAATTTTCCCCCCTTTATTCCCCCCCCCCCCAAAAAAACTAGGTGCGCCCTATGGGGCAAAAAATACGGTAATATGCAAAAAGTTCCCAATCTTCCTTGAAGTCACGATTGCCCTTCTCACATAATTTATGTGTCAACTTTGCCAACTTTGCATAACTCATCAATTTTTCTTGCCACTGTTCTTTCATTGGGATTTCCTCCTTCTTCCATCCTTGTGCTAACAAGACTCTTGCCACTGTTGTCGCATACATCAATAAATTCTTTGTTTTTCTTGGCAGGTCTTGTCCTAAAATCTCTAACAAAAATGCTTCTGGTTTCTTTACAAATGTCATTTTAAACATTTTTTTCAGTTCATTGTATATCATTTCCCCCCAAAAAATTAACTTCTCTACATTCCCACCACATATGATACATAGTACCTTCTTTTTCTTTACATTTCCAACATGTGTTTGACCCGGTTTTATACATTTTTGCTATTTGTACTGGTGTGATATACCATCTGTACATCATTTTCATGTAATTTTCTTTCAGAAGAGAACAATCTGTAAATTTCAGATCCACTTTCCACATCCTTTCCCAATCCTCAAGTTGTATATTATGTCCTATATCTTGTGCCCATTTGATCATGACTGATTTGACCTCCTCATCTTTTGTTTCCCATTCTAGCAGTATACTATATGCTTTCTTCTTCTTTTTAAAAAAATTTTATTTATAAAATTTTCAAATTTAACAATAAAAAAAAAACATTCTATTTGAATTATACATCCAATTCTAATCTTTCCACTTTCAGACTTCCTTCAGTCTATCTGGGAATTTTCATGTTTTCACAGTTATTCACATTTCTTGCATCTATATTGTTTTGTTTTTTTTCAACCAAATTAATCTTAACAATTATTATAAAACAATATTTCTTTCCATTATTATCACAGAGCTTCTTGAAAACCTACAAACGTTAATTGACCTTCACATATATTCTTAATATACTCTGTAAATTTATTCCAGTCCTCGGTAAATCTCTGGTCTTGCCGACTATATGCTTTCTTCAGCAGCTTCACTTCTTCAAGGAGCGCCAGCTTTTGGAGACTACATCATGCATATAGTTTGAGACCATGTCATATGCACACTTTTAGTGTGCAAATTGTAAACATGGTGCTTGCAGGGGTCTTGCTAGATTTTGCTAGATATGAACTTTGCCTTCAGTCTTCAGTTGCTGGATAAGGTCGGTCCAAATGTTGTCTTGTCAGCCTGCCAGATGTCCTGCCAGCTCACGGGAAGATAAGACTGCAAGAAGTTGCCATAAACCACCTAGAACAGCCAGTGTGGTGTAGTGGTTAAGAGCGGTAGATTCGTAATCTGGGGAACCGGGTTCGCGTCTCCACTCCTCCACATGCAGCTGCTGGGTGACTTTGGGCTAGTCACACTTCTTTGAAGCCTCTCAGCCCCACTCACCTCACAGAGTGTTTGTTGTGGGGGAGGAAGGGAAAGGAGAATGTTAGCCGCTTTGAGACTCCTTAGGGTAGTGATAAAGCGGGATATCAAATCCAAACTCTTCTTCTTCTTCTTCTTCTTTCCCAACCTAGGGTCCCTAAATGAGGTCGGACTACAACTCCCATCATCCTCGACCACTAGCCCTGCTCGCTAGGGATGATGGGACTTGTAGTCCAACAACATTTGGGGACCCGAGGTTCGGAAAGGCTTTTCTTGACCCTTTGTCCACTTAGAATGTCTATTCCAATTGACAGCAGTTCTCCAGGTTCACAGGGAGAAGTGTTGAATCACATCACCTTTCTACCTGTTGTTTTAAGCTGGACCCATCAGGAATCGACCAGGGGGACCTTTTCCATTCAAGACACGTGCTCTTCCTTTTACCACCCATTGCTGAAGCCACGGTGCTAACTGGCCAATGGAAATACAAGTAAATCAGCCTAACAATTTTGTGCAATCAAACCACTGGGTGAAATGATGATGAGTAAGGCACCTCTACTAGACCTTCATTTCCAGTTCTCAATTTCTTGATTTAGAGGCACATTTAGACAGATCTCAAACACCCAAAGAATACGCATGCACACCAAGCAGCTTCGCGGGGAAGAGAATCAGATGAATAGCTTCTGCAAAAGCTGCAACCTTTCCCAGCTATTCTAGTCGTCTATTCTTTATAAGAACAGGGCTGGTCAGAAGGCATGCACCTTCAATTACGCTTTGTTTCCAGAGACCAGAAACCCAGGCTTAAATCTCCACAAACAATTTAAATTGAAATGAAGGAGGCTGTTGTAAATAAAATAAAATAAAATAAAATAAAATAAAGGTACCAAAAGATTTAGCTGTGTGATCTATTTGAAAGAGCAGTTTTTAAAAAAGGGGAAAAAATCTAAAAGACAAATTTGTAAAAGGAAATCTCTACAATAACTGTATGTTTTATTCTTGGGGGGGGGAGTTTTATATTCATATAAAACAATTAACTGTGTTAATTGCTTTCTTTTACTCTAACACCTTACCAGCAATTACAGCATTCGGATTTAATGTTCTATTAGCAAAATTAACAGTAAACAGGAACTAAAACCAAAAGCAGAGGCTTTTTATTTTCAAAATGCACCCAAAGTGTTCACTTTCATTAACAAGAGGGTAATTGTGTCTATTTAGTAATTTGCTCTACGATATATTTTTTAAAAAGGAGTTAGTTAATAATTTATACTGTACTATTTAAAAAGAGGCTGTGAAAAGCCTACGGAAGGATTTGAATTAAACAGTCTTTCACCCTTTTAATATCTCACAAGAGATTTTTCTGCACTGATTCATTTAATTTAGTGGACACAGCAGTGTGGCCCATTGATTGTGGACAAAACTTCTGAAGGGCCTGGTGTGCACCCCTGTTAAAACGTGGGAAGAGAGTAAAGTTGGCCGTGAATTAATTTGATTCTGTACATAATTCTTTTTTCAATGGGATTCTGTGTCCCATTGCAGAGGCATGAAAAAAGGAGACACTGAGTTTGATTGCTTAATATTCATCTACATTTTCCTCTCTATGGGCACAATATGCTTGGCTTAATTAACTTTTCTCAAAGGTGAAGCAGTGCGCACCATCTGCTGTGAGACAATCACATTTGTATGCCTCTCAGAATAATCCCTTTACTACTGAAACTGCTATCATACAGGAGCCAAATCTGAAAAACTTTCAAATGGCATCGCTCTCCATTGAAACCCAATCACTAATTTTGCTCCATCGGTACAGTGCAGGCATGGTTCGGTCAAAGGAAGAGGCCGGCCGGTTGTTTTGTTTATCTGCTTGCTTGTTTTTCCAGGTTTGTAGAAATGGATCTTAACTTTGTTATAATCTGCCTCCTTCCTGGTCATTATGTTGAGCAGAAGCACTTCCCTCATCCCCACCAAATTAGAAATTCCACATGCTTTGTTTGAGACCCTGCTCAAGAGCCCAGCAGGCTCATCCTTCCATTCTCTTACCTCCTCATGTGCGAATATATATATATATATATATATATATATCCCCAAAACATGGCTGTCTGCAAAGAACCGTCAAGTCACTGAAAATTCCGACGTGAAATATTGAGGCAAAGTTTAGCCATTTAATTTTTTAATCAAGTCTCAAGGACCACACAGTGCTATCAAGGGCCTACTGAACTTGCTCTAAAGCTGGGTCATTATTTGATCTTTGTGGCTGGTAATCTGATTATCTCATTGTGGAGGTAAACTTCAGACCCAATCTTGTTAGCAGCTGGCTAGGCTGCATTACTCCAGCTACTGAGCTGGAAAATGAACTGAGCAGTCCGCCTTTGGCCTTGTTCCCTTTGAGCTTCAGGTTGGCTACTTCAAGACGTCTACTTTTGTGTCTGAATCAGCACTTTATTCTTCAGTCTCCCTTGTGCAAGGCAAACATATTCTCTAATGGTAATGTCGAGGCAGGACTTTCAAATGCCCGGGGGGGGGGAGGACCTCCAGCATTTGGAAAACAGGTATTATCGGAGATTTGCCAAAACTGGACTAGGGCGGGGAGTTTGGGGGGAGTTATTTAATTAAAGCCATCTAATGAAGGAGGCGGTATCCTTCTTTACTTTGAGATTCACACTGGCCTGAGTTGCTAAAATATGCAAATGTGCGCAGGATTTGTGTGGTCTCCCCTCCTTAAGACACTCGCAGTTTTGCTTGTGGTCTCCTCCCGGCTTTGACCGCTTTTACAGTGAATGCACAGCACTGTCAAAGCACAGAAAGTCTCAGAAAAATAGCCTGAAAGGGTTCAAAGGATCCAAAAGACAAAAAAGGACTAAGCTGGGATTTTTATGTACAACTGAAAAGAAGAATAAAATATAAGTTGCCTAATGCAGGCTGTTATGGCAATGTTACCCATATCAAAGCATTATGGTGCTGCGGAAGGGCGTCGAAAGTTTTCTAGCCCACCATATGCAAAAGAAAAAGAGGGAGAAATAGGGACAATTTAGGCTGGCGGTGATTTTGCTACATGAGCCATTGAATGCTCTTTTTTGACACACTATTGAGTGAACAAGGAATTCAAAGAGTTTGAACTCGAACAAGTTTTCTGCCTCAATAGGCCATAATCAGTCCCAAAGAACTGAGTATTACTCAGTGTAGTGGTCTGCTCTCAAGGCTAACCAGCGTGGGGGTTTTTTCTCGGCCCGCTATTATAATGCGCATCAAAGAAAGAGCTCTTATGTTGCCTGTCCTCTTATCAATCCCGCTAAAACCTAAATCTCTTTAGGACAGTTTTTGAAACCTTAAGGGAGCGGGAGGGGGGCGGGTTGGAGTTAGGTGCCATTCTCAAATGTATCGGCAGGGCACATTGCTAATGTTACCAAGTATACAGAAACAAAATATATAAGCACAAAGCAGACTGCCATTGCTAAACCTGGGAAAGCTAAGGCTGGATTTGTAAATGTGTGCAAAAGTGTTAACTTAAAAAAAAATGGAGATTTTGAAGATTGTCTTGACCCTACTGCTGCTTAAATAACGCATTTCCAAATCAATTCTGAGCTCAGCATCCCTGTTTTATTATCAGATTTCGCTGTTAATGCTATGTCGAAATGTAGAACTACTACTACTACTATAAAAATAAAATGGGCATCTCCTTTGAAATAATGTTACATTAACAGCACTCAGGCTACACTTTGCACTTTCTGCTCTCATAATACTTATGATTATATTCGGATCCCAGTTTGTGCATGTTAATTGCAGTCTCTGCACATAATGGAAAATGACAACAATGAATTTCATCAATCAGGATGCAACTTCCTTAATCCTCGGAAAGTAGTAACCCATGACATTGTGACATTTTACAATTATTAGACTTTCTTTTAGCCTCCTATAATGAAAAAGCATAGTGATTCATAAGCTCATTGCTCTAGCATTTTTTCTGCTTTAAAGAATCATGGATATTATTAATTATTATTAATGTTATTATTTTTTTCAAAAGTCATACATAGTTAATGTGACACACATGAAAAGGTAGGACATCTTTGTAGCAACACTTTAAATTCCTTCACTTGACCTTTCTGACCATTTATCTTATGCCTAAATCCATAGCCGTTTGGCTTTCAAGTTCCAGCTCACAATTTCCCAGTGCATCTGAGGACTTGCAGGTGCCTAACAAGTCTTTTTGTCCCTTGAACAACAACCTCTTTCACCCATCTACTCTTGCCATATTACTACTGTTGAAATTTCCTTTGATGCATCGTCTTGTCTTGATCCTGGGGTCGCAGTCCCCTTCTCCAGGGAATGAGGTCAAGGACACTGAGTCAGAAGGGAAACTTTACACAGGGTCAACCCCAGGAACACTTCTCCGATTCAGAAGCTTCAGCTGGTGAAGAATTTGGTGGCCAGGTTGCTCGCTGGGACAAGATGGTTGGAGCGTATTACACCGACCCTGGCCTGACTGTACTGGCTGCAAATTAGCTCCTGAGCCCAATTCAAAGTGCTGGTTTTGACCTCTATAACCTTAGACAGCTCAGGACTGCAATACCTCAAGGACAGCCTTTCCCCATATAAACTATCCTGGGCTCTGTATTCATCATCTGAGGCCTTCTTCAGGTGTCTCCACATAAGGTCCAGAGGGTGGCACCATAAGAAAAAGGCCTTCTTTGTAGTGGCTCCCTATTTGTGGAATTTTTAGGTGCCAGGCAAAAACATTCCTCTTCAACAAATAATATTCTACAGCCTTTTAAATGTGTCTGCGGGAAAGGGGTTTATTGTTTTGCTGTTTTGTTTTTGTTTGATTGTTTTTACTTGATTTTGTCTTGTATTTTATGCTGTGAACTACCCTAAGATCCTATAATGAAGGGATATAATAATAATAATAATAATAATAATAATAATAATAATAATAAATAAATAAATAAATAAATTTTATTTATGCCCCACCCTCCCCAGCCAAGACCAGGCTCAGGGCAGCCAACACCTGATATAAAAGCAAATTAATTGAAATACAACTTAAAATCAAGATTAAAATACAACATTAAGACATTAAAATATTAAAATACAGCCGCATTTCAATGGAAACTCAAATCAAAAACTTGTTTTGGGGATGAAAACATCCAGACTTCACCAAGGCTAACTTTCCAGACTGGTCCTACATGGGCCAGGAAAAAAGCCAGGGAAGTCCCCAAGTAGGAGTTCCATCACAGGAGGGGAAAGGAAAAAAGAAGAGGGGGGAGGGAATCAGATTGATATAAATCCAAGAAGGAAGGAAGGAAGGAAGGAAGGAAGGAAGGAAGGAAGGAAGGAAGGAAGCCTCTGGTGTCAGTGTCCTTCTAAACCAAGAATGTCACATTGCTGTTCTC